>NC_090441.1:63993548-64306548 GCF_031143425.1 Pleurodeles waltl | reverse complement strand
CTTTTGGAGGGTGGTAGGGTTCACCCATGTTTTTTTCAGTACTAGAATGATTGTTACCTCCTTTAAAATTGGAGGAACCAATCCCTTCTCTAAAGATTCATTCAAAAGAGAACAAGGTGGGAGTGCAGTCACTGATTTGAGGCAGCTACCAGACCAGTGTTCTCAGTGAGCCAGATTTCACAGTCTCCATACCTTTTTTGAATTCTGCAACTGTTAGAACATGGTGCGCTATCGCACTAGAAAACACCTGCTCCTTATGCATATAGGCCGGGGTGAAAGGGCATTAGTCTTTATCCTTTCTAACAGTTGTAGTCTTACCTAAAAATAAATAGTTTAGCTGTTCACAGAGCTCAAGAGATGGAGAGACATTTAGTAAAACTCTATGTATGTCTGTCAGCTCATTAAAAACCTGAAACATGCTTTTGAGTATAATCAAGCTGTGATGGATCTTTTTGTAGAACACCTGCTTGGCTCCCTTGATGGAGGCTTTGAAACTATGTAATCCTTCCCTAAATTTAAATAGATCACTGACTGAGAACGCAATGCACCACTGGCCAGTTTCACCAATCTCAGCTCCTCCGTTTACCATGGGGCAAAGTATTTGGGTCTAGTCACGAGTCTGGCGGTCACTAGATCGCTAGAATCATGGTGGCGGTCTGGACTGCCACTGCTGTAGCGGTCCGACTGCCACATTGTGACGGTTCTGCCATCCCTGACGACGGGTGTAGGTTGCAATCAGCCAGGGAGGCGCTGCATGCAGCGCCGCCCTGCTGTATACAATCTGGTGCTCCGCCAGCCTTTTCATGATGGTTTCATTGCCATGAAAAGACTGGCGGAGAACAGGTGCAGGGCCACAGTGGGATTCCCTGCACAGCCCATGCCCTTGGCATGGGCTGTGCAGGGGTCCCCCTGCCCAGTACCCTCGTAATGTGCACTATTTGCTGTGCAGACAGTGTGCATTATGAGATTGCGGGTGCCCCTTTGTGGGCGGCATCATTGCCACCGGGTTGATCACAAGTCAACGACAATGCTGCCACCACTTTTCCGCTGGGCTGAAGTCATAATGGGGTCACCGCGTAGGTTGCCACTACAGTGGCGACTACCCTGTCGGGAGTTTGGCGGCTGAGCGTTCCCATCCGCCAAACTCATAATCATGGCCTATGTGCAGAGAAAAGGTACATCTTCAAAGGGGTATACACCATTCCACCACATTGGCAAACCACCTGTGGAATGCCAATCTATTAACATATACCCATGAAGGTTCAGGCAGCATGAAGTCGCTGAATGCTAGCTCTATGTCAACATGCTGAAGTGCTTTCCTATTCCTTTTTGAAGTGGCAACTGGGGTTGAGATAAGATATACATTTTCTAGCAGTAAATAATCTTTTCATTATTATAGGATATTATTAGTGCTATCCATATGAGAAATATAGCCACAATAATGCATTCCACATATACCATCAGGAAATGTTGACTCGGTTCCTAGCTAGCTCACAGTGCTCCATCTGAAGCCCTAAACATGTTGGAGTACCTGGTGGTATTTGCTACCTGGAACATGACTACTCATATTTCCATGGAAATCATGGAAATAGATCTACCCTTTTGTTGTCTCTTTGCTTAACTATGATGAGACACAAGAAAGATGCAGGAATGTCTTTTAGAACATTTATTGCAGCAATCTTATTCTTGCATAAATAACATGAGCTGCTATTGTTAGGCAAACTAGACAAAGCATGGTAACCAGCATCACAAAAATGGTGAAAAAGATAAAGAGTTCAACCATGGAAATGTTATTGTGTTGGTACACTCCTATCTTACTACTTACACTATCCAGAACATAGTAAGAGTACCTCTCAATTGGGATAGCCCGGCCCCCATATCTGGGTGAGCTGTATCGGGAAGCCAGGAAACTGTTCTGATGTGCAGGCTATTGTCCTGCCCCTATGCAGAATGTGGCGCAGAGGCAGTTTTTATAATACGAGCAGCATTTGTGTCACACTGTGTCAGAGGTGCAGGCTCGATGCTATGATATGTTTGCAAGTATGAAGCTGTCTCCATGGACAATCATAATACTTAGGGCATCACATTCTTTGTGTTTAGCCTTGGACAGAGTGTACAGACTAGATGGCATCAGCACTTTCAAGAACAAGCTGCTGTAAGAGGTTTCCAGGGAGGTTCTGTATCTATATTAGGTATTTTTAGTACAATGTAGGCCAAATCATGAACATGATAGAAGGTTCATAACAGGTGTTTTATTCGGTTTTCTCTATTTCCTTTCTAAAATAATATGCTTTTCTTTTTAGTCTAGCTCAGTTAGTCCGCCATTTATCTTGTCTGGGTCTCTCGTTCCTCTCCTTCAGGTGGTTTCCCGTCCTCTGGTAGGGGTCAGAGCTCGGTCATGTGTACCATTCGGCAGGCATGGAAAAAGGAAAGGGAAAAGAACCAACGACAGGTAAGTTCTTTTGTTCTACAGGGGTTATTTATTTATAAATATATATAAATAAATGTATCATAGGGGAAGGAGTGGGTTATTCTTGGGAGGAGAGTGAGTACTCAGGAAAAAAAAAAAAATATATGATTTCATGCACTGTGTTTCCAGTCACACATCAGTCAGCAGGCTCCTAAGTGTAAATGCCACAACTTTTATAAATCCCCTCCTCTCTTCAATTTCTATAGTGTGGGAATATAGCCCACCTTCTAGTTCTTCTCCTCTCCCTACCACCTCTTTCCCCTTATTATAAGAAACAATGCGGAGCCCTGTAGTCAGGTACGTACCTGGGATAGCCACGTCCCTCCCGGGACATGGCTGGGTTTTGGGTTCTGTCTTTGGAGGCTTTGCTGTCCCTTTGCTAGGATATTTCTTTCGGGACCCCCCAAGCTTCTTCTTCGTATTCTTCGCTCTTCCTTCCATCTTCTCCTCGGTCCCACTTCCCTGCTATGCTTCCTCCCGCTGCTCCTGTGCCTTCTCCTCGCTCTCCTCCAGTCGCGTCCCCCTCCTGCTCATGACTGACTCCTCCTGTCTCACCTCCGTTTGCCTCCTTTCTTTTCTTTCCTGCCTTCTCTTCCTCCTCCTTCACCTCGGCACTCGACGTGTTCTCTCCATACTCCTCCACGTCTGAAGACCTCTTCCCCTCCTTCTCGGCGTTTCCTTCCGGATGTTTTCTGACATCCCTAAGTCAGGACGTATCGATCTTGCTGGTCCCCCTGGGGGACTCTGTTCCTTGGCCCGGCCCTATTTTCAGTTTTACGGGGACAGGGTTTAGTTCTCCGTCACACTGCATTAGTGTTTTCTCAGTACATAATCGCACGAGTGAAGAGCCACATAGATGGTCACCACTAGAAAAGAAATGTTAAAATGTGCATTTTAAAATGGAGGCAGAAAGCAGGCCCTATCTTGCCTTACCACAGATGTGGCACTTAACAAAAGATCAGTTACATTCCTGGCTAATCTCCTGCTGTTCATACTTCTTTTCACACCTGTGGTTGGATCGTCACACTAGCTCTAGAAGGAAGAATGATGAAGTCCCCAAGCTTTCCAAGTCTCATCTGTCTATTAATAGCCTGAAACTCTCTTGTTTGTGCTTGATGGACACCAACAGACTGCCAGAGACAAATACTTAATGGGGACGGAGCAGACAGGGGAGGGGCAGATGGTGAGGGACTTTGAAGTGAAGATTTCCATCGATTTCTGGTAGAAGTAACCAGGCCTATTTTTCTGTTGAAGGGGATCACACCTGAAAGTGTATGCTTAGAACAGGAACTGGATAGCACTGTTGCTGCACTTAGAAGGGAAGAGATAATTGTTAACTCCTGCTTTAAAACACCCACTATGTCCCACTCACACCAGAGAACTGACTGGCACAGAAGAAAAGACAACATCCATGAAAGCTGCTCTCTAAAACACCTGATGGATGACTGTGGTGTAGTTGCTATCAATACATCAGTCTTTTACTACCATCCCTCCTTCCTGTATGCCTCTCTTGATATCATCCTCTTCGGGGAAAAAAAAAAGCCCCCTGCAATCCTCATGCCTCTAGGGTTTGAACATCTGACACTGTCCATACCCGTTACTTGGCCTGGCTGAGTCCTGCCACACTATCATTCACCAGACATTCCCAACATTGTCCTCCTGCCTCGCTGGTGTCCAGAGCCAAACTCCCATTAGAATTTAATTTCTCATGGAGTTTCTGCTGGATTTGGAAATCTTGTGGATTCTTGCTAGCCATAATGGGGGAGGCAGCAATATGCAAGCCACACTCAAAATTGGTAATACCACTCGGCATTACAAAATAGCAAGGAGAGCTTATGAGCACATGTGATCATGGTTATCTTTGGGTGTTTGCAGATGCCTGAATCTTCATAACATAACATGTTGGTGCATCGAGCAATTGGACTACTGGACCTTTGGCAATTTTTTTAACCACAGCCTCCAGAGTGAGGACTCCTGAAAGACAGCAGCTATGAAAGCAAAGATTGTATTTCGACCAAAGAATGTATTTGGAACTTAGTAGACCTTATTAGAGACATTTGCTACCTCTGGATAATGATATTTCTGACACTCTCCACGACCTTTAGTATCTAGACCATACATTGACACTTCTCCTATTGCCTTCCACATCAATTGCACTGTACATTACACAAGAGGACTCTGGTCGAAGAGTTTTCACCAGAGCATAACTTAATCTGTGATTTAAAAACGGCCAAGAATGCACCCCAGAGAACATACCTACCACTCTGCAAATTATTTCTTTGTTACCTTGTGTAGAATTAAAACTGTGTATTTTCTATTTATTTATTTATTTCATTATTTATTCATTCATGAAGTACAGCGATCCCCAGTAGGGCACATTGGTACTAGAATAGTCAACTCATGAGAAAGAAAAATAGAATGACAGAGAAAAGGAGAGGAGAAAGAAACTGTGACCTGATTACGACACTAGTGGTAAGGCCACCATCCCACCAATGCAGCGGTCAGGAGGACACCGCCATGCCGACAGCCTCCCGACTGCCGCATTGCGATGTTCCCGCAGGGCTGGTGGTACAGTCAGGGCAGTTGCATAGGCTTTGGTTCTAAAGGATAGCAAAGGCCAATGCCAGCTGCACTGACTGAGCCACCAGCACAGCCAGTGTGCGCATTGTTGCCACGACAGGCAATGCGCGTACTGACTGTGCTGGCAGACGGGCCAGTGCACTGCCCATGACATGGGCAATATCGGTACAGGCCCCCCCTGTGGCCCTTCCTCTGCCTTTCCGCCGACCTTTTCATGGCGGTTTCCCCGCCATGAAAAGATAGACGGAAAGGCAGATCGTAATATGGATGGCGATGCCACTGTCGGAACCACCACCATATTCCGCTGCTCTCCCAAATGTCGTGGTGGGTCAGGAATTGGCGGTGGTTGTAGTCCTGTGGCAGTCCGACCACCACCATCCAAATTAGGCGGTTGGACTGACACAGGATGCCGCAGTCATGCCGCCAAAGTCAGTATGGCGGTCTTTGGACTGCCATACTCGTAATCAGGCACTAAGACAACAAAGGAGTTTTCAACTTTTCTTTTTTTAATAAATTAGTGTTCGAGAAAATGCATCAGCACAGAACTTAGTTTCTAGTACCTCAAAGAATCTGCTGGCACAATATTCTTTGGTATAACGCAAGATACCGAGAATAAAAGGGACTCAAAGCATAGGGTGCTACATGTCATATGAGACGTAAACCAATGGAGAACAGCTAATCTAACGTTAGGCCTTTTTTTGTGCACCTTAAAGTATATGCACTACTGGAAAAGGAACCATTGCTGTGCACAGCAAGCAGATGCAGATCAAGTCTGTGCAGTCCTTAGGCCAACTGCATTGCCATATTTTGAATTCTTTGCAAATTACAGATGTGTTCATCAGACTAAACTATGGGGCTTTACAATAGTCCAGGTAGGACAAAGTCAAGAAGATAACTATTGTATCATGTTTGTCAGGAATAAGCAATAGTAGAAACCTCTTCTGGGTGCCAAATGTGAAATGGGGAGGTCTGGAGCTTCGGAGTCTGATGTTAAAAGAAAGATTTGCTGTCAACCATGGGGCTTTTACCTAATAAAACAACATCATATGCATATTGCAAAGATTATATTGATTGAAAGCTGAGTCTAGAGATTGCAAATTTATTGTTGTATTTGTGTTATTTAAATCTGTTATCTATAAATCAACAAGATGGGGTACAAGGTACACACCTGCTTTAGACCATCTGTTGTATGTATTTTCCTTGAAATTATGTTCTCTTCACCTGGTTTCACTTGTTCCCAAGTGTTATAATCAATTAATTTTATTGCATGTAACACCTTAGATGTAATGCCCTACTGATTTCATTTAGACCACAGAGGATATCTTGATACCTTGTCAAATGCTGATTTTTAGTTCAAAAAGCAAGTGAGTAATGTTGCTTTGGATCTAACACTCGCATCAGTCAGTATTGATAAGGCTAGGAGTTTGATACCCATACCAGGATGGAAACTAGTTTTACTTAATAGGACCAATCCCAAATGTTCTGCTTACTCTTCCAGATCTTGAAGAAATAAACCTCCAGATTACTTTGCCTCTACATCTAGAAGAGTGGTTTGACTGTAAAATATCAGTAACCCGAAGTAGAAATAGCAAAACACACAATATCAGAGGTTATAATCCACAAGGGATGACAATTGTTCTGCTTACTCTTCCAGATCTTGAAGAAATAAACCTCTAGATTACTTTGCCTCTACATCTAGAAGAGTGGTTTGACTGTAATATATCTGTAACCCGAAGCAGAAATAACAAAACACACAATATCAGATGTTATAATCCACAAGGGATGACTACTGACATAGGGTTTGTAAATATATGTTGGAATCCTAAAACACAAATAGTTTCCTGTTATGTTATGTTCTGCTATGTGACTGATTTGTAGAGTGCACATCCACCAGACGGTTTCTTGGCGCTAGGTTACTGTCTCCGCACAGCTTGAAATATGAATTAATAAGCTTGTTTAAAGAGCCAAGTCTTCAACATCTGTCTGAACTTTCTTTCCATAGTTTGAGGTACTCCTGATTTCCAGAGGCAAGAGGTTCCAGACATGGGGAGCAGTGACTGGTGACTGAAAACAGGGTTCCACGAGTCCTACTCCTCCTGAATTCAAGAACCATTAGGTAATGTAGATGGGTGGACCTGAGGTGCCCAGTTGGGGTGTACCTGTGGATCCGATGTTTTATCAAATCTGGACTGTTAGGGTACAAGGCCTTAAAAATAGTGCAACAAACCTTGTACACTGGTCTCTGTGCAATGAGTAGCCAGTGAAGCTCTTTTGTCACATGGGAGATATGGCACTATTTACGAAGATGCTAAATCAACCTAGCAGCCTAATTTTGAATCAGCCGAAGCCTGCGCAAAAGGTGTTCAGGGAGCTCACATAGAGGGAGAAGCATAGTCGATCTTTGATATAACTAAGGCGATAACAACTTGAATCAAGGCCTCAGAAGTGAGGAATTTCTTTATCCTCTTGATTCTGCGTAGTTGGAAAAAGCAGGAATTTTGTCACTGAGCCAATCTGCTGTTTAAGAGAAAGTTTCTAATCAATGATAAAGCCAATACTTTTTACTGCCTTCTTCGGAGATGGAGGTGGACCCATCTCATTAAGCTAGAAGAAGGAATGCCAAAGGTCAACCTATTTTTGGTAATTACTATCTCTGTTTTAATGATTCGACTGCTTGTTCATTGATCCCATGTTTTCAATGAGAGACTTGAACTGCTTGTGCATTGATCCCATGTTTTCATTGAGTGCATCCACCTGCTTGTACATTGAAACCATGTTGTCATTGTGAGACTCAAACTGCCTGTGCACTGCGCCCATGATATGATCGATTGACACCAACTGCCTGTGCATTGACCTCATGTGTTTACATTGCAGGCGCTGCACTTTCAACATGGAAGCCTCAAGGCTGCCAAAGAGTGATGGGCCCTCACCTTCCTTTGTGCGCTGTCTGCCTGTTTTGCAATGCCTCCTAAGGGGAGTGGGCTGAAGCAGGGGCATGGGCTGCTGTCTGTCAGTGTTTCTAGCCTCTGGGGGTGGTATGGGTTCTTCATCCGGCATTTCATCAGAGTCTAGGTTATACTCAGGGAGAGGTAGCACTCTTGCCCTGCGTCAAGTTGGTGCATGTACTACGGACTCACTGGTGTTTGAGGCGAACTGTAGCTGAGTTTCACTATCCCCCACATTTCCAACTTCTGCTGCGTCAGGGCCCGGAACATCTGCAACAACAATGTGCAGCATGTCATTTTTGAATAGTATTCAAATAGTTACGTAATAATATTAAATGTACACTGGCATAGTATCACTGAGAGTCTTTTGTGTTTAACACTATCTTGATATTTATGTGGTATTTGCATTTTAGGGGTGTGGACTACCACTCCCATATGGTATTGCTGTGTTGTATGTAGGATGTGGCATGGACTACCTATCACACTACATAGTGCCAATAGCTATTTTCTAAGGGGCATTTGTACATGCACATGTGTGGAAACACATCATTACTGCCCTTACCTTTGCTGGTGCTTGGTTTGCCTGAGGTGTCAATGTCAGTGACAACACTGACAGCTTCAGGAAGAAGTGTCGACTCCACCATGTCTTCAATTGGTGTGGACAGTGTCTGGGTGAGTGGTCCTCCTCCGGTGCTCCTTGCCTCCTCTAGCCTGCTGGCTACCCTCTCTTTGGCAGTGAACGCAAGTTGTACCAGCGCTTGCGTATCTCATTGACGGATCGCTGTGCAACACCCACTGCGCATATTTTGGTCTGGATGTCTGACCACAGTTTCCTATTCTCACGTTCAGGTACCTGTAGTGAGTTTTTCCCAAAGAGGTTGTCGTGGATCCTGACCACCTCCTCGGTGAGCACCTCCAATTCCTGCTCACTGAATTTGAGCTTGCGCTTCCTGTCTCCTTTCTGATTCACATTCCCATCAATAGCCATCATCCACTTTGGTCCTGGCTGGCTCTCAAGGCTTCCTCCCTGGTGCTTGGCTGGGTCTCTCTGCCAGCTCCTGTGGGTGGGGCTTCCGGAAACAGCATGGGCTGACTCACTTCCTGGTTGTGATATCATCAGGCTGTTCCGGGTTGCCGTTTTTGCAATTTGCGATTTGCAAATACTGATTCGCTATTTTTTGTGATCATGTTTTTGCAAATCGCAAATAGCAATCATGAACTTCAAGAAATTGCTATTACCGCCTCGCAATTTTCATACATCCCATTTTGCATTTCTAAAATAGCGATTTCTTAAAATTTGCTATTTAAGAAATGCAAACCGCAAGCTTGATAGATTTGGCCCGTAGTGTGCAAAGATTTGTGCTAGCTATCTTGAATAGGGGCAAGCCACAAAAGCAAATGAAATGCTCAATCTTTATCAAATAATCTACACTTACTTGAATAACAGTACAATTTTGATTTTTAGGCAACTCATCTAAAAGATCTATGAACACAGAATGCCAAGGCTTGGGTGGGTCAGGCAATGGCTGCAAATGACCCACCTCATTAATATGGACATCTTAATTTGAGCATAAATAGAATATGTCTGAACATACTGTTTAACATCTGAAAAGTTAGGTATTAAAATACATGTTAATGCCTGTTAATATTTTAGCTATTCTTGGATTCCTGCAGCTTTTAGAATCATGAAGCCAATACAGTGCCTGTAGCCTCAACTGAACTTATGTCAAACACAAAGCCTCCGCTTTATACAATAACTTGTCTTTCTCAACTTAGCCTTCCTTTTCTCTGACTCATGTTTCTTTATCACAGAGTGCATCTCTGTACCTTCATTTTGTAGGAATGCCTCTACATTTATTAAAGCTATGGAATTACTATTTGACATTTCATATGGCTTAACCAATAGAGGATCATTAACTTCCTTGTTTTCATTGTCAGAGTGGCTAGGTTGGGATGGGGCATCACCCTACCACTGTGAGGCCTTGGTTAATAGTTAATCACAAAGTCATTTCCAGAATAAGGTCATCCTAAACTGTCTGGAGTTAATGCTCTAGCTGATTTAAAAAACAAATGTTGATTTCTGTGATAAGTGTATGCTTCTACTGTGTGTTTGACTCCTGATAATAATACTTCTAATAATAATAATACCTCCATTTTTCTAAAGGTCTCTTAATCACCAAACATTTCATGTCTGTGATGCTATAACTGAGTTCTGCTGTGAAGCACATTATGGAACATAGGCTGCTGGATGCACCAATTCAGTCACTAGATCTTTCTGGGACAAAACCAAATCCCTGTCAACTCCATAGCATGGTACAAAGTATCCAATTCAACAATGCATAACTGCTTAACATCAGAATTTTCTAAAATAGGTGCACCAAAAAGTTTGTTTTAAAACACTGCATGATGGATCAGCTTCTCTGGACCTGGGACACTGGATTATTGCTGAAGCCTTCTTCTCATCCATGTGAATACCTTGGAACTGGTTATGTAGCCCCAAATCTGCAATGTAGTTGTTTGAAATGCACACATAATATTTAGCCACAAAATGTGTTTTCTTAGCTACTACAATACTGATTTTACATTTTGTACATGTATCTCCAAGGAACCTGACTAGATCAAGATGTCATCTAAAGAAATTACACAGAAATTATCTAAAAAATCTCTCAAGACCTCTTATAAAATGTTGAAAGATATCTGGAGCATTACAGAATTAGAAGGGCATAATGATGAGGCTTTGTGTGAAACACAATTTTCCATTCATCTCTCTCTTGGACTCTAACCAAACGATCTTCTGCGAGATCGAGTTTGTTGGAATTCTTTGCAGCTTTGATTCACTGCGTTAGAATGGGTGTTAATGGCAATGGATATCTATTCAATTGTAACACTTGTGCACTAAGCTGAAGGTAAGATCACAGTCAAATCCCTAAAAAGCAAATTACGTGACCCTTCACTTAAGCCAATCCCCAAGGTTGTAAAGAGTAAATTCCTTCCAATATTGAGTTATGGATTTAAAAGTTTTGTGGGGACGACACTAACCTAATGGACATAATGCAATCCAATCTATATGGATATATACTTTTTCTTTGAAAAACTATGGCCCTCATTCTGACCCTGGCGGTCTTTGACCGCCAGGGCGGAGGACCGCGGGAGCACCGCCGACAGGCCGGCGGTGCTCCAATGGGGATTCCGACCGCGGCGGTAAAGCCGCGGTCGGACCGGCACCACTGGCGGGGTCTCGCCAATGTACCGCGGCCCCATTGAATCCTCCGCGGCGGCGCAGCTTGCTGCACCGCCGCGGGGATTCCGACCCCCACTACCGCCATCCAGATCCCGGCGGTTGGACCGCCGAGATCCGGATGGCGGTAGGGGGGGTCGCGGGGCCCCTGCAGTGCCCATGCCACTGGCATGGGCATTGCAGGGGCCCCCGTAAGAGGGCCCCTACATGTATTTCACTGTCTGCTGCGCAGACAGTGAAATACGCGACGGGTGCAACTGCACCCGTCGCACAGCTTCCACTCCGCCGGCTCGATTCCGAGCCGGCTTCATCGTGGAAGCCTCTTTCCCGCTGGGCTGGCTGGCGGTCTGAAGGCGACCGCCCGCCAGCCCAGCGGGAAAGTCAGAATTACCGCCGCGGTCTTTCGACCGCGGAACGGTAACCTGACGGCGGGACTTTGGCGGGCGGCCTCCGCCGCCCGCCAAGGTCAGAATGAGGGCCTATGTCTCAACCCCACACCCATTAAGAATTAGGCCTACCTAAGCAAACCTTGCCTGCCATATGGCCGTTGTCAAACTTTGTAGGAAAAGTTGAGATACCCCAAAATATATTTCAAGCTGTTTTATTTGGACAAAAATGCCTAGGCAAAGCTCTAACAATCCAAGGCAAAGCTTTTAAATAAAACACTGGGAACTGTCCCATTGAATACTTTGCAGAAAACACCGATCTCCCTGATGTCTTTTAAAAAATTAACAAACAAATATGTAATGCTACTCACACATGGGGAACAAGGATGAATTCCCAAGCAAACCCTGTGCTTGAATAATACGTCACATGTGCATGTCCTGCCTTAATTGTGTCTTTTAAAAATATTTTATGATATAGTTTCAAGCAACTGAACATAATATCCTTCAGGCAAGTTATAACCCAGTGCTTAAATGGTCAGCATATGCAGTTACGCTGCAGGCTTGTTAAACTTATGGCACATGCTGCCAGTATGTTTGCCACAAATTCCTATTTTATTCTACTTTGTAATGTTTTTTTATTATGCAATACAAATTATTAGGGCCTGATTACAAATGTGGCGGGTGTGCCGGTCCTTAACATCTGCACACCCTTAGACCGGCACACCTGCAGTGACTGTTGGTCTGCCACGGTCTTGGCGGTCTGACTGCCACATTACGAGGTTGGCGGGCAGCCCCGCCAACCTACCTCCATCTCCACTGGGATATTCAATCCCGACAGGCTAACGGCGGTGGAGGTCAGAATCAGCCAGAGTGCTATGACCTGGTTTTCCACCAACCATTTCATGGCGGTTTCACCGCCATGAAAAGGCTGGCGGAGATCAGGTGCAAGGGGGGGCCCTTTACTGGCCATGCACTTGGCATGAGCAGTGCAGGGGTCCCCCTGCTCAGAACCCTCAATGCTCACAGTCCAGACAGTGAGCATTGCAAGGGTTCTGGTGCACCCTGCCGGCAGCAGCATTTCCACCGGCTCGATTGGGAGCTGGCAACAATGCTGCCACCACTTTCCCACTGGGCTGACAGGCGGAAACCTTGGTTTCCACCCTTCAGCCCAGCGGGAAAGTCCTAATGGGCCCAACGGGGAGGTAGCCAATATCCTGCCTGTCAAACTCGTAATCAGGCCCATAACCTAGGGAGTAAAAATGACCTTCATTTCCTCACAGACTTTGATAATATATTTTTTTAATAGTTGTATGTTATTATTGACATTACGTGAGAAAGTGATTGCTTGTTGCCAGGTGATGTCTATGATACTAATGTACATTTATTATGTTGGAGTTCTAGCATCATTAAATCACAGAAGCATTTTCAAATAACACACAAGATCTGTAGTGTGAAAGGAATAATGGACCCGTACATCCTTCGCAATATTTTCATAAATGACAATTGAGTTTCAGATGTGGGAAGACATAACATTTCATGAACTGTTGGAGAGTTGAAGATACAGGGACTGTTGAAAGGTGTACCACACACCATACTAGAATTCAGGTGCTGTAGCAAGACCGATAAAATCACTAACAACTTCCTTTTGTCTTTATATGTGAATGTTTCACCAGCTGACCACGGTGTCCAGCTGTGTGACCAGTTAGAGTGCTGATATTCAGTGTCTCTCTTTTCCCTCTTATATCATAACTTTTTCCCTGGGTCTAATCCTGACCAACATATTTTTCAGTATTCACTGGGAGGTGGGTTCAAGGAATTTTGGAAACCCACATCGCTCCTGCTGGATTCAAATTGCAGGGTTAGCACCTTCTGATGGAATCCGCAAGACCAAATGTTGGGCTTGGAGCAAATGGTCACTTTGGGCACATTATAGAATAAAAAATGTGTGGTTTTCACAACAGCAGAGACCTGATAGTTGAAAGATAAGAAAGTATCAAATGTGACGACCAAAGCTAAAATTTCATGCTAATATTTTTGGAACCCGAAATAATTTCTGTTTTACTTGCATTAAGGCAAAGTTGGCTAATATTTATCCACTGCTGTATTTTTTGGTTATCACCAGAGTAGCATCAAAACATTCACAATACAAGTTCCCTTGCAGGGGACTATCATCCTAGTTTGTTTGATACCTCAGACTACAGGCAGTAACCAAGAGTGCAAGAAAAACCATAGATGTACACTAATAAAGGGGAGAGGGCATAGCCTGATGAAACATCGTGAGTGGCAGAAAGAAAATCACCCAACTGTCCACATTCATGGTTTTCCCTTTACCCCTGCAACTGACGCCAACATTTTACGCAATAGCTTCTGGTCTACAATATCAAACGTTGTGAATAGATCTAATATGATTAGGGGCACTCAATAACCATGATCGCACAGAAGCAACATTTCTTCTTGGATGTCAAAAAAATACAGTTTTAATGCCTCATAATGGCAGAAAGCCAGACTGAAACCTGGAAAAAGCCACATTAACATCTAGATGGTTTTGGCGTTTTCCCATTTATATTGATTCAGTGGCAATAGAGGATCAAAGGCTGTTTTTTTTTACTAGGGGAGGCATGACAGCAATGCTTAAGAGATAAGTTGGAACATTATTACAGAAAGGCATTGACTGAACTAACAATATCTGCTACCAAAAAGCAAATATCCTTTATGAATGCAGCAGGAAAAATATCTTCTTGACATCGGAAGGTTTCTACTAAGGCACAACAGTACAACTTTCATTTGGTGATATCAGATGAAATTTATAAATGTCTCAAAAGTAATTTGTCAACAATTCTGTCACATTCAAAGGAAAAGGTAGGTAATCTTCGGGCAAAGTGAGACTTTATAAGTCAAATCTGCAGTTTTTTGTTGGAAACAGGGCACATTCTCATTATATTCTTGTGTGGTTAAATGTGACAGTATGTCAGTAGCATGAGGGCTTTGTATACTTTCACTAGTTCCTAAATTGAGCAATGTACCCCATCAATATGCTCGTCACAATAATTATGTTGGGCTTTCAACGTGACTTTTTATTTGCAGTTATGTTTTTGAGGCGTAACCTACCACTCTATCATTTAGAGCTGCATAAGCAAAGGACCTGTCTATGTCAGATGTAATAAATCACTAGTAAACCAAGGTTTATGAGTTCCAAAGAACAAACAGTGTAGGTCTTTAGTGGGGCCAGCATTTAGCTTGAAAGCTGTCCAATAGGACACATGAATTATTTCTGAGATCAAAAGACCTGCTCACTGGACAATATACCTGACCTAATTTGACCAGTAGATAATATTCTGATATTTCTTGACTTTATAGTTAATGGATTCAAGTGGCTCGGCTTGATTTGACAATAGCATTAGCAAGGAGATTTAAATCAATGCATACTCAGATCAGGTGAAATTGTGGTACAGCGGTCAGAAGTGTTATAGCTAAAATTTAAAGCCTAATCAGGGGAGGATCCTTCTGCATGTGTGGGGCCCTCTGTATATTGAATAAAACTTGTCTTCCCTGGTTACAGGTCAGCTGATTACAATACAATAATGCAATAACATTTCTAAAGGCTTCAGTAGGTACGCATGAGTTCGTTGTTTAATATTGACTCAAGGTTAGCAGGGAACCAGATGTCAGTTAATGCCAACAGTTGCCACTATCACCTTCCAGCAGATTTGGTTGAAGACATGCATTTTTCAGAAGCTGGTCTGGGATTCAATAGAGCTGTTTGTGATTGCTCTGAGTCCTCCATATTGCCCATCTTTCGAGCTTCATTCAACCATCTCTCTTATACATTATAACAAAAACGAAGGGAGTAGGTGGTGCTCATGTCAAGTCTAACAGTGCCCTTAAAAATTGTGGATTAATGGGTGCCTAGACAATGAAGGTCCTGAATGTGCTGATTTTATGAGGGGTAGTAATAATCGTTTCCAAAGCACCAGAGGATCCCAGGACCAAATACTGCATCCATTTCCAACATTGGAATTGAGAGGAAATTCTGTTCTTAATCAAAGTTTAATGATTTCAGGACATTCTGATAGGCTTCCCACACACATTGGGCCTTATTATGACTTTGGCGGACAGAAAACCCATCTGCCGAAAGTCCCGTGGATAGGTTGAAGTCAATACAGCAGCCTCTCCGCCGGGCCCATTATGAGTTTCCCACTGGCGCAGCGGAAAACGGACTGCAGTATTGTCTACGGCTTGTAATAAAGCCGGCGGCTATGCTGTAGTGCGCAGGGTGCAGCAGCACCCTCGCAATGTTCACTGTCTGCAAAGCAGACAGTGAACATTGTGACGGGGCTGGCTGGGGGGGCCCCTGCACTGCCCATTTCAAGTGCAAAGTGGCAAGTGCATGGGCAGTGCAGACCCCCTTGCCCTCCCCGTGCCCTCTGCACTCATTCTCGCCAGCCTTTTCATGGCAGTGTTACCACCATGAAATTGCAGACAGAGAACAAAGTTGTAATCCCCAGGGCAGCACTGCCCTGGCAGATTTGGACCTCCGGGATGACTAATCCTGGTGGTGCTGGTGGTACAACTGCAGTGCAACCAGCGGGAAATGGCCTATAGCATTGTTTCTGGCTCATAATAGAGCCAGCGGCAATGCTGTTCTGCGCAGGATGCACCAGCACCATGGCAATGTTCACTGTCTCCTAAGCGACGGTGCTGGCCAGGGGGGCACCTGCACTGCTCCTTCACCCTTCTCCCCCAGCCTTTTCATGGAGGTGTTACCGCCATGAAATCGCTGGCAAAGAATGTAATCGTAATTCCAGGGGCAGCACTGCTTGAAGTGCTGCCCTGGTGGATTAGGACCTCCATGATCGACAGACCTCCAGGACAACTAATCCTGGCGGTGCTGGCGGTCCGACCACAGCATAATATGGTGCTCGGATGGCCACATTGGCAGCAGTCCGACCGCCACCACAAACCGCCAGGTTCGTAATGAGGCCCATAGTGTGGTATCATTTTATCACAAGAAAGGTGGGATTGCAATGTGGTAGGACATTTGTTATTATTGATTTTTTCAACTTTTTTGGATTACTATTGTAAGTCTTTTCCACTTACCTGCTGTCACTGAACAGAACCGTGAATAGATTGAGAGGCAGACAGTCTCCATTTATTGGCTCTAGGACAAGTATTGAAGTTACTCCTGAGTAAGATCTGGCAAGAATAGCCCCCTCAACCATCCTTCGGTGACATGCCTATTGGATGCCCTTGTTGGTCCTTGAAAGGACTGCTTGCAGGACTACAAAGGGCTTCATACAACTGTTGCTTCACTTAAACACTATTCCTCATAACTGCTGTCATTGCACAGATCAGTGAATGGAAGAAGTGATGAGCGTCTCCATTCAGAGGATCCTGTTGAGTAGAGTCAAAATATTTTTCACTGGTTCAAACTTTTAGTTCATTTCTGTCACTTTCAATAAGTCTACCTGCACATGTTTGCACGGTTTGTACTGGGAGAAGTATGGGAATGTAGGATGTTATGACTTTTGGTAATGACTGAAGGTTCTAGAGATTTCTATCACATTTGTGTGTGAAAATTGAGTTGTTTTATTCATACCTTGACATTTGTAAGGTATTGTGGGTAGGAAGAAATGATGTAATCCACATGAGCCACACAACATTGGATTTCCCTGGGTCTCTAGTTTTCAGAAATACTTGGACTATTTAGAGTACCACATGTGCTAGTAGACCACAGGCTCAAATACTGCAACCATCCCCCAAGAAGAAAGAGATAAAATGTTAGTTATAGCTTTGATGTATGTAGGGCATTCCCCATAATTCACCCCTGGGGAGGCTGGGGCAGAAATAATGACTGACTATGAGGGTGGGAGGTTCAGCATTATGACAGGATGGACCACCTTCCTCTTGCAGGCTCTCTAATAATAAAATACTTGGTGTCTAGTGTGTGTTCTGCCTCCCTGGAGCAGGCAGAATAGGAATAAATCACATCATTGCTTCTAAAAGGTCAGAAAGAATGTTTGTACTTTTGTGGGCAATGTATACACACTAATGCCAGGAAGAGACAGTCCGTTAGCCAATCCTTCATTCAAAAAAACTTCCCTGACATCAAGTGTGCTTTTTGCTCCTTCAGATGAGCAGATTAGAGGTAGAGTTGAGCTACAGACTGTAAAGGCAGGAAATAGGGGGGGGGGCAGGTGTGCAGTGGGACAGGTGTGCTTTTTGCTCCTTTGTGGTGGGCAGTTTAGAGGTACAGTGGACCATAAAGATAGATTGTCTAGGGACAAGGGATGGTGGGAAATCTCATGACATGACAGGCCCCATTCCTTGTAAAAATAAATTACCCACATAAAACATAACTTAGAAAACAGAACAGGTGTCATGCTAAAGAAAATATTTTCAGTTTTGGGACAGACAGATTGAGGGTAATCCCCCCAGTCTGTGGTTTGACAATTTACTTAAATTCTCTTTTCCTAACTTTCACATTCGTGATTTCTTACCTGTATTTATGCCTGCTTCACAAATCCTCATATGCAACCTCTTGGTTAGAGTATCGTGAATGGTTATCTTGGAGCCACCCATAGTACTATGAGCCTCAGCTTTCACCAGGGTTGTGGAATTTTGTGGTATCCAGCTGCCCCAGCATCAGGAGAGGATAGTTGAAGTATCTTCCCTCCCAAAAGCAATTGCTGGAACCATGCCCAAAGCCCAGGTAGGATTGTGACCTCCACCGTCACCACTAACCTTGCCTAAAGGTAAAGAGCTGTCTTGGCCCCCACATCTGCCACCATATGCAAATCTCTTCCATAGCATTGCACACGTGTCAAGGAAGGAACTTGCATATAGGGGACATCCTTCAACAAGTTTGATGAAAGGTTGTGTTGGCTTTGCCCCCTTTACCCACTGCATATGAAATTCCACTAAGCCGTACCCACCTTGGACTGGGATCCTATAAATTGGAAGTCAGTGTGTGGCACAGAGAGGGGGTGGAGTCACAAGTGGTGTTTGCCCATCAACTTCTCAATCTATTTTTTTTCAACTCTGTCCCAAAGAAATTGAAAGAACAAATGTGTCAATAAACCCATTTTGGCTTACTTAATTGGACACAGCCAAGCTGCATTTAAAATTATCTCATGGAATCAAGTCACCTGCTTTAGAGATCTTTGTGTGCCCAGCAATTTCCAGGCCATAAAAATAATATAACGCTGATGGTTAATTCACTTGCTGTAGCCTAGTCACAGATTTGACTCATCATAAAAAAGCATAAATGGGTAATATGTCTGCTTAAAAGTACAACATGTGACATGCAGGTCATTGGTTTTTAGGGTCGAGAGCAAATCGCTCCAATCCTGCGATAATCTCTCTTCGGGCTTCTACCCATCCCCATGTTACGTCAGCCACTTTCATTAGTTCGTGGGCCTGCCTTTTAAAATTCACTTGCTTTCATTAGTGAAAGGCATGCATGCATTATGCTATTTCCGGTGTTTAGCCCTCCTCGAGCGCACCGACCAACTACTGAAAACATACGAGGCTCTGTGTTTTCCTTATGGTTTCTGGACAACTTTTTATTTTTATTTCGCAGTGCTATCCCTCTGGGTTTTACACCAAGAGATCACGCTCGTTTTTTTCCAATTAATGTGGCAAGAAAAATCCGGTTAGGAGTTTACAACACTAATAGCTCTAACTCAACGAAATGCAAGACCCGTTGCATTGTAAATGCTTGTTATTTTATGTAGGTAACTCAGTCTATTACTGCTTTTGTCACAGAGATCCTTGTGTTATATTTGGGTCATAAATTATAGCCTTTGTAATACAGCACAGTGAGTCAAGGAGCTGCTTGCAAACTGCTAAAACTGTATGTTTTTTTTCTGTCTTTCAATACTCTGAAGTTTCTAAGCGGGATCCTTAGGGTAGTGAGAAAGACTTTACTAGTAAAGACAAACGTAGACTCCCACACATGTTTTAAATTCAGAGTTTGAGTTTTGTTGTACTTATTCACTTGTAGAATTCTTGGTATGTGGCACATGCCAAAAATTATAATCTGGAGTGTGTTACCAGCTGAGATTTCTGTAATGAGTTACTCAGAGGATGGTGAGGGAGCTCCATGTTTTTCTGTGTCCTCAACTATGAATACTTCCCTATAACAAGAAATTTGATGGTGTCTACATCATAATATGTTTCTCCAGAGCTAAGACCTTTAAAACATAACACCTATCAGTATGGATGATATGTGACACCTACATATTGTAACTCTTATTTTAGTGCGTACATTTTTGTGTGTATTAAGTTAAACACTTGTATGATTTATAGTCTTGTTATAATATCTGTGTGATATCAGTCTCTCTGACACCATACTTTGAGATGAGTAGCTCTATAAAAGACATTAAGCAAAGTAAAGTACTACCTGCTCTGTAATTGCTTAATAGTATAATTACTTATGCAGACACATATACCTGGCATTCTTTCAGTGAACTGATGGCCCGTCCAGCAGAATGCTCCTTGGAATATAATACAAGCCAATTGCTGGTACCCCTGAATTTGTCTCGATGTTGGCAAATTACACCGGACAAAGTAATTTCAGTACATTTTAGTGGCCCCAGTCCTGATCCAGTTGAGCAATAGCTGGTGGATCCTGGGTCCGGGGTCTAGCTAAATCTCCTTGATTTCCTGTGCTTGGGCAGAATCAGGGGAATATGGGACTGAGTCATCACTTCAGGGCCATGAAGAAGACAAGGGGTGATTTAAGTTCAAGTTGGGGCCAAATAACTTTTCCGATGGGTACCAAGTCAACAATGACCCCCGTAGGCTTTATAAAAAGACAAAGGGATTGTTTTGTGGGTCTTGATCACCTCACAGACCAGACTTTTAGAAATATTTGAAGGAAATAAGTAAGTATACGTGTTTCTTCAATTGAAAATGCCAAGGTATGACATTTTCACAGTTTGGAAGTTTTAACAGTGCTTAATTTTTACAATCTTTCCCAATGAACATGACCACCAAGAGAGACAGAAAAACATTTATCTTTTTTCTTCCTAACTCTAGGGAAGTGTCATTCCTAATAAACGTATTGTTTTTTAAGGAAAATATCAGTACTGAGTGGGATGTAAGGCCCTGCAGTATTCTACGATGGGAAACACTATAAGTGCTCAGGACATGTTCTAGCCAGTGGCAGCTCCTCAACTACGGCGGAGGAGCATCACCCCCCCACCAGCAGCAACTGCTGCAAATCCTTTAACAAGGAAAGGATAATAAACTATGTTTATTATCCTTTCCTTGTTAAAGTGGGGCTGGGCATGTGGGGTGAAGAGTAGTGAAGGAAGTGCACTGTGCACTCCCCTCACTGCGCATGTATATTTGGCCAGCCGTCTCGGGCCGGCCAAACACACATGCGCGGTTGGCTCTCTCCAGCCCGGGAACGTGACCGGTTCTAGCTATCTTTGTATCATGTTCGCAATTCTAATCATGTCCCCACAGCAGCTACCTAATGCTTCTGGTCTTCTCACTTGCTTTCTGGATTTCCAGGTTTCACCTAGGGTTTGTGGTTAAGTTTGGGTCATGTTTCTTCCAAATTATCAAACTTCTGAGGTATTGGTCCTTCCTGGACTTCAGTCAGTAGGAGATGTGATCTGAAGGTTAGTTGGGAGTTGCGGGTTCCATCTGGTATTCAGAGTGGATGATTTGGTTCAGCCTTCTCCCTCGCAAGAAGCTGAGGGGAGCTAGGGGTTGCTTGCTGCTCTCTTCAAAGATATTTCAGACAATCTTTTCCCCTTGCCACTTCTTGTTAACTCTATCTGGGGAACCATGTAATAATTGTTGTGGATCAACATACATCGGTTATTTCAACACTGCATCTGATATCTCCAGGCTCTCAGGAAGAATTGTTCAGATTCCAAGGAATGCAGCTATTGATGAACCAGGTTTAGGAAGTCTAAATCCCCCACAAGACTTTGTCCTCTCCTCTTCCAAAATGGACCTGACTTGGCTATTTAACCATTCCTCTTTTAAGGCAGGGAGTCTGCTTCCTGGGAGAATAGAAAATAATCTAATAGAAAAATGTGGCATGGTACTAATTTGTATGTTTTTGAAATCATAAAGTCTTACTATGGAACATGATCATAGAGATTAAAAGCAACAGTATTTCAAGATTGCAATATTTAGATTTGTAGCTTTTTTGTGCATATCCATATTTATTTGCACTTGAGCAAAAATAGAAAACCTTCACATGTGTTTTGTGAAGTCATATAAATAAACAAGTAAATCAGCAACTCTTTGTGCACTGGTCCAATTTACAGACCACCTCAATTGTACAATATGTGGAGAATGTTTTCAGTATGTATGTAGACACCCCTGCTTGGTTTTAGACTGTATCAATTAATTTCCAATATGACCATGCTTAAAAAACTATTTTCAGTTTTAACTGAGAACAAGGAGGCTCCCTCCCCTCCTCTTCCCGTGTATCTAATAATTGGCGCTGTAGAGTATGATATATCAAGGAGTGCCCCACTGTTACTCCATATTCATCTCTTAGGTCTTGGAAAGTCATAAGGCTCCCTCCCTATATAGGTCTACCAGAATCAAGACACCTGTGGTTTCCCATGTAGCCACGTAAAGGCAATTGATTATATCCATTAAACCTGGTATTTGTCATAGTGGGATGAGAGTGAGGCCATCCTTCTCCCGTCCCATCACATATCAAGATCAACACTGTCGGGCTACCTTCATATGTCTGCCCTCCGCCACATGTCGGAAGCATGGTGATGACAGGTATGTGCATATCTGGACGCTATTGACAGTGGTTGCTCTTTCGGGAAAGGCACTTGTGCTTAGCCACCACATTGGCCATTGAAGCTGGGCTGCTGCATAGTATCATTCATAATTGGGTGCGCCCAGTCCCCCCTCCAGTTGCGGTCTCTGTATCACTGATAAGGTCACATGTTGTTTTCATTTGCCCCGTACAAGTCCAATTGACACACTGTGCAGTTCCCTAAAAAAAGCTTTGGGAAGGTAAAGCAGGAGGGCAGCACAATATTATAAAACCTGAGGTAGTACTAGCATCTTTGCTATCACCACCCGTCCCACCGGGAACAGCAGAAGGGATGTCCAGAAAGGGACAGACCTGCAAATTTCCCTCATGGTTCTACCAAGATTACCATCACTAAGGTCATCGGGACTATGATAGATCTGTACTCTTAAGTATTTGAAGGGGTCATGGCACCACTTCAATCAATATCCCGTGTGGAGAATACGTTCTGGTGCTGGTACTGGCGTCGATGGATATACACACGATTTGTCCCAATTCACCCACAGTCCTGACAGCTCCCTGAAGTTGTCCATTAGGTAAATAAGACCTGGAAGTGTGGGGTGTGCATCTCATAGAAACACTAAAGCGTCACCAGAGTATAGTGAGACAACATGATGTTCACCCTGATCAGGTATACACCATTGTTGTGCTCGAAAACGTAGTTAGCATGCCAGAGGTTCCATGAGTAGGGTGAACTATAGAGTGGTTAATGGGCATCCCTGCTTGGTGCCCTTTAAGATATCAATAGTCAATTTGAGGGTCTTGGAGCATTTACAGATGGTAGAGGAGGACTCGGACTGTGAAGAGTTTATTACACAGTTATTGAGAGATGGACCACCACCATGTAAAGTAAGTGAGAGCAGTCCAAGTACCAGTGTTGATCCGAAAGCCCCAACACAGGTTAATGGGACAGCGAGTCTGGTGCAGGTTGATGCTAACCTGAAACAGAATGCGGTGCAAAGTGGTCTTAATGTGCCTACTACTCCTATAGTGCAGGCTCAGATGCAACCGCCACCGGTGCAGAGAATTTATCCTGATGTGCTCATTATGGAAACGACTTTGAACTTAGTGGCACCCACGGAGCAGGTCTTCCTGAGACCAATACTGGTTCAGACTGAGCCGACTCCGATTTTGTTGCCCCAAGTGCAGCCACAGGAAATGCCAAGATTTACTCCAGTGACAGGGACATAGTCAGACATGACGCCGATGATGAATCAGAACATGGGGGTTATTCTCCCACAGAGTGTAGGTGCCAGAGCAGCCCCGGATGCTCTATCACTACCTTTTACTATTGGTCCAGCTGTACCATTATTTGCACTAAAGAAACCGACTATAAGTGAACAGGGAGCAACGTCCCAGAGCCTAATGAGAGGAGAACATAATGAACATGTTCAAGTAGTCTGTCCTGTGAGTCAGACTTTTGACGGCTCCAGATCATTGCGAGACCTTAGTCCATTCGTAGCACTTCCAGATGCTGTGACAGGGCCAAATGTCAGCCAGAGCTTGAAATGATTGACACCGCAGACCGAATGCTGTAGCACAGCAGGTGCCACCGGTCAAGCAAGTAACATTTTGTTACAAGGATTGAGGGCTCAGCAGTTAACTGAATGGTTAGACAAGCTGAATACCCCACAGAGTGCCCCTAAAGGAGAGTAGTATTTGAATTGTGCTAGACTAAGCATGGAAGCGGGTGAACTCATTGAGGGAACGATGGTGGTAAATAGGTTAGAATCCTACACAGAGGCAGAGTTGAGATATTTGTGCCCAAAGATTACAAGAGAGGTGAGCAAGGTGCATCAGTGACTAGCACACTTGGCGGAGAAGTACAGCATAGAAATAGAGAAACCAAAGCATTTGAAAAGGAGTTACAGATTAGATTTCGAGGTGAAATATTTTGAACACATGAGATCTGCCGGAATGAAGGCACACCTTAAAGAACTACAACAAGGTGCTCAGACCTGGGGAGCATTAGACAAATGGGAAGGCAAGTGGGTAAAGAAAAGAGACAAGAGAAAAAGGGATTCTTTAGAGCTGACTGAAAATGTGCAGCAGGATAAAGATCCAGTAAAGATTTTATCAATGAGAGAGATTCCAGGGGGAAGTTTCTTTCATGTCCCTTGGATCTGAAAGTGACATTTTGTCATTCAGAAATGATTATCCAAAACTGAGAGAAATGCCAGTAGAGTGGTATCAGCAGACAGACAGGTTCATGAAACTTGCAAAATGTTTGTGGGAAGACTTGAACACATTACTAGAGATAGTGGTTCCAGCAGATCTGTGGATCGAGTGCAAGAGGAGTGTAGACTGGCCAACAAGTGAACCGGAGAGAGATAAGAATACAAGTGCACCGTCTCCTGAGGTAATGAAATATTACTATAAGGTGATTGAATTTCTGAAATCGAGAGAGAATTGACAGGACATCTCAAGAAGCGAAAGAGTTGATACATGCGTATTATGAGAGATTATTGCAGGCATTTAAGCATTAAAGTGGTACAGAAACAATTGAGGCAAAAGACATGTTACATTTTGTGTTCAGATTTGTGGAAGGATTGAGACCTGAAATTAGCCAAATTATTAAGAGCCATTTAATTTGCTGGCAAGCGAAGCCGATTGATGAGGTGTTGCAGTATGGGAAATCCTGTAGTGATGAGATTGAGTTGAAACAGAAAAGGTTAAAAGAGAAAGCGATGGTGATGCAGATTAAAGCTGATCAAACAAGAGTTCAAGGGAATTTTCTACAGCCGTTGCCACAGCAGCAGGTAGGGGTCGAGGAGGTAATATGAGTTGTTGTCCAGACTTGAATACTGAAGTGGTTCAGAATGATGTGCAGGGAATGAAGAAGCTGTTGCCATGCCACATTTGCAGAGCCGGGAGACATTGGAAACAGGAGTGTCCAATGATGGTGCAGGAAGATGTTGTTCAGCAGAGTAATGACATCAATTCATTCCAGAATGTGAGAGGACCGAGAATAAGGGGTTCTAATCCAAATTTTCAGAATAATGTGAATCAAGTGCAGAAATTTCAGCCTATGCAACAGGTGCAAATGCCCCGTGCACAAGTATCACAGTTGCAGCCGATGCAACAGCAGGTTCCTATGGTACTTAGACAGCAAACTCAGATACCTCAAGCCCCGATGGAGCAGCAACAGATGATGCTTTCTCAACAGGTCACAGGACAGAGGCAAAACAGAAATAGTAACACAGTGCATCAATTCCCATTCAACAGTGAGGATGGAATAAATCCTGAATGGACAAGTGACAGTTCAGATGAGGAGCCATGTGTGCTTGAGACTTCCTTAGAGGTAGATCAGAGAGGACTCTATGTGAAGGGAAAGGTTATGGGTCACAGAGTTCCATTCTTGGTGGACACAGGAGCTACATGCTCTACAGTGAGAAGCGCAGAGGTTCTGAATTTGCCCCTTTCAGGTAGAACAGTTCAGGTTGTGGGGGTAGCAAACCAGTATTTGACAAACCCGATTACAGATTCAGTTCAAGTTGAGATTGGCAATTTCCAGGTATTGCATACATTTGTAGTCTGCAATTCAAGTCCAGTATCCGTACTGGGAAGAGACTTGTTGTTGATTACTTGCTCAAATGATGGAATTGAGATTCAGATGACTAGTGATGATGAAGATGAACATGCCTCAGAAATAGAGTGTGAAACTACAAATGAGGAGTATCCTTTGATTGAGTTTCCCGATGTTCACAGTGTAAGAGCTCCATCCTGATTTGCAGGGAACAGTAAAGGAGAAGGTTTGGGATTTGACAGGAAAAGAAGTAGGTTGATAAATGGAGTGGAGCCGGTCAAAGTTACTATAAAACCGAATGCAGTTTTCCCTCAATTTCCGCAGTACCACATGCTGCAAGATGTCCTGATAAAAGTGGTTGTAAAGCAAGGGGATCTGAAAGAAGTATTGAGCAGTCCATGTAATTCACCAATAATGAGTTTGAAGAAGCCCTGTGGTAAGGTTCGGATTGTTCAGGATTTGAGAAAAATAAATGAGATTGTGGTCAAATATTGTCCCATGGTGCCAAATCCAGATTCCATGGGGTGGTTCACTGTCATTGATTTGTCACAAGCATTCTTTTCTGTACCTCCTCATGAAGATAGTCAATTTCTCTTTTGTTTTACATTTCTGGATCAAGTCTATTGCTGGTGCAGAATTCCTCAATGGTATTCAGAGTCACCTTCCATATTCAATCAGATCTTGAAAAAGAATTTGGAGTCGTTGGGATTGCCTTTCAAATCGACCTTGGGGCAGTACATTGATGACTTACTGATTGCATCCAAAACTAGGGACGAGTGCAAGTATTATGCGATTGCCCTGTTGAGCCATTTAGGAAAGAATGGTCATAAAGTGTCTCCGCTGAAATTGCAGTACTATCAGAAAGTAGTGAAGTATTTGGGTCATCAGATTGAGAAGGGTTCAAGAAAAATATCCAGGAAAAGGATTACAACGATATTGCAGATAAGTCCCCTGACTACACAGAGAGATGTCGGGATGTTTTTGGGAATGGTGGGTTATTGTCGCCAATGGATTCCATATTTCTCAGTCATATCAAGACCATTGCAGAAACTGACTCATAAGGAAGTCACTGATCCCATAGTGTTAGACCAGGATGAAATGAAAGCATTCACTGAATTGAGAGAGAGTTTGTGCAGGGTTCCAGTGTTGGGTATGCCTGATTACACTAAACCTTTCACATTGTTTTGTCATGAGCCTGATGCATGTTCTCTGTCTGTCTTGACACAGGTCCATGGAGGTGTAAACCGCTCAGTAGTATATTTTTCAGCTACTTTGGACCCAGTTGCAGCAGCCTTACCGGGTTGTTTGTGTGCAGTTACCGCAGTTTATCAAAGCCTTACACAGTGTAAGGGCGTTGTGATGGGATATCCCCTGGCTGTAATGGTCTCTCACTCTATTGAGATTCTTCTGACAAGGACCAAAACCCAATACTTGACTGGTGCGAGGTTGACTAGATATGAAACAAGTATTCTGGGGTCACCAAATGTGACATTGAAAAGATGTACAGTGCTGAACCCGGCAACCTTATTTCTGAGTGAAAATGCTGAAATTGAAAAAGAGGAAGATGTTAAACATGACTGTCTCGAAGTAACTGATTTGTGCACAAAACCAAGGCCTGATACTAGAGACACCTGATTGGAAGAAAATTACCAAATTATGGGGGTGATTCTTACCTTGGCGGGCGGCCAAGTACCCCCGCCAGAACACCGCACCGCGGTCGTCAGACCTCTGCGGTGATTCTGGGTTTTCCACTGGGCTGGCAGGCGACCGCCAAAAGGCCGCCCGCCAGCCCAGTGGAAAACAACCTTCCCACGAGGACGCCGGCTCTGAATGGAGCCGGCGGAGTGGGAAGGTGCGACGGGTGCAGTTGCACCCGTCGCAAATTTCACTGTCTGCAATGCAGACAGTGAAATTCAAAGTGGGGCCCTATTACGGGGGCCCCTGCAGTGCCCATGCCATGGCATGGGCACTGCAGGGGCCCCCAGGGGCCCCACGACACCCCATACCGCCATCCTGTTCCTGGCGGCAGAGCCGCCAGGAACAGGATGGCGGTATGGGGTGTCAGAATCCCCATGGCGGCCATGGAGGATTCTTTTGGGCAGCGGAAAACCGGCGGGAGACCGCCGGTTTTCCACTTCTGACCGCGGCCAAACCGCTGCGGTCAGAATGCCCTGCGGGGCACCGCCAGCCTGTTGGCGGTGCTCCCGCGACCGCCGGGGGTCAGAATGACCCCCTATATTTGTTGATGGGTCTTGTCTGAGAGCAGGATATGCTGTATGCACAATTACAGGTACCTTGGAAGCTTCTTGGCTTTAAGGAGTGTATTCAGCACAAGTAGTGGAACTCATAGCCATTTCTAGAGCATGCCATGTTTCGGCTCAGCTGAAAGTTACAATCTATACAGATAGCCAGTATGTATTTGGAATAGTCCATGATTTTGGTCAGTTGTGGTCACAAAGAGGTTTCCTGACCTCTTCTGGTTCACCAGTGAGAAATGGTGAGAGAATTAAGGAATTGTCATGGTGAAATGCAGTGCACATCTGAAGTCGAAGGGCTATGTGTCATTGGGAAATGGATATGCAGATCAAGTCGCAAGGTTTTGCGCATTGAACTGTATATCATTCAAAGACAAGGGGGAACTGTTACCTGAAGAAGATGAAACTTGAACAAGCTATGCATTGAAAATAATTGACACTTTGGAAGAATTAAAATTGTTGCAGAATAATGTTGACAGGGAGGAAAAACGTTCATGGAGCAAAATTAAATGTGTGCGAAGACAAGATGAAATGTGGGTTCCTGAGGCGGGTCAATTGGTTTTACCAAATAGTCTGTCATCTCAAATGGCCGAGGTTCTATCATGGCCAAGCACATATTGGGCGATGCCATTGTACATTTATTCAAACATGATTGGTTGAACCTAAAGGTTAGACAAGTTGCTGAAGCAGTTTGCCATCGATGTGTTATTTGTCAACAGCTAAACACAGGTAAAGGGACAGTGGTTAATTTGAGCTACATTGGAAGAGCGAGAGGTCCATTCAGCAGAAAAGGTGTGAAGGTTTGAGATATGTGCTGGTGATTGTATGCATCTTTAGTCATTGGATTGAAGCGTACCCTACATGGAGAAATGGTAGGAAACTACTGCTTAGGGAACTGATACCACGTTTTGGGTGTCCGATCTCTTTAGAATCAGATAGGGGAAGTCACTTCAATAATGAAGTTATTAAACTACTGTGTGCAGCATTGAACTTTGAGCAGAAATTGCATTGTAGTTACCGCCCTGAAGCATCAGGACTAGTGGAACAAATGAATAGTACCTTGAAGTCAAGAGTTGCAAAGATGTGTGCGGCTACAAATTTGAAATGGCCTGACAAATTGCCTTTAGTGTTGATGTCAATGAGAAACACCCCTGACAGGAAGACAGGACTGTCACCACATGAGATTCTCATGGGCAAAGCAATGAGGTTACCAGCGGTGCCTGCAAATTAACTTGACAACATTACAGATGATGTGGTGTTGGATCACTGCAAAGGTCTGGCTGACGTGGTCCACTATTTTTCTCGGCAGGAGGAAGCCACCAGAAAATCTACTGCCTGTAATGCAGTATTACATGCGGCGAGTGCACATCCTAAACATCAAATTGAGTCAATTCCTTATGGAGAAATGATTAGGGCACGTAGGAACTGCAGTAATGACAGGGAATTTGTGAACTGTATTGAGGAAATGGGTAAGCGTTTTAGAAATAGAGGTTATAGTGACAATACTATTACCAAAGCACATAATAGAATAAAACATGTTCCAAGACAAGTAACACTAACACCAAAGACCACTAAGACATTGGTGCAAAAGGATGAGAAAGTAAGACTGGTCACAGACTTTACAGGTAGCACAGGGATTTTGAAAAAATACATTACTAAACATTGGCATATTCTCCTTCGTGATGAATTATTGACTGAATTTGTAACAAGTAAACCTATCTTTACGTTTCGGAGGGGGAGATCGCTGAAAGAGATTCTTACCCCAAGTTTTCCTAGAATTATCCCCAAGGTCAATTGGCTGCAAGCACGGAGGTTAGGATTTTATAAATGTGGGGAATGTGGACTTTGCAAATGGGCCTGCCATGGGCAGAAAGAATTTTCTAATGCATTGGTGAAACGTTTCCGATAAGATCCAGTATGAATTGTAATACTTCTTTTGTGGTGTACGTTCTAGTATGTAAATGTAAAAAATACTATGTCGGAAGCACAATCCGACCCCTCAAAGTAAGGATTGGAGAACATGCCAGAGCACTGGCTCAGCAAGATATGAGATACCCTGTGGTGGTGCATATGACCAACTGTCAATCTCAGAATACAAGATTGGGATTTACTTTTTTTGGTTGCAAACAGGTATCTAAAGATATGAGAGGATGCAATAGGGAATTAACATTACGTAGAAGGGAAGCATTGTGGATAATGCGATTAAGGGCAGTAGAAGATGGATTGAACACAGACAGGGAATTGGAATACTTTCTGGGTGATTGAATGTACTAATTTATAGGATGGAGGAGTGAATTTTTACAAGCAACAGTGTTAAAAATATGGCATTCTAATGTGGGGAGTTTTGCCTGGGATACAGCTTATGTGACAATGTTTTTTTTTTGTTGCATGATTTGTCATAAATCAATTATGTGCTGTAAATCAGTTTTACATTATTGGTTGGAATGGACTGTTTCTACTTTGTTGGATATAATTTGAAACTTCTTACATATTGATGTTATGTAATAGGTTCTAATACTTTCCTTTCTTTTCATTGTAATATTTCCCTTATCTTCGAGTACTCATCCTGATATACTTTTTTATTATTCTACTTTGTATCTTCTTTATGTTAATTGCACCCTAACTAATTTTCTTATTTCTAAATAATAACAGTTTGTTGTCACAGTACCAATGGGTGGGTGGCACTATAGCATTATATCATTTGAGTTGAATATTTGATTGATTAGACTTACTGAAAGTTGTATTGGGGGTTCATAGGTTATTGTTACTGAGGAGACATGTGTGCAGTCTTCTAGCTGTTAGGAGGAAGAAAGTGTTTTTTTCTACATTTGGAAATAAGAGGTCCTTTATTCTATATTCTATTAGTATCGGAGGAGTGTAGTGAATAGGCATTGTAACTGTTCTAGTCAGTTGTTTAGCTCTAGTATATTAGTAGGAGATTGGTCCTTCTACTGTTTCTATGGAGGCGGAGTCTTCAATAATGGAGGAAGGCAACGCCGATTACGGCGGTTACATGGGCGTCTGACAACGGCAGAGGAAGGATACCGGTGTATGACCGGCGTTTTCATTTTTGCAATAAGTTTCGAGGTAGGTAGTAACGAAATGCCGTAAGTGGTACTGGACTTGGTTAGCTCGGAGCATATGTCCGAGGCGAAATGGTAGTTTGAGGCATATTGGTAATATTTGATAAACGCAGGATACAGCGGCTATTTGTGTTTTATTTAATAATGTGAGAAGCACGATACCGGGGAGGAATCAGTACTTTAAGGCCGTTCTGTTGGAGAATGAAATGCGGGTTAAAAGCATTTGGGGACGGCTTCGTACTGGTCATGACCGTACTTGTATAGCCTAGTGCTGATATTGACTAAGGAGGTGTGGATATGAATACTATACGTTGAAACGATATACCATTTGAACTGTAACAACATGGACATATTTCTAGATATTTTACGAATTATAACTTTTTGGTTACAGAACAATTCCTGGTGATGGATGAATGAGCAGATTGAAAATGACAGTCATAGACTAATGGTGACAGTGGAAGAGTTATTACTTAGTAGTAACTCCATTAGACGGTGCTTTGGAATGTTTTTGAGATAACTTTAGACGGGACTTTTATTACCGGGGTTATTTAAATTATCTAGGATGCTATGATCTACCTATTTGTATTGGGACAACGAATGAGGAGCAATTCAACAGAAGGGTAAACATTAATTCTCCTTTTCTGCATGTGGCTTCCTATCTTATAGACACGTCGAATGTTTGTATAATATCTTTTCTCTCAAAAGTGTGTGTTTTTATTTAATGGCTCTTGGTTTCCAGAATTTCAAAATAAGAGATGCAACTAAAATCCAGCCCTGAGGAAGTCTAAAGACGAAACACGTGTTGGCTGTGAGGTCGGCTTAAAGAACTTGGATTGGTTGATCTAATTTGGATTTCTACGTGAACTTTAGACATCGTTAAGGATCATTGGTGGGGCGGAGCCAAGATGGCGGCCGGAGCTGACGCGTAGTTCAGAGCTCCGCACCGGCCCCGGAACATTTATCCTGGCACGGCGGTATTGCTGTCCTGGGGCCCGAGGGAGCATTGTCTGGAGGTGGCTTAGTGGCTCCGGAGACAGCTGGCTGGTGTTTTTGGGGTGGCGATGTGCCACGCTGCCCCGTACGCACTGCTGCAGCCGGGGCCTTGACGGCGCGGCCCGACGCTGCTCTGAGGCTGCGCCTGCGGAGGGGGGACCCTCCCGGATGGCACACTTTAACGCACCAGCACCAACCACGTAAGCGCTGAGTGGGGCGGCACGGGGGACCCCTATCGAGACACCCCAACTGGACCTAACACTACCTAAGTGGATCTGGGTGGGCGCTCGGCCCTCGCTGTGGACGTGCCTCACCTCCGGGTCCACGAGGCCTTCCGACCTGCTGGAGGGCCTAGTGCGTTGCACGTCTCCACATCGTCCCTGTGGGTGCTCATGCCGTACCCCGCCCACCCGGGGGGTCTACCCCCACGGATTACGGCAGCCCGCACGATCTGCCCGGCTGTGCCCCCTATGGCCTCACATACTTACGCTATACGCCGGAATTACTTGTTGGCCCCTGCCCGGAGTTCCCGGAGCTCTTGAGACGCGTCTCTGGAGGCTTTGAGACACTGGTGACCGCTGGCTACCCGCAGCGAGCTGCTCCAATACAGCAGCCGATCCTTCCTTTTACCTGTGTGCCCTGCTTTGGGTCCCTGCATATAGTACTTACAGCACACGTTCCGCAGACACCAAGAGGGATTTTCATCTATGTGTGTACCCGGCGAGGTGACGGACTACTACGCAGAGGTGAGCAGAACTGTTTGAAGGTCCCTGACGCTGGTGATTACTAGACCATCTTATACTGGTAGGGAATGGTCCGCTTCGAGCTGGTGACATCATAGGTGCGAGAAAGTGCTGCCCAAACTGTTACCCACCTAGAAATTTTTACGACTCCTCTGGGCTTTGGGGGTACCTAGCGACTTCCCTTCGCTCCGACGCTGCCGGCTCTTGCTGTTGCTCCTTGATCTCACGGAGCCCCACACCGCTGCCTCTGCTCTTTACTTTGCTCCTCCCAGTGTTCCTCTCCGTCGCTCCGCTGTATTCCTCTTTGGGCGGCAATGATGGGCAAATCTAAGGCACCTAGAGCTCCGGGTCCTGAGCTTGATCTCCCTTTAAAGGAAGGGGGAGTCTTGGAGACCCTGGCACAACTGGACACTACACTTAAATCCCATTCGGCCCAATTCGATAAGGTTCTTCAAGCTATTCTTGACATCAAAACGTCCTTGGAAACCAGAATCGACACAATCGCCACAGACGTTACCCTACTCCGGGCCGACCATCGTAAATTGGCTGATCGGGTGGAAGAAACGGAATCCTCATTGGCAGCTCTCTGTCCCACGGTGCAAGACCTGCATTCCCAACTGAAACGAATGCAATTGGATCTGACTACCCTACATAACCGCGCAGAGGACGCCGAGGGCAGGTCTCATCGGAATAACATTAGACTTGTGGCGTTTCCTGAGCAGGTTGAATCACCCAATACTGAACTCTTTGTGGAGTAATGGCTGATTGACCACGCTCTAGACGGCAAGCCTCCTAAATTTTTCTCCGTAGAGAGAGCACATAGAGTCCCCGGCAGAACCCCCCGCCCAAGGGCACCGCCACGATCGATTATCGCCCGGTTATTGAATATCCGCGATAGAGACTTAGGGGCTCAAACCGCCCATAGACCGCACCGCGGGGGCCCAGCGGGAAAGCCCCTGCAACGAGGAAGCCGGCTCCGAATGGAGCCGGCGGAGATGCAGGGGTGCGACAGGTGCATAGCAGATAGTGAAAATCATGGTGGGGCCCTGTTAGGGGGCCCCTGCACTGCCCATGCCAGTGGCATGGGCAGTGCAGGGGCCCCAAGGGGCCCCACGACACCCGTTCCCACCATCCTGTTCCTGGTGGGTTTTACCGCCAGGAACAGGCTGGCGGGAAGGGGGTCGGAATCCCGCCAGCAGCGCCGCCATGGAGGATTCCCTGGGCCAGGGGAAAACCGGTGGGAAACACTTTTCTGACCGCGGCTTTACCGCTGCGGTCAGAATAGCCCTGGAAGCACCGCCAGCCTGTTGGCGGTGCTTCCGTTGCCCTCCACCCTGGCGGTTTCAAACCGCCAGGGTCGGAATGAGGGCCTTAATCTTACAGCACTCTCGCTCCCGCGGCCCATGGAAGTATGAAAATGCTGCGATATCAGCGTATCCTGACTTTACGGCTGAAGTACAGGCGAAACGTAACTCCTTCACCAAAGTGAAACAACGCCTCCGGGAACTAAATTACAAATATGCACTCTTATTCCCAGCTAAATTATGGGTGATTGACGGTGAGGCCACTAGACTTTTTCAATCCCCGGAGGATGCGTGGACCTGGTTGCATGTGAAGGGCTTGGTGCACTAAGCTTCGGATAATCTGGAGGACACCACTTGGTTGACCCCACACTCCAAACGACGCAAGCGGAAATCAAGCAAAGCTGGCCCTTCTCGCACTCAAGCGGTTACTGAACAAGAGAAAGCGATACAGGAAGCGTCGCACTTCTCTCACAACTCCTTTTTGACTTTATCCGACAAGTTTCAGCTCCCCTCTGATTCAGATACTGGGGCCACGTCACCTTCCAAGACCTCTGGTGATGAACGTGCCCCCCTAATGACTCCAAGACTGGCTGATGATCTTTGACACACCACAATCTATGGCTCCTGAATATTGGTGATGTTCTGTCCCGTGTCTCCATATTAGTGGCGCCTCCTGTTTCTCTCGTGGCCCCAGGGCGCAATTGTATGGTGCAATTCCGGGGTCCTTGGGATGCTCATTATTGTACTTCATGATACATATAACCCCCCCCACGACCGCAGGGGATACTGCGTGTACACTATCTCTTAGTCAGAGCTGTTTCTCATAAAGTGTTATGTGTTTTTGTTCCTTTTTTATGGGGTTGTGGCATGCTATCTGTTACGATACAGGCCTGGGTTCTGGGAGTTGTTCTAATGTTTTCTGTAGTTAGAGCCTGCTTGGAGTTTGACATGAGGGAGATCGCTTCTTTTTGGGAGTTTGGGGAGTGGGAGGGGGGAGTACTGCTATGCTTTTATGCTATGGCTGCCTATGTCTACAGACTATAATATATTAACCTGGAATATCCGTGGATTGGGTAATCCCATAAAAAGATATAGAATCTACACTTACCTCCGACGGCGCCATGTCCATATCGCCTGCCTGCAAGAAACACACTTGACCCATGGTGAATTACTTAAATTGCAGCGGCGCTGGAAGGGTCAAGTTTTTGGTACCGGCTACTCCGCGTATGCCAGAGGCGTCCTGATATGGCTCGCGCCGGAAGTACCATTCATTAAAACTAGAGCTCATGTTGATCAAGATGGTCGGTATGTCATATTGGACGGCCTTCTAAATGGGCGCCCTATTCTCTTGACTTCTGTATATGGCCCTAACACCCTACAAGGCACGTTTTTAACTCCTACCTTATTGTTAGATCCCAATACTCCCAGTCTGTGGGGAGGTGATTTTAACTGTATTCAACATACTGCAATGGATCGCTCGACTCCCCCTCTGCCAAACACCCCTGCTCACATAGCCACTAAACATTTTCGGTGCTGGTCACACACTATGCACCTATCTGACATATGGCGTTTACATCACCCAGACTATAGGGAATATTCGTACTATGCCCCTGGCTACCATATACACACTAGGCTAGATTATATTTTTTGTAATTCCCTTCTGTGGCCACACGTTCGTAGCTCTGAATATCTGGGTAGAACCTTGTCAGACCATAATCCCCTTAGGGTGTTGTTCCAATGGGGGCCAACCAGGCCACGAATCCCATTACGGAGGCTGCAAGTGGCAGCTCTCCAAGACGTATCGTTTAAAACTCAACTCGCTACCACCGTTACGGAATATTTTAAACATAATGAAGGCTCTGTTGGGGACCCCAGAACAGAATGGGATGCTATGAAGGTTGTGATTCGAGGCCATTGCATGGCCTCTTCCTGGGAGCGAGATCGGCCCTTATCCGCAGTATAGGGAAGCTTGAATACGAAATATGGCAATTGGAAGTTGCAGCTGTCACTGATCCTTCCGCCTGTCAATGTCTGTCCGCGCGGCGCCGCCAACACCGGGAGGACTCCCACAGACTCGGCAAATTGGATTATAAGACATACTCTCTGCAACAACACAGAGAGAGCGACAAACCAGGACGTATATTAGCGTGGTTACTGCGTTCTGAGGTTCCACGAACAGTACTAGGTGCAATCCGTAACGAACATGGTACAGTGGTCAATACGCAGGAAGAAATTAACACAGCCTTTGCTCATTATTATAAAAATCTGTATACGGCACGACCGACCCCCCCCTACGTTTGATTTTCATCCGTTATTAAGCGATCTTCGGGTGCCCTCCCTTACACAACAACAGAGACAGGACCTGGACCACCCACTACAAATTGATGAGGTGAACCTCGTAATACAACAGATGGCTAGAGGGAAGACTCCAGGTCCAGACGGTCTCCCCATAGAGTTTTATGCCTCCTATGGGACCACCCTCGCACCCAAATTATTGACTTTGTACGAGACATCGTACCAACGGGGCGCGCTCCCCTCTACATTGAACAAAGCACTTAGGGGCTCATTCCGAGTCCGGCGGGCGGAAACCGCCCAAAGATCGCTCCGCGGTCAAATGACCGCGGGGGTCATTTTGACTTTCCAGCTGGGCCGGCGGGCGATCTCCAGAAGATCGCCCGCCGGCCCAGCGGGAAAGCCCCTGCAACGAGGAAGCCGGCTCCGAATGGAGCCGGCGGAGTTGCAGGGGTGCGACGGGTGCAGTAGCACCTGTCGCGATTTTCACTGTCTGCATAGCAGACAGTGAAAATCATGGTGGGGCCCTGTTAGGGGCCAGTGGCATGGGCAGTGCAGGGGCCCCCAGGGGCCCCACGACACCCGTTCCCGCCATCCTGTTCCTGGCGGCTTTTACCGCCAGGAACAGGCTGGCGGGAAGGGGGTCGGAATCCCCATGGTGGCGCTGCAAGCAGCGCCCCCATGCAGGATTCCCTGGGCCAGGGGAAAACCGGCGGGAAACCGCCGGTTCCCCTTTTCTGACCGCGGCTTTACCGCCGCGGTCAGAATAGCCCTGGAAGCACCGCCAGCCGGTTGTCCAGTGGCGGTGTCTTTAGATTTTGAGAAGGCATTTGATACTCTGGGATGGCCGTATTTATTGTGGGTATTGGGGCGCTTTGGTGTTGGTCCCCAAATGCTGCGATGGATAAAACTTCTCTACACAGCTCCTCGTGCTAGGGTTCGTACTGGACACTGCGTATCTGATTCCTTTCCCATTCAAAGGGGGACCCGGCAGGGATGCTCCCTGTCACCGATACTCTTCGACTTGGCGATGGAACCTCTTGCTATACGATTACGGCAGGAGGAAATGTCATGGGGCTTGTGGGCCGATGGTAACTGGCACATTACCTCTTTATACGCTGATGACGTACTAATTTATCTACGCAATAGGACTACTGCCCTGGCCGATTTATTCCTCCTGTTAGACCATTTCGGTAAATTGTCTAGCCTTCGAGTGAACTGGGGCAAATCCTGTATGTTTCCCCTCTGCGGAGATGGCGACGCTGCACCCTGGACGTCTCCCCAGGACAGACTTCCGTGGGTGACCGACAGCTTCCGCTATCTCGGTGTAGATGTATATCACACTGCCACAGATTTTGTAGAAGGCAATTATAATAGAGTGCTCTCTTCCATCTGTGGGTCCATGGCCTTTTGGCTGCGTTTGCCTCTCTCCCCGATGGGTAGAGCGGCTATTGCCAAAATGCTAATACTTCCCCGGTTCTTATATCTCTTCATGGCCCTTCCATTCTTCCCGGGGCGACCTTTTTTTGCAGCCGCACGCAGTTTATTGACTTCCCTCATTTGGGGCTCGGGCCGCAAACGGGTTTCCCTCGATGTATTATGCCACCCAACTCAGGAAGGGGGTATGGCGATTCCGGATATGTACCGTTATTATACTGCGGCTCAACTCCACTGGCTTATGACTTGGCTATCAGAGACCCCTTCCATAGAGGGGACCATGATCTGCCAGATGACAGGTGGCACAGTGGTATTGCATTGGCTCTTTAGCCGTCCTCAGCCCGGCGCCCGCGTGGGCTTGCTCCTCCGCACGGCGAAGGCCACTTGGGTTAAGTTTATCCACAGACATCGACAGCGATTTCCCTATTCCCCGGAGCTCCCACTCTGGGAGCTGCCCCAGGTTCATGACCTCCATCTGCGATATGATTTTCACGTGTGGCGCGAGGGAGGGCTGTCCCACGTCGGTGAGTTGTTTCGAGATGGGAAACTACATACTTTCCAGGCACTCAGTACCCTCTATCATTTATATCCCAGACAATTCCTAGCCCATGCAGCTCTACAGGCTGTAGTTCAACAAATATGGTGCCTCAGCTCCTTGGAACCTCAAGTTCACACCATACTCCACCATTTATTGACTAAGACGGGGGAAAGGAAAGCAATTACTAATTTATACGCCCTATTGAGAGACACACCTGTGGTTCCCCACTCCCATAGTAGATCTAAATGGGACCAGGGCCTGGGAGTGACCCTCACAGACCCCCAGTGGACGATGGCCTTACAACAAGTCAAATACGTATCGCGGAATGCCAGACTGAAATTTACACATTTCAATTACATCCATCAAACTTACCTGTCTCCTCATAGACTGCATCGAATATTTCCGGGAGCTCTCTCGGTTTGCCCACGATGCAGCCAAAACACACCACCTTCCTACATATGACATGGGAATGCGCTGACACATCTCTCACCTGGGCACACGTTGTACAACATATTTCCGATATTGTAGACGTTCCCATCCCTTTAGACCCACTTATATGCCTCTTAGGGATAACTCGCAGATCTAAATTGTCCAAGTATTATTTAAAGTTTGTGGATCTCGCCCTTATCCTCTTTAAACGCTTGATTGCTATGAGCTGGAAGACCCCGAAACCTCCTGATATATCGCAATGGCTCAGAGGGGTGCTACACTGGGCTATGGTTGAAGCACAAGCACTTGAATACGACAGCCGCAAACGTGGGGGTGAAGGTGGGATTACATTATGGGACACGTGTGTGGACACCCCATCCAATCCTAGCTAAACTTATTGCATATGTCAGTTCCACAGTCCCGACCCGCCAGCAGTTCTCATGCTCTGAACTCCCTGCTCCCTCGCATCGTCTCGCCCCTAATTTACAATTGCTGTGTTGCATCACTTATAGCTTCCCTCCCCCCCCCACTCTCACTGATCGTAATTATTTCACGTCAAACTATTGCGCCTCCCTCGAGGATGTGCCTATCCAGATTGTTTGCCGATGCGCCTCTTCCTCACCAAGTAGCTCTTTATTGTTGTTTTCACTGTTCTCTGATCTTATTGGTTCCTGTAGCTTACTATATTTTTCCTATCTTGGATTACATTACGCCCCATGATGTCTCTACTTATAGAATTTTATATATTCAATTATTAGCTCATGTATCTCTGACTTTCTCTACGTTGTATAAATATGATACAATACTTCCCAATATTTGATTCACGCACAATGCTTGCTGTGCATGGTTGTAAAGCAGCTCGCTCACGATATGTAACAGAACATTTATAAAGTGATGTCTTCCTATGTATGTTGTATCCAAACTAAAATACCAATAAACAGATTTAACAAAAAAAAAAATTGTTAAGGATCATTGGTAACAATTGATGCTGTAATTTAATGGACTCTGGAATCAGATGGAACAATCTTGATATTTTTATTTTATCCATAAGGAGATGGACTGATGGAATTGGACATTGATTCAGTATAATTTTGATATGAAAGGAGTTCTTTGAATGTGAGAAAGGTTATTAAATTAGTGACTTAAAATATAAGAATCTAGGATTATTTGATATATGTATATGATTGAATTTTTATTGTTCAAATAGGTGATTGAATTTGTATGTGTAGAATGGTATGATTTACTAACAAATGAGTGGCTTTTATTGCAGGCAACTTACTTTAGGACAACGGGTGCCTCAGCGTATATATTCCAGATAATAGTAAAGATATAAGAGACACATTTACTAATTTGACTAATGCAAGTGCTGATTTGAAAGAATTGAAAGAACAAGATGTTTGGGAAAAGGTTGGCAAAGGGTTTGCTTCAGTGGGAAATTGGCTCAGCAACATTTGGAATGGGATTCTATTGAACATATTACAAGGGATATTAATTGTTGTGATTTGTCCTTTAGGGATTTGAGATTATGCAAATTATGCAAAAAAATTAAATTGAAAAGGTCAAAGAATAATCAGAGGAGGGGGGAAGAAAAGAAAAGGGAAACATTTTACAGAGGAAAGTCAAGGGGGAAACGAAATTATGAAGACATTGAATTGTAAGAGTTTTAGCTGATGTGAAAATTTGTGGGTAATAGTTAGGGTGATGACATATTTAGCCATTAGAGGAGGGATTGCTAGTGTAGGGGTTTTTATAAAAATTATTAATGAGTGTTTATGTATTTTGAATAATAAGTTTATGTAGAAAATGAAATAACGTAGAAAAATAATGCACACATTTGAAACTGTGATCACGAAGAATGGCCACCAATGTTAACGCAGTGTAATAATCAATGATTAATACTTATGAAATATTGAATATTTGTTGGACTATTGCAGTAATATGTCATATTAGGGTTATGAACTTAGCTTTAGCTTTATTAATTGTAGGCCTTAACTTAGCGAGTGTCTTGGCCTATTTTGCCAGGCCTCATGGAAAGCTGTATTTCTTAGTGTTTAATAAAAGTGCTGACCAAGTGAATTAAACTGTGAATGTCTATTGTATTGTTTTAATGTGCTCATAACGGAAGCCTTTCGTGTGAACTGACTGCTAAAAGATGATGTTCTTGCTAATGCAACATTTTATGTGTAATGTGTGTGAGACTGACTTTCCCAGAACAAGAACAATGAAGATACTGACTAGAGTGGAAGCTGCAACAATATTGTTACCTGACAAGCCGGATGATAAGGACATCACGAGACGAACCAATCAACAATATGAGAACGGAGAAATATTAGAATTCATAGATTTGGGATAGTAGTTTTATTGGACAGAGTGCGATAATACGATTAACTGACCTATAGGGAATTTGGGGATAGTTTAGGTGACTTTAATATAACAACGCTCATTCTGAGAGAAGAAAGCCATTGCCCTTATTCTTCCTGACTGAAAGGCTATTATCTTCTTGTGCGTCTTTTCTAGAGACGTGCTTAACTTAAATGCTTAAATGACTTTGCCCATATTTTCCTGACTAAGAGCCTGATGCCTTGCTGATCGACTGATGTCCTGAGGATGAAGACTGATTCTGCTTTACTGATCCATACCGAGGATAGGTATATTCTGAAATGTGATTATTATGCATATTTGCTTTTTCTTTCTAGGTACCAACTGTGCTGTTTTGATAGAGCCATAGTTAGATGTTTTTCCAAATTTGTGTTACTAAATTGTTTTGCATGAAGCCCAACATGCTGATGCTAATCTGATGTTAGTTAAGGATCCTGACTTATGACAATAGGGACTAATGCTTGATGAATTTCTCTGCTCAGCTTCATGTACTTCATTTCATTGATGCAGCTGACTTTGCTATTGATTTGCACTGTAACTCTAGAATGTGTTGTAGTTCAAGCTTTGATTAGATTGCATTTCTTCTGCCACTTCTGACAACCAGTGTTGTTTCTATATGTGTTCCATTTGATATTGAGATTAATTTACATGACCTTAGCATTGTTAATAAAGGGAAATAAACATTCTAAACATTTCCAAGTGATTCTCTATTGGCAGTCTTTGCAGAAAAAGATCATTAAAACATTAACCTCTTACATCCATGCACATGCTAACATCGCATTATCAAGGACTAATTCCTGTGATCAGTTTACCCTTTAACCAAGCCCCTACCCAACTATTGTCCTGTCATCTGTAGAAGGCCATCATGTGTTGTGTTTTAAGTATAACCGATAAGGGGACCCTCACTGCCCAACTTAATACTATAGAAATTTTGTGGCAGCTAACTGGTGCTGATTTGTCACTGTCTTATTTGGTCTGGGTCAGTATCCAGCCCTGTTTTCTATTTCTCAGAGTGGGCACAGGTAGATGTGCACTTACTTCCAGAGCATTGCTTGTCTGGGTGTCAGCCCCATATATTACTGCCTGTCACATTTTTGTTTTAGGAAGTTGAATTGGGAGGTGGAGATAGCTTCCTGGAGAGGGCTTGTGAGAGAGAAGGGCACCACATGCTAAGTGTTGTAGCTCCTCCTTATCTTCCGTCATGTACAATATTGTGAGGTGCCCCATTGTGGCTCCTAGTGTACCTTTGTTGTGGGTATATTACTGGTGTGTGTCTCCAGATGTGTTCACTGAGGTCTCTCATCTGTTTTAGATGTAAGCACTTATAGGTATGTGTCCCATGCATCTCTAGGAGGCTCTTTATTTCCTTTCATCTTTTAGGAGGCAACATACATCGAAGTCTGCCATGGCCCATTTATGGAGATCCCACAGCCAGGTCTTTAGTGGAGTTGCAGGAAATTTCCATGTCATTGCTATTCATCATGTTCTCAGGAAATGGGCTAAAGCTATAACTCTCCTGGCAAATTTGTTCCTTTTGGAGTGTAGTATCACTGCCAACCAGAAGGGAATCAGGTCTACTCTCAGTTAGTTCTGCAGTTAACACTATAGTGTCAGCCCAGAACTTCGCAATCTTCAGACAAAGGCAGAACGTGTTGTAGAAGTCAGCTTCTTGACACAGACACTGCAGGTATTTAGAATTTGTCCCCATGTACATTGAATTGACCCGTTTCAGGGTGAAATAGGTTTAGTGCAGATAACTGAGGTTGGAGTTTCGGGACACCCTCTTAACATATTCTACTGAAATATCGCATTGTCTATCTGTCAATTCTGACCACTTTTCCCTGAGTGTTGGATATCTGGTAGTGTCTCCAGGAATGCCTCACACAGCAACATGACTGGCCTCCTGTTTGTGCCATGATTGAGGAGTAAATGTTATGTGGTAAATGTTGGTGATTCCCTGTGTTGCAGTCACCATGTGGCTGCAATAGCCTCTGTCAGGGCACTGGAAGTAAAAAATTGCCCCCATTTACTAAATTGAATTTCCAATTCTTGAAAAGTCTTGGGTGCAAAAAAGTCCCATAGGAAGGTAATTCCTGCCTCCATCCACACATTAAAAGCTCAGATAGTACTGTGCAGTGCCCCCTCTGGGTTGCACATATTTGTGCCAACAGTGTTTTTTTACTCTGGCCAACTTGCCCCAGTGCACACGCCTGTTTTGGTTAAAAAGTCACTCAAGGAGCAATTGTCCCTCCAGATCCTGCTTCACATATGTTTTCTCTGGCTGAGGCTCATTGTTAGCCATCTCATTGGCCATTACAACTGGGCTACTGCAAAGTATTGTTTGGTCACCCAAACCACTCTTTTACATAGGGTTATGCAATTTATGCTGTGCCACAGATTTCCCATATCAAGTCAGAGAGTAGACTGTTCAGGTTGTTCAACTCTGAGAGTGACCAGAACTGGTACACCAATCAGGGCAGGACCAACATTTTATAATTGCAATCCTGCCCATTGGAAAGATGGGCAATGATTTCCGAAAGTCCAAAAGTCAAATGATTGGCGTATCCCCATGAGTGCCCCCCCAGATTCCCTTGTATGGTGGTTTTGTCGGAGTGATACATGTTGACACTCAGGTAGTGGGTCATGTCGGGTTGCCAGTTGGGGCCTACATTTGGCAGCATCTCTCTTTCAGCTTCCGATAGCCCTCTGAGTAGAAAAATATGTCTTTGCCCAATTGGGTTTCAGGCCTGAAAAGGCATAAAATTTATTTAGCAGTGCCATTACCAGGTGTAGGTCCCTCTGTACATCATGCAAGTACACCAATGCATCATCCCTGTATAGAGACACCACTTCTGATGTATTCGACAGCTCCTAATCCAGTCCTCTACTTCTAAAAGAGACTGCAGTGGCTCCATGGCAAAGGCAAATATTATCGGGGACAGTGGGCAGTCCTGGCGAGTGCCTTTACCTATGGCAAAGGCCTTCAATATTTCATGCTTTGTGTGGATTCTGGCTTTTGGATTAGTGTAAATGAGTTTAATCCATTGAGTAAAGTCCTGTCTCACTCAAATTCTTTAAAAAAACCATCAAAAGTTATGACCATCCTAGTATATCAAAAGCCTTTTCTATGTCAAGTGACATGACTACATGTGGAAAGCCCTCATGGGGTGTCTCCGCAATCAGGCAGAATAATCGTTGCAGGTTGAGGAACGTTTTGCGGTCTGAGACAAAACTGTTCTGGTCTAAGTAGACCAGGGTGGCTAAGCATGAGATTAGTCTGTTGGCTATAACTTTCCCCAATATTCTGCAATCAACATTTAAGAAGGAGGGGGTCTATAGGAGCTCACCTCTAGAGGATCTTGGTCCAGTTTAGGGAATACTCTTAGGCTTCTCTCATGGTCTCCAGCAGGACTCTTTCCTTAGCACCTCGGTACAGGTGGAGTAACCGTGGTTCCAGTTTAGTCTTGTAGATGGAATAAAACTCCACTGTCTCAGTTGTTCTAGTCCAGGCCATCTGATCTATTGCCATCCAAATCTCATCAGTTGTGAGCTTTTGTTTCATCGACATGATGGAACCCCAGCGTCTCTGCACCTCTGTCATATTACTCAGGTAAATGTTGACTGTGCTGTTTTGTTCCCACCATGGCCCTTTGCTTCTGGCCACTTCTCGCATGTGGTCTCAGTCTCTGTAGGTAAACAGGCATGCCAAGACTAGCCTCGGCGGAGCTTCATAGAGGGAGAGCCACTTGGGATGCTGTGGGAGCATTCCACCGAAAAGAGCATGAAACGTTTGCCACCTAGTACCTATGACAACAGCCAGTCCTCCAAGAAGTGCTCCATGCTGTGTTCCTCTACCCTTTTTAGGAGGGCCACTATATGCACATTGTTGTAACGCAAGTGGCCCGCCATGTACTCTGCTTTCATTTGTAAAAAGCCAATTTCTTCCTGTAGGGCTTTGATCTGCTTCTCAATATCAGTCAATGTGGGTCATAGCAGGGCCAGTGTCCATTCACCTCCCAACTCTACCTTTCAATTTGGCCTGTTTTGTACTCAATAGGCCCCTATCTATCATTAGGTCATCTATGTTAAGCTGAAATTAAGACTATACATCGTAATTTCCTTGAGCAATTTCGTAAATTGCCCCTGTTAGCTAATCAGTTCATGCGAAATGGGGGCCTCCGATGCTGCTATCAGGTTTTAGTAACCGGAACAGTCCCCAGATTCCCACTCCACTTGGAAAAAAGTTGTGTAGTCAGTCTCTGGAGGGAGAAATATCAGGTTACTATGGGTATTGTCCCGTTGGACCCTGAGCACACCCGCTGCCCCTCCACATGCAACATCCTTGAGACAGCGGGGGGACGTCTTTAGGGCAGCCCCACAGCCAGCTCGCTCACCATGCGGCCCTCCGCTGTTCCCCAACAAAAGGGTTGGGGGAAGACAGAACTGTCCCTCTTGGGGTAGTGCTGTAGTAAGCCTCTGCCTCGGCCTCCAAGGGCCCCCCAAGCTCTTGCTGTTGTTGCTGCAGCTAATGACTATAGAACCTCTCTGCACCAGCACTCCCTTTTTTTCCTAATGTGTTGGACTCTCGATTTCTCGCTGTAGTAGGGACCTCAATGCTTCCTAATCGCCCCAAGGCTGGGCCACCGAAATTGTTCACAGCCTTTCTCCGAAACCCTGACAACAGCCTCCACTTGATGTTTTTACTCCCTGTGGTAATCAGACGTTTCCTTTTCTTGAGGCCCACGTGATCTCCTGTCAGCGGGGTCTGTGCCATTCTATTCAGGTCCCATAGCCGGACATCCTGAAGCATTCCCCACTGTCCCCCATGACATAGCGAGTGCCTTGGAAGCCCGTCTCCTGCTTGCCGATCCAGCTTCACTCCTCGCTACTCTGTCCCGTCTCAGGTGCTCTGCTGTCTACAGTCCGAGCCCCCCTCGGGCTGCTGCGGCGTCTCATGACTCACCTGCCTTGTGTGGCCACCTCCGTCACCCTGCAGCCTATCAGGGTGCTATGGAGGAAAATTACGAACACCTAGAGAAGCCTCCGAAATATGTCAGGATATATAAATGTGGGGTACCATTGCAGAGCTGCTTACAGCATGTCCAACTTGGCCGCCACCATGGCTCCTCCCATCCACCATAACATTTCCTTACATAGCATTTCAGAACATAACATTTCACAACATTTCTAGGCCCAACTCCCTCTATATACTATCATTGTGGTTAGTGGTCTACAAAGGTGCTAAGGGCCATATTTATACTTTTTGACGCACAACTGCGCCAACGCAGTTGTGCGTCAAAAATTTTAACGCCGGCTAACGCCATTCCAAAGCGCCATGCGGGCGCCTTATTTATGGAATGACGTTAGCCGGCGCAGCTGACTGGTGTGCGTAAAAAAAAATGACCCACACCAGGCAGCGCCGGCGTAGGGGAAAATGGAGCTTGGGCGTCAAAAAATGGGGCAAGTCAGGTCTGAGGCAAAATATTGGCCTCAACCCGATTTGCGCCATTTTTTTTTACTCCCAACCCCCATTGAAATGACTCCTGTCTTAGCACAGACAGGAGTCATGCCCCCTTGGCCAATGGCCATGCACAGGGGACTTATGTCCCAGGGGCATGGTCATTGGGCATAGTGGCATGTAGGGGGGCACAAATCAGGCCCCCCTATGCCACAAAAAAAAAATACTTACCTGAACTTACCTTAGGTTACCCTGGATGGGTCCCTCCATCCTTGGGCGTCCTCCTGGGGTGGGCAAGGGTGGCAGGGGGTGTCCCTGGGGGCATGGGATGGCACCTCTGTGCTCCTTCCGAGCCCACAGGTCCCTTAACGCCTGCCCTGACCAGGCGTTAAAAAATGACGCAAAATCGGCTGGACGTCATTTTTTTTGACCCGCCCACTCCCGTGCGTCATTTTTGCACGGGAGTTTAAATAAGGCGCACATGCCTTGGAGTCATTTTTTAGATGGGAACGCCTACCTTGCATATCGTTAACGCAAGGTAGGTTTCCACGCTAAAAAATGACGCAAACTCCAAGATCTTTGGCGCTAGACGGGCCTAACGCCAAAGTATAAATATGGAGTTAGCTTTGCGTCGGATTTGCGTAAAAAAAACGACGCAATTCCGGCGCAAACAGAGTATAAATATGCCCCTAAGTGTTCTTGCACCCTGCACTTTTTTCTGCATGTGGATTTCCATTTTAAAGCAGGACTTTATCACCACTTTTATTTTTTTTAAAGATAAAAAGATTGCCAAAAGGAATCCATGCTCAAAGTCAGGAGAACAACAATGTTATGTTTAATTCACTTGAAAGCGGCACCTTCATTTTCAGTGGCAACTAGACGTTATCAGGAAACATTGCCACTTGTAAGGAATGATTTCCGGTTTGCAAAGAAAATCTGACGTAAGAAAATTGGGGATCTTGATAAAGGCCAATAACTGGGAACTTGCGAGGCTTGCTCGTTCATTATTTTCACACTTCATAATGTAACTCGAGTCTCGGCACCTAGAGACAGTTTAATTGAGGAAAGCGACTAATAAATATGCTTGCAGCACTAGTTACGTCGGCGCAATACAAAGAAAAGAAGTCCGAAATTTTTTATGAAAAATTGAAAGGGAAGTTTGAAGCGATAATGTCTTTCTCCTGAGTATGGCGTCATTCATTTGAATTCATGAGAACTTTGCATTACAAAATATCACGAGAAACTGACGGACATTTCAACATTTAAAACATTCATTTAAATAGTTATGTTCAAGGATTGGGCCCTAAATTATTGCTGCACGTTGAGACAATGTTCTGCTGACACCCATAGGGGCTGCCATATCACTGTCACCATTTGTACTTCTGGTTTAAAACCAAAGAGGCTGAAACTGTATTTAGATGTGTGCCGTGAGTTGGCACCGAACTGTCAAAGAGTTGCAACGTTTGCTAACCAGAACATATTCATCATTGCAGCTCTCAGTTCTGCATTACGAGTGCCTCGGAATAATCCATTATTTTCCCACCATGGATTACCCTTATAGCATGAACGTGAATTCGCCAAAATGTAAGGGGTAGCGGAAATGACATATGCATTTTGACCTTCCATTTCATTCACGCACACATACTTGTACATACGCACATATTTACACTCACACACACTCTCTGTCAAGTACCAGGAGGAGGCATCGCCATAATCCACAAGAACGCCCTCAGGATCACGCCCAACAAGGAAGACACCCTCAGCACCGCTAAACTCCTGCACTTTCAAATCCACACTGACCCAAACACCACCCTTCAAGGGACCCTCATCTACAGGACCCCCGGCCCACGACAGCAGTTCAGCAACTCCATTACCGACATCATCAGCACTCACGCTCTCGCATCCACTGACTACATACTCCTCCAAGACTTAAACTTCCACCTCGAGAACACCAACGACAACAACACCGCCACACTGCTCGACAACCTCTCCAACCTCAGCCTCAAACAGCTCATCACGACACCAACCCACTCCGCAGGACACACACTCAACCAATTTTCTCTGCCAGCAATCACGTCTCTTTCACCCACACCACCGAACTCCACTGGACAGACCACCGCTGCATCCACTTCTCCTTCAAGAAACCCACAACACACCACCACCCACAATGGATCCCCCAAAGGAGTTGGAACAAGGTCACCGAAGACCAACTTATCGCGTCCCTCTTCCAGAACCCATCCATCGAAACCACCAACACTGATGCAGCTGCCCGCAACTTCGGGCAATTGGTCAACACCTGTGCCCATACTCTAGCCCCAATCAAGAATCGCCCCAATAGACGCACCGACAGAAAGGCCTTCTGGTTTACCGCTGACCTCCACGAATCTAAGCAAAGCTGAAGAAGACTCAAAAGAAAGTGTCGACAAGATCAGACTCTGGACAACCACAAAGCCTTCAAAAACGCCATCCGCAGACACCACCATCTCATCCGAGCCGCCAAAAGAACCGCCTTCGAAGACCTAATGCACAACAACGCACACATCCACAAGGAGCTCTTCAACGTCGTGAAGGAACTCTCCAACGTCAACAACATCCCGCCATCCCAAGAACTCTACGACTCCCTAGCCTCCTTCTTCCACCGCAAAATTGCAGACATCCACGACAGCTTCAGCACCCAGACCCCCCCGGCAACTACCAACACCACAGATTCACCTCCGACCAACTTCCTGCTCTCCTGGACCCCCCTCAACGACAACGACACCATTGAAATCATGAACACCATCCACTCCGGTTCTCCATCTGACCCCTGCCCTCACCACATCCTCAACAAAGCAAGCTCCGTCATCGCACCCCAACTACGGAAGATCATCAACAGTTCCTTCAAGTCTGCCACCTTCCCGGAGAGCTGGAAACATGCCGAGATCAACTCCCTCCTCAAAAACCCTAAGGCGGACCCAAAGGACCTCAAGAACTTCCAGCCCATCTCCCTGCTCCCCTTCACGGCAAAAGTCATTGAGAAGGCCGTCAACAGACAACTAGCCCGCTTCCTAGAGGAGAACCGCACCCTGGACCCTTCCCAATCCAGATTCCGCAGTAACCATAGCACCGAAACCGCCCTCATCGCCGCCACCAACAACATCAGAACTATACTGGACAACGGCAAAACCGCAGCCCTCATCCTCCTGGATCTCTCAGCCACGTTCGACACCGTCTGCCAGCATACCCTACACTCACGCCTCAGCAATGCTGGAATCCGCGACAGAGCCCTGGACTGGGTCATCTCCTTTCTCACCAGCAGGACCCAGAGATTTTGTCTCCCCCCATTCCGCTCGGAGGCCACCAAAATCATCTGTGGCGTACCCTAGGGTTCTTCCCTCAGCCCGACCCTCTTCAACGTCTACATGGCCCCGCTCGCTAGCCTCGCCCGATCCCACAACCTCAACATCCTCTCTACTCCGACGACACCCAGCTGATCCTCTCCCTCACCAAGGACTCTGCCAAGACCTACCCCCACGAAGGAACGAAGGCCATCGCCGAATGTATGGAGAGCAGCTGCCTCAAACTCAATTCCGACAAGACGGAAGCCCTTATCTTCAGCTCCACCCCCTCCGCATGGGATGACTCCTGGTGGCCTGCCAAGACCCGCTCCAAGTCCCACCAACCACGCACACAACCTAGGATTCATCTTGGACCCCTCACTATCCATGACCCTGCAAGTCAATGCTATCTCCTCCTCCTGCTTCAACACCCTCCGCATGCTCCGAAAGATCTACAAATGGATACCCACCGAAACCAGAAGAACAGTCACACAAGCCCTTGTGAGCAGCAAACTGGACTACGGCAATGCCCTCTACGCAGGAACCAAAGCCAAACTCCAGAAGAGGCTGCAACGCATCCAGAACGCCTCCGCACGCCTCATCCTGGACATCCCCCACCACTGCCACATCACAGACCACCTGAAAAATGTGCACTGTCTCCCAGTCAAAAAGAGAATCACCTTCAAACTCCTCACCCACGCTCACAAAGCACTGCACAACACCGGACCAGAATACCTCAACAAATGACTCTCCTTCTTCACCCTGACCCGGCATCTCCGCTCCACTGACCGTCCCACGCGTCCGCAGAACTACAACTGGCGGTAGGTAATTTTCACACCTCGCCGCCAAAACGTGGAACACTCTTCCCACCCACCTGCGCCAGACCAAAGACCTCCTTACCTTCAGGAAACTTCTCAAGACCTGGCTGTCCGAGCAGTAGCAGCACCTTTCCCCCAGAACCCTCTCCCCCCTCCTCAGCGCCTTGAGGCCCTCACGGGTGAGTAGTGCGCTTTACAAATCCCTGATTGATTGATTGAAGTAAACACACTCACCGACAAGCACACACACAGCATACATTTAAAACATTTTTTCGTTACTTAACTTAGCTTCCAAGGAGGGCAATATTCTGGCTAATTATATTCCATTTTCTATTACACCAATAGTGAATAATGTTTCATTGTTCACTAGTAGTGTAAGTAAAAAAAAAGAGAGAAAACATAAACAGAAGAGCCCCAACTGACGTCCATAAGGTGGAGCTACCACTGTTTTCATGACTCAGATTTTGTCACCTGAGGCCAGGTGTTACAAAGGCAGGGTCGTAATGGGTAAGTCGGGGGTCGGAGCGGTGACCCCTGGTGACCCTTAAATGACATCCATACCTTTCAGTGACTCTCTGTAATTCCAGTTGGGAGGGGTTAACAAGAATTCCAGGTTTTTCACAGTAATCACGGTTCTCACGTCGAATCCCACATATTTCCCCCACTGTTTTGCATGAGCTTTTGGCTGCTTTAGGCAGCCCTAACTAAGCAGACAGATACTTAGGCAGCCATTACGAGTTTGGCGGTCTCTTGACCACCAGACTCTCAGTGGCGTACAGACCACTGCAAAATGTGGCGGTCCGAAAGCAAAATGTGGCGGTTGTGCTGCAGTCGGAATGCCAGAACCGCCACGATTAGTCGTCCCGGCTGTCCGGTCGGTCATGGTGGTCGTAATCTGCAAGGGCAGCCCAGCAAGCAGCGCTACCCTGGGGATTCCGACTTCGTTTTCCATCAGCGATTTCATGGTGGTAACACTGCCATGAAAAGGCTGGCGGAGATTGGGCTCAGGTTCCCCCATGGCCAGCACTGTTGCAATGTTCACTGTCCGCTTTGCAGATAGTGAACATTGCGAGGGTGCTGGTGCACCCTGCACTTTACAGCACTGCCATCGGCTCGATTACGACTCTGGTTCTCAACCTGTGGTCCGGGGACCCCTGGGGGTCCGCAAAGCTTCCTCAGAAAGTCCGCGCCTGCTTAGAAAATTTAATAATATTAACAGATGAGGTCCCTAGCTTTCCGTAATGACTCAGTGGGGGGTCCCTAGATTCCAATAATGATTCAGTGGGGTCCCCGGGTTCCAGTAATGATAAAGTGGGGATCCACAGTAGTAAAAAGGCTGGCAACCAATGCTGTAGGGTGTTTCCCGCTAGGCCGGCGGGCGGAAACTCAGGTTTCCACCCATCAACCTAGTGGGAAGCTCTTAATGGGCCCGGCAGGAAGGCAGTCACTATGACGGCCACATCCCCGTCAGAAGTTTGGCAGAAGGGTAAAACCATTCGCCAAACTCTTAATCAGGCCCTTAGAGACAACTATGCCAGGAATTTCTTTAGGGTTCCTGTTTGCCTATGTGGCTTTGGTTACGTTTGTGTGGATCAGGCGCGTAATTAAGTGGCAGTGTGTTTGCATTGGTAACTTGATGATACTTGCAGGGTACTACCGAAGAGGTCTGGTGGATGAGTGGTTTGGTTTACACTAGACTTGAGCTATGATAGTCTGCTGATTTGTTGTGAATTTATTTTTTAGATATTATTGAGCAACTTTATTACTAGAAAGAGGAACACATATTTCACTATTTTGCTGAGCGCCTGTTGTTTCAGGTTTTGATTTGTAGTTTAAGATCACACCCACAGGCTCTGTAACTCATATACTTGAATTGCATGTTTACTGATGAATTTACGAGCTCGGTTGACTAATATATATATTCTTTTTCGAGTTGTGTTATTGTTTTACTTCTGAAATAATGATGCTTATGTCAGCGCTTGTGGCCTTATTTAGGGGGTCATTCCGACGGGCCGGGGACCGCGGAAGCACCGCCAACAGGCTGGCGGTGCTTCCTGGGCCATTCTGACCGCGGCGGTAAAGCCGCGGTCAGAAAAGGGGAACCGGCGGTTTCCCGCCAGTTTTCCCCTGGCCCAGGGAATCCTCCATGGCGGCGCTGCTTGCAGCGCCGCCATGGGGATTCCGACCCCCTTCCTGCCATCCCGTTCCTGGTGGTTTTTACCGCCAGGAACAGGATGGCGGGAACGGGGGTCTGGCATGGGCAGTGCAGGGGCCCCCTAACAGGGCCCCATAATGATTTTCAGTGTCTGCTTTGCAGACACTGAAAATCGCGACGGGTGCCACTGCACCCGTCGCACCCCAGCAACTCCGCCGGCTCCATTCGGAGCCGGCTTCATCATTGCTGGGTCTTTCCCACTGGGCCGGCGGGCGGCCTTTTGGCGGTCGCCCGCCGGCCCAGCGGGAAAGCCAGAATGACCGCCGCGGTCTTTTGACCGCGGTGCGGTCATTCGGCGGTTCCCGCCAGGCGGGCGGCTACCGCCGCCCGCCGCGGTTGGAATGACCGCCTTAGTATTTTATTGTTAATTTAGAAGGGGACACGTTAGAGGTTCGATGGACCTTTTGACTATGCTTAGAGTGATTTCACCATAAGTCTCAAATTCAATGTCAATATATCATCATAATCAATAAACATCACCAAATTCCTTTGGAGTCAGTAATCTTCATGCACCATGACCCATTTGGCCATGAATAACCACACTTTTATCTAAAGTTAGAATGTTTATTTCCCTATATTAACAATGCTAACGTCATGTAAATTAGTCTCAAATTCAAATGGTTTACATCCAAGAACAACACTGGTTGGCCAAACCTTCTAAAGAATCTCAATTTAATTAGAGCATTAATCACTAAACACTCGAGAGTCACAGTACAAATTAACAGTAAGAAAAACTGTGCAATAGAAATAGCATGCATCTAGGTTCAGCAACTGAGCAACATCAGTTATTTGTTAATAGCAATCTGTTAACATATCAGGATTTCCCTTACTAAACTTAGTGATTAGAATAGCATGTTTGAGCTTCGTGCAAAACAATTTTGTCAACATAAATTTGGAAAACATCTAACTATGACTCTATCAAAATAGCGGTTGGTACCCACAAACAAAAGACAAACTTACAACAAGAACAATAGCATTTTGTTATACCTCTCCTCATATGAATCAGCAAGCTGCGATTATCTTCGTCAATTGGACATAAGTTCAGTCAGCATTAGCAACGGACCATGAAAGGGAATGGTTCAGAACCAGAGACTCTAAGCTATCCGAACCATTAGAAAAGCAATATCTAAGGGATCAGTATTTAGCATCAGAAGTATAAGCAATAAAGTCAAAGGTAGAGTCCTCTCTGGAGGAAAATTGAAATAAGAATGAGCACACCTCCCTCCGTGCAGTCGGGCTAAGTGAAAATTGTCTAAAGAACTTCCCACTTTGCCATTGGTCAAACAATCATATGTTTACAATTAGTCCAATAAGGATTCATTCCCAAATCCAAGATATAACTAAACTGTCTTTCACATGTCGATGATTGGTTTCTCTTCTCCTGTTCCCACCGCCAGACTCGTCAGGTAACATTTTTGTATCCATCTGTACTCTAGTCAGTGCATCCAATGTTAGCTCCTGGGAACATCGCTGTCTCAACTATACATTGTATCATCTAATAGTACAAGATCCTCTAGCAAGCAGTTCTCATGAGAAAGTTAAAGACATCTGCTAACGTTTGGTCAACTCAGTGAAGAACAATATGTGAATTAATTTCTCTAGACATACATTTCCCACAGATTTTATTTGAACAGTGCAGCTCAATATGAGGCTGTGGAAACTAGGCCCAAACCTTACTAATTTAAAGCCTACAATTAATAAAGCATATACATAAGGCAAAATCATTAATTTATAACTCTGCTACATTTCCTTAATGCAGGTACTTCAATTAATATTAATATGCATTTAATGAAGACACTTCATGAATAATGTCAGCCACTCAAGTGGGCATATTTTCCAAGTCGCACATTATTATTTATGTTAGTCAAATTCTACTCAGATTCAAAATTCAAAATATATACAATTCATTAGTAATAAATTCAGCTTTCACACGTATTTGTTAGTCATTCTGAATATTTCACTTCTATTTCCCTCCTTCTGGGACTTGATGCAATTGGTTCACAATGAATAGATGGCACCAATATCCGGTGGAGATTGCTCCTTGGGTTACTCACCACAATTCTCTATTGGATGCCTTATTGTTCACATTGTGATTTCTGAGTCTCCGAACAATATGGTGGTTTATAGGTTTATAACAGGGTACTATCATTATCTTATTGTAATTATTATTATGTATATAAATATTGGTTTTATATAATAGGAATTATATATATATATATATATATATATATATATATATATATATATATATATATATATATATATATATATATATATATATATATTGTTGGACCTGGTCCTTTTACAGGGTCATTCCCCAGACTTTTTGCCTTTTGCCTCCTTATTTTTCTGATCTTTGTTGGCTGACATTATGACTCTGAGCACTTTTTCACTGATAACCAGTGCTAAACTGTGTGTGCTCTCCCTTGTAAAATTGGTATGATTGGCTTATACCTAATTGGCATATTTAATTTACCTATAAGTCCCTTGTAAAGTGGTATCCCTATACCCGGGGCCCGTAAATTAAATGCTACTAGTGGGCCTGCAGCGCTGCTTGCGCAACTCACTGAAGTAGCCTCTCAAACCTATCTCAGGCCTGCTAGCGCAGGGCCTATGTGCTCCATTTTCTACCACAGTGACCTGGCATCTAAATTTACTTGCCAGGCCCAGAACTCCCCTTTTACTACATGTAAGTCACCCCTAAAGTACGCCCTATGGGCAGGGTGCCATGTATGTAGAAGGCAGGACATGTTGCGTGGCCTGTCCTGGTAGTGACAAACAGCCTAACTTGGTGTCTCACCGCTGTGAGTGCTGCATTCTCATAGGATTACATTAGAAATGCCCTGCCTTATGTGTAAGGGGTATTGTCTGATTTATGAGGGGTAGCGTAGGCATGTTTGGTATGGTTGTAATAGTGATAAGAAATGCTGCTTAGTGGTGTAGTTGTATATTTTATTACTATTACAGAAATGCCACTTCTAGAAAGTGCGCCTTTCTCTGTGCTTATGACTCTGGTGTTTTTGCAGCTTGACTCCAATCCACGTCTGGGCAGACTGACAGTTGGGGCTTTGTGCATACGTTTCAGACAGCCTGTACACAGGGAGGGTGGAGGTGTCACAGAGGTGCATCTACATATTGTATGGTCTTCCTGGGCTGAGAGAAGGGAGAGGCGGGGCACACATGCATTTGTAAAGGCTGTGCCCTGGCCTCTCACAATAGGGTCATTTACCCCCCACTGATGTTTGGAGCCTGTGCTGGAGGAGATAAGTGGCACTCCCAGAACCAGTTGTAACTGGTTGGAACCCCCTCTCCTCTTCATTGTAAGAGACACTGCAAACTGAGCATAAGTACAGGGGAATTTCCCCCACAATTTAGACATTCTTGGGACTCCAGAAAACGCACTTGAGACTGGACACCGGATGCTACTGATTGGACTCACCAGGACCACCTTGGACTGCTGCTGCTGTGCTGACCTGTGACCTGCCTGGTAACTAGGAGGAACTGCCATCACCTGCACCCCTTGTGCTGGCCTGTTGTTGGGCCTGCTTCCCTGTGCTTTCCCTCCCTCTCTTGTTTCCAGGGGCAGGGTGCCGTGGCCACTGACCCATGCAATGAACCCAGGCTGAGGAGGGCTGCTTTTTCCTATATAGCGCCGGGTGAGAGCTACTCCTTTCTGCTCCCCCTGTGCCTCTAGGCCCGTTGGCCGTAAGGAAGCTTCACCGCCGCAACCCGGGCTCCCAGAAGTGGCTCCCAGCACACGTAAGCCCTTCCCCACAGGTCCATATCACCGCCACAGCCAGGGCATAGCACACTGAAGCGTGCTATCTGTGGGGCCCTGGAGTGCTCCATAGGCGATTTTCTGAAAGACTTCACCGCAGTGACTCGGGCTCCTAAATCACCGCCACGACCCAGCTTTTGTGTATTTCAGCGCACTGGAGTTGCGCTGTCCTCTGTGCCCCTGGGGCACCTCAAAGTGAAGGAATAGGAGTGAGCGCGCTCCTATCGTGCCCCCGGGGCAAGCTTGCTCTCAGGAGCACCCCTGGGGTACAAGCAGGCACCTGCTTTGCTGCCTGCATGCTGCAGTGTGCCGGACCGGCTCACTGTTAAACTTCTGAGCCGGGCGAGGGGACCGAAGCCTTATCAGAGGCTCCCCTGCCCCACTGGGCCCTCTGCATCATTTGGGGCCCTGTTGGCCCCCCTCAATCTCAAGGAAGCGCTGGTCGAGGCCCAGGGAAAAGCCCCCCCCAGAGGACGCGGCCCCGGAAGGGCGAACACTTAAGTTGAAAAAGCAGGCGGGGTGGAAGCCTCATCGGAGGCTCCCCATGCTGCTGAGGAACTCACTTTGGGCATTATTTGGTGCCCCCTTCTTGGTGGTAGGGCCAGCGGAGGCCCGGGAGGGGTCACCCCAGACATCGTGGGCCCCAGGAAGGGCCCTTTAAGTGCATCGGAGAGGGTGCTGACCACCCCTCTCCCCCAGGATCCTAGCTTGGCCCCTGTTGAGCGCATCAGAGCACAGGGGGCCCCTATACCAATCTTCCAAACACTAGGAGTTCCTTGTTCTACAGAATCAGGTACTTTTGGGGACACTGGGAGGGTGGTATGCTCCAGGTTTATGTTTCTAAGGATATATCTTTGCTACATGTTCCTGTTATGGGCATGATAGGCTGATGTATGTTTTCTTTTTCATGACATATAATTTTATTATGTTCCTGATATAGGCCTTGATGATATTTTCTATGACAAGTGCATTTATTTACTGTGATTCCTGACTACTTCTTATGTTGCAGAATCCTGAGTACTTACGTGTTCTAATGTGACAACTGCTTATTCTTGCAGAGGATTAGTAACTTGTGTAACATTCTGACAACTGCTAAGTTAGCAGGGTATTACTGACGTGTAATGTTTGGTCTAATTATATTTTTTGTGCAATACAGTTTATTTTTACATTGCTCAGTGTTGTGTTTACTTTGTGGTGTACATCTTATGTCACGTGTGTTGTGTGTTTTGTGCAAACGCTTTACACATTGCCTCCGGGTTAGGCCTGACTGCTCGTGCCAAGCTACCAAGGGGGTGAGCAGGGGTTATCTTGGACGTGTAACTCTCTTGCCCTGACTAGAGTGGGTAGGTTCTGCCTGGCTTAGGTGCATACCCTAGCCAACCAGAAACCCCATTTCTAACATATATATATATATATATATATATATATATATATATATATATAGAGAGAGAGAGAGAGAGAGGGAGATGCATTTCAATGTTGGCTGTAGTTGTGGAACATGAAATAAACAAGTCTGAATTTCGATGAACTCTTGACCTATCGTCTTGTTTGGCACTCAAGGGTTTTTGTTGTTTAATTTGGTCTATGACCGTACCAGGGTAGAGCACCCTTTTCTGCACAAAGTCTAAGTCTTTCTGATGCTCATACCTACCAACTGGATTGATGGCTGTACTCTGGTGATTGTATATATTCTCTATTGAGCAGCAAGGGAGTATGCCATGCCTGTTAAGGAATCAGGACTGGCTCAGTTTTCACCTATTGAACCTTTATGCTACCTCCAGACACCTTCACACCACTTGACTGAGACTTTCAAAGGAATGCAGCAGTTGCTAAAACACTAGGTTGACAGTAGGCTTTCTAGCAGCCAAGCTCCTGAATTTCCAACACCAAAACCTTCCAGCCCATATTTGTGTAAGTTAGGCCTATCCTTCCTCCTGGACATTCCTGCTGACCTTGTGCACACTGGCAGCTAGGACTATGACTTTCAGTTTAACAAGCCATCCTCCTGGTGCTAGGGGTAATGCACAGTTATCCTGCCATCTCTCAACAGTGTTTAGAACTCCTTCCTCAGGAGCATCCACAAAGATCATTCACCTTGCCACAGTGACATTTAATCCAGTGACTTTGTGACTGAGTTCAGCAGACCGCTTACTCTGTATGGAAGAACTTCCGTATGCAGTAAAACTAATACCATTCCCAGTGTTGTGAAACTCATCAAGCTGCACCCATTATAAACAAACTGAACTCAAGATGGCCTGTTTCTCAAGAGGTAACTGTAGTTTGAGGCCTACTATGGGTATCTGCAATGGTGGTATGTGCTTATTCCTGAGTTTGCAGGGTATGATGTCAACATCTTGGTTGTACTAAATTCCATTAGTTCTACACACATATTCTGCTAGAATATAGTAGGATTACATACAGGTCTACAGTGAGGTTAGAGGTTGTGAGGCCTACTACATGCATCTGTTTAAGTGTGAGAGGCCTCTAGGAGTGCATAATCCTGCTTTTTATGTCTGAATTCACACTGCAGCTTTGCTACCAATTCTAAGCCTCTAGATCTGCATAGGGTGATCTCTGGCTCTACCCACAGGAGTATTTCTGATTTGCCTCTTAGTTAAGCTATAGCTTTGTCATCACAGTGGGGGGAGTACTGTTTCTCAGTTCATGTTTAAAAACTCATATACTTTTCCCGTAATCTGATGTACTAAGGAGAAAAGCTTGTGTGAACCTTGAAGACACCTTAACATATTTTAGCATGGAGTATGTTGCATGATTTACAGGATTTTCAGAGCTCAGCTCTCCCAATTAATTATTTAGCTGACCCACCCCCAAACAATGTGTGCCAGCAATTTAGCTGATAGTGCCCAAGTCCGATCAAATTGCTTTGACTGATAGTGATTACCTCACGCCAAAAAAACAAGCATTAGCAATGTCAATTTTCTAAGGTCTAAAGAGTTGTGCTATTGGCTTTGACAATGCTTTTTGGTTGAGATACACATGCAAATGTGTGTGGAATGATACACCCACGTGCATTGCTAATGAACAGGAAGCACTTTGCAGCTGCTAGGCCCTCTTAAAAACTAAACTAAGTCAAATCATTTTTCTTGTGTACACTATGGCCCTCATTCTGACCTTGGCGGGCGGCGGAGGCCGCCCGCCAAAGTCCCGCCGTCAGCTTACCGTTCCGCGGTCGAAAGACCGCGGCGGTAATTCTGACTTTCCCGCTGGGCTGGCGGGCGGTCGCCTTCAGGCCGCCCGCCAGCCCAGCGGGAAAGAGGCTTCCACGATGAAGCCGGCTCGGAATCGAGCCGGCGGAGTGGAAGCTGTGCGACGGGTGCAGTTGCACCCGTCGCGTATTTCACTGTCTGCACAGCAGACAGTGAAATACATTTAGGGGCCCTCTTACGGGGGCCCCTGCAATGCCCATGCCAGTGGCATGGGCACTGCAGGGGCCCCCAGGGGCCCCGCGACCCCCCCCTACCGCCATCCGGATCTGGATGGCGGTAGGGGGGGTCGGAATCCCCTCTGCGCCGCCGTGGAGGATTCAATGGGGCGGCGGTACACTGGCGGGAGCCCGCCAGTGGTGCCGGTCCGACCGCGGCTTTACCGCCGCGGTCGGAATCCCCATTGGAGCACCGCCGGCCTGTCGGCGGTGCTCCCGCGGTCCTCCGACCTGGCGGTCTTTGACCGCCAGGGTCAGAATGACCGCCTATATTTAGTCTGGATTCCTATTTCAGATAGAGTAACATTATAGACTATTGAGTCACATACAAGAGGTATATGCACAGCACAAACACTGAATTCACAAAAATGCACTGCTAAGTGAAAATTAAGAAATAGGGAGCTTTGGTGAAATAAAGTATTTAGATAGGATCACACAATTTTGCCAAGCAGGGAAGCCGGGATTGATTTGAGATTTTCAAGGTTCACTCTGTGCAATTCGACTACTAAAAGAGCATGTCTTTCTGACATCAGAGGTTAATGTTTTTCCTGTGATTGTTCGAGGATAAGATTAGAGCGAAAGTGACTGAAAGAATCACATTTTATATTGGGCAGTTTTACTTAGTGCAAACCTTGTCCAAAGGCATAAAAGCTTTTCATAAGCAACACAGACTGTTAGTCACATTGTTTTTAGGGTCGAGCACACAGAGCTCTGTCTCTGGTGTAATCTCTCTGTGGGCTTTTAAACATGCCCATGTCATGCCCATCAGTTTGGTTGGTTCGTGGGCTTGCCTTTTTAAATTTGCTTGATTTAATTAGTGAAAGGCATGCATACGTCATGCCTTTTCCGGTGTTTAGCCCCCCTCAAGAGCACCGGGCAACTACTAAAAATCATACGAGGCTCCATGTTTTCCGTATGGTTTCTGGACTACTTTTTCTCTTTATTATGTAGGCAGTGCGATCCCGCTGGGCAGTAGTCGAGCGCTTTGCATGACATCGACCCTGTTACATGGATATTTGCACTTTTACCAGTTACTTGGATGATTGCAGTTTTGCCGGTTACGTGGATAATTGCACTTTTGATGCTGTGTTTCACTGCGAGCAAACTTCTGTTTCCTTTTGTGTGTCTGCTTTGCGCTCATGACGGCTTGCTTATGTGAAACTGTTTACATTTCGTTTCACTTTATGCAGCAAGAAAAGTCTGGTTATGTAAAACTGTTTTACATTTCATTTTCACTTTATGTGGCAAGAAAAGTCCGGTTAGGAGTTTACAACGCTAATAGCTTTAACTTGAGCAAACGCAAGACCCATTGCATTGCAAATGCTTATTTCAATTTGGCACAGCCAGACTTGCTGGGACTCACAGGTTGCAGAACAGTGCGGGGATTCAAACCTATTACCCAATTGTCTAGAACTGGCAACTGTGCCAGTGAGGCCACATGTCTCCGATGAAAGCTCGGCTCGTTTTGGGCTCGAAGATCCAAGAGGTCGTTGAGCTGAGCCACAACCAAGCATCTAGTTCAAGCTTTCATGGTTCGCCGTCCTCTAAAATTGTTTGCTTTTGGCACTGTGCAAACAACTCGGAACAAGAGTACACTCATTATAATCCGTAATGAAATCAACAACAGAACCGAAGAAAAACCTACAATTCAATCTGCTAGCCAATCAGGCCATAACATTTCTTAATATCTCAAAATACACTGGCTACCTTTGATGACAATAGGGATACTCTTTTAAAAGAATTATTTCAATCAGATACTCTACACACACCCTCCGGTTCACATAACTTAACCCAGGAAGGTTTAAGTATCAAATTTATAAAACTAGAACGTCTGAAAAAACAGGAACTCTCACAGTGGTGGGACTATACAATCCTACAAAGATACATTAAAACAAACAAATACCTAGGGGTTTGAGAGTTATTCTATTCCCCTCTTTTGATGATCTCAGCCCGGATCTGCTTAGAGAATGGGAGCAACTTTTAATAACATCATCTTTTGGTATGATGGACATTCTCATCAGGGATGCCAAGATTAAAAGAGACAAACATTTACTTGAAATAGCAACAGTAGAAAAATAAATCAATTACATTAATTTACCAGAAGCAAAGGCTAAGAACTACAATATACTTAAAGATGTCATCTATAAACATCAAATCTACATAAAAGACAAAAAACTACATAAACTTAGAAGAGATGACAATGACTACAGAAATGGGAGAGTGTTTACCTTTGCACGTAAATATGACAACATCAAAACAGATAGAAGTGGGGATCACTCTTTGAAAGAACAGACACTTTCGACTGCTTCAACTAGCGATACAGACTTCTCCAGTGTCTCTAGTATTGCAAGTGAAGATGCTAGGGACCTTGCGCAGCAACCCTCATCCAGTTCCTCCTATAGATCACCTTTTTTGTTGGAACTGGAAAGGTATCGCAAGTGCCAAAAACAAACAAACAGAGGAAAGGAAACACAAGGAAAGCTACCAGGTGGGAAAAAACTGCAAAATTAGACATAAACAAGAGGACAGGTGGGGTCACCACATGATCGACAACACGCAACCAACAGTAGTTATGAACAACTCCGCCTCTTCGGCGGACACTCACAATGAAATCTCAATTGTTAATTTATCGGATATCACTCTTAACACTGAACAAACAAACATTTTTAGAAAAGGCTTAGGCTTTGTTCCGACCTCTTTACCAGATTTTACGCAATTACATGTGAGTCTTTCCAAATTCATACGTAAATGCAAACCTTTCAAGTACTTTCAAGGGAAAGATACCCCTGTTGAGGCTGTGAACACACTCTGTACCGCATCATGTTCCATGTGTATTAGAGATATCAAAGATGTACAAACTCTTCTTTCTATTGGTCACACAGAAGGCTGCCTTCCGACACTTACTGAGATTCTAACTGATCTTGAAATCATCTCTGATATGAGGGCACCCAGCGGCCTCAAAACTGTTTCAAAATTTACACCTGTTATACCATCTGATAATGTAATAAATGTTTTCTATAGAAAAGTTACTGCAGACCTCTATCACTTGGAGGATTAATGTCATACAGGCCGCAGTAGCATAATACATAATATTACCAAAGCTGAGAGACAAGCATTATACTCACTGACCAAACTACAGGATATAATTATCAAAGAAGCGGATAAGGGTGATAACATTGTCATTATGAATAAGGTAGACTACATTTCTGAGTTAGATCGACAACTTCAGGACAATATTGCTTACCAGAAACTCAATCACAACCCCATGCAGGAAGTGAATAGTTGTGTACACAAAAGTCTACAGTTTTGGCACGAACAAGATTTGATTACAGATATGGAATATCGTTTTATTTATAACCCTACACCGTGCATATACATACTACCTAAGATACATAAGACAGGTGACTTTCCTCCTGGTAGACCCATAATCTCTGGAATAGGTTCACCAACTGAGAAACTTTCAGAGTACATCGTCATTTTTCTTCAACCCTTTGTACAAAATCTACCCTCTTATATCAGAGACACCAAAGATCTCCTCTGTAAGATAACTGATTTTGAATGGACAGAGGGACATTTACTTGTGACCCTGGATGTAGCCTCCCTCTATGCTAGCATTCCCAGAACGGAAGGATTGATGGCCATCCAACACTACTTAGACACACGAGAGGCCACCCTACTTTCACATTCTAATATGTTGATGGATTTCATCCGTACGGTTCAGGATAACAACATTTTTCTTCATAATGGTAGCTGGTATCGCCAGACTCAGGGGGTGGCCAATGCGGGCGAAATTTTCTCCATCTTTCGCTAACCTATATATTGGGATACTTTGAGAAAATACATCTTTGGAAGAACTGCCCATCTGAACATACACAACATATCCTATATTGGGGGAGATATATTGATGACATCCTCCTCTTTTGGTCAGGGGATACTCTCTCTTTGAATTCTTTATTCCAATATCTAAACTCCAATATATACAATATCAAATTTATTTTTGAGTTGAGTCCCACAACAGCCAATTTTCTTGACTTGTCACTATACATCAAACAAGACAAACTGTGTCCTAAACGTTTCAGAAAACCCACTGCCTGTAATGCTATTTTACATGCTACTAGCTCACACCCCTATTCACAGATCAAATCGATCCCATTCGGAGAAAGTACAAGGATCAGACGCAACTGTAGTGAGGATGAGATTTTCTTGCAAGAACTTCAAAATATGAACCAACGTTTCAAACAAAGAGGCTACCATCCTAACACCCTCGCACAGGCTAGCAATAGGATCAAACAAATGAAACGAGCAGACCTACTTTTAAACCACAAGAATTATAAGACTCAGAAAAAATTGTCTTTGATTATGACACGTAGGGGGTCATCACAACCCTGGCGGTCAAAGACCGCCAGGGCTGTTCTGGAGGAAGCACCGCCAACAGGCTGGCGGTGCTTCACAAGGAATTACGACCGCGGCGGAAGCACCACGGTCACACTGTCAGGGCCGGCGGTTTCCCGCCACAGTGGTCGCAGCGGTTTTAATCTGCCAGGGCAGCGCTGCTTGCTGCACTGCGCAGGGGACTACGAGTCCCCCTACCGCCAGCCTTTTCATGGCGCTTTGAACCGCCATGAAAAGGCTGGCGGTAAGGGGAGTCGCAGGGCCCCTGGGGGCCCCCTACTATGGCCCCGTGCAGCTTTTCACTGTCTGCCATGCAGACAGTGAAAAGCGCGACGGGTGCAACTGCACCCGTCGCACGGCCACAACACCGTGTTGCGGCCGTGATCCCCGCTGGGCCGGCGGGCGGAAACCAGGTTTCTGCCCGCCGGTTCAGCGGGGATCTCCGGATGGCCGCGGTGGGAGTGCGGCTGCATTGGCGGCCGCCCGGCGGTCCAACCTTGGCGGGCGGAGGTTGTAATGAGGGCCAGAGTGCTTTGAGCACCCAGATTTCCAAAATTGTACAGAAACATTGGCCTTTGCTTCTAGTTGATAACACCTTACAAGGGAGCCTAACTGAGTATTACATTCAGAAGAGGCCGCACATTACGAGACCATCTTTGTCACAGTTTTATACTGCCCGTGATCGACCATACGTGGCTACCCAAACCACCACATGGCTCTTTCAAGTGCGCCCACTGTAATATCTGCTGTTACGTCAAAGATAAATTACTTTCTTTCAATATAATACAAATTTTGTACATAGGATCGAACATTTCATTAATTGTAACACTACTTTTGTTGTTTACAGTGTCATATGCATATGTGGGCTTAAATATGTGGGAAGCACGATTAGGCCTCTAAAAGATAGGATAGAAGAACATGTCAGGGCCATCTGTTCCAACATGCAAACTATCCCTTTGCAACACATTATAATAGCACACATGGGCAAAGAGAAATTTTAGGCATTTCTGTACATGGTATCGATACAATAAGCAGCCTCCCTAGGGGGGTAATAAGACTGCGTTCCTTAGACGTCTAGAAAGTAGTTGGATCCTAAAACTTAGGGCTGTGGAAAAAAGCCTTAACACTGATAAGGACCTTCATGTATTTTTATAATTTGAATACACACTGGTAGTTCTTTCATTACATGCATGATTACGCCATTCATAAGTTTTGTATGTATCTGTGTCTCATTTGAGATTCTGGGGGTCATTATGACCCTGGCGGAAGGCGGAGAACCGGCGGTAAGACCGCCAACCGGCTTGCGTTCTTACTCTGTGGAATTATGACCATGGCGGTTACCGCCATGGTCATCCGCCGGTATTTGGACCTGTCTTACTGCTGTGGATTTCCAGCGGTTTGAACCGCCATGAAATCCATGGCGGTAAGCACTATCAGTGCCAGGGAATTCCTTCCCTGGCACTGATAGGGGTCTCCCCCAGCCCCCAACCCCACCCCGACCCCGACTCCCTCCCCTACACCCCCACCACCCCTGCCACCCCCCAAAAGTGACAGGGCCCCACTCCCGACCCCGACCCCCAACATTACATCACCCATACCCACATGACATGCACGCAGGCACCAGCTACACACTTACACGCACACATGCCGACATACATGCCTACATCCACACACACAGTCAGACACGCACACCCACATTCAAACATACACGCACACATCCATACAGACATACACGCACTCATTCCCATACACACAACACCCCCGCAAGCATACACGCACTCACACATCCCCTCTACATACACACACGCACACCCCCATGCACCCACACAACACACAACACCCCCCCACCTCCCTCCCCTCATGGACGATCGACTTACCTGGTCCGACGATCCTCTGGGAAGGGACGGGAGCCATGGGGGCAGCTCCGCCGACACCACACCGCCAACAGAACACCGCCACGGCGAATCACAGGACGTGATTCGCTGGGCGGTGTTCTGTGGCGGTGGAGGTGGAGCAACCTCCACTTCCCCGCCTCCCACCAGTATGACGGAGAGCTGCCAACAGTCATAATAGGCCGAGCGGCAAACCGCCACCACTGGCGGTCTTCCGCGCGGCGGTCCCTCGGCATCCTTTAAAAAAGACCGCCGAGGTCAAAATGACCCCCTCTGTTCTACTATCCCATTCGTTGATATGCTATATCTTGCAAACATGTACTTTTTGTTTATTTATTTACTTGTTTGTTTCTGTTATGCCTTTTGGTTAATTCACCCCCCCCCTTTTTTTGTAGATATCATGCATTCTCTCTCTTCCTTGCATCATATTCATTATGTGTGTTCTGTATGTTATGACTTCCGAAAATCATTGGACTATGAATATCCTCGATAATATCTGTTACCCACTGACTCTTACTACATGAGTGCTGTACTAGGATTCATGATATAAGTAATGATATTCATTTGAATGGCTTCAATGTTATTTTTTTTTGTCATATCATTTCACTTACTCTGACTTCAGTTATTTTAATGATTTATTCGTCTTTCTCCTTTTATTTGTTTCCCCATTTCATTGTCACTTTTTCATTCTTTTTCTTATCACTATGTTTCTGCTTTTTATTATATTCGGGCATTTTCACTTTAACCTTTCCAATATGGCACCCGTGCTTCAGTCCTATTGGGACTCTCGATCTCAACCTTTGTCCTCTTTCTATTTCGACGACACATCACTGTAAAATGGCTTCTGTTTGTCTTTTACGAGCTACACGCTGCCTGAACGTCGGACTACTCGGACCGACTCGGTCTAACACGGGTAAGCTCGCAGCCCTGCTTTTTCTTTCAAACAATGGATTAGGAGTTTTTATTGCCTTGCCGTATTTCCGTAGTTAGTTTACATTTCATATTGTGTTTACACTCTGCGATTCCAACCTTTTTTACTGCACCCCAATTGTTTTTCTCTAAATGCTTTATGTTATTCAGGCCCTTTTTTACATTTATAACAACTATACTTTGTGGGCCAACAGTACCTCCAACCCTTAGATATTTTATTATATTTATCATAGTCCATCTCTCCGGGTACTGCTCTCCCCCAAACTACGCTGCTGGCTCCGCACTAATTTAATTATGTTTTGGGCAGATATGCTTCTTCTATTTATATATTTATTACTTATTATTGGCCACAATATTTTCAAATATGAATGGGAATTTTTGTACCTATTCCTTAGTTCCTTCTGGGCTTATCACAGCGTATCTCTATTTAATCATGTTATGACCGACTTGATGCCCTGAGATTTTTCCCGATAATCCACGTTACAGTGATTTGCTGATTCACTTTCACCTGTGAACGCCACAATTCTTCGCTGGACTCTATGACAATTCAGTCCTCTCATGTATGAATTCATCTCTACTCATTATATTTTGGTATGTTGCTTCTTTCTGTTCTTATTATCATCTATGTTGCTCTCACTTTTTACGTTAGTAAAATACGCAAACTATCGGTAGCGTAGCACATTATTCGCTCTAGCGTGTTTGTGCATTGTTCTATTCACTGACCACAGTGGTTTTTTTGGGTAACTTTTCTGTTTTGTGTTCTGCAGATCACTTGGTACACACTTTTACTTTTAATACTTTCCGTCACAAAGTCGAGTTTTTTTGCATGATGGTTTTTTCCCATTTACTCATCTGATCCATCCGTTTTTTCCTCCCCATTCCTGTCTTCCCACCACCTCTTGTTTCTCCTCTATACCTCCACCATATCCCCTGTACATACACTATGTACTTTTTGGGCTTTGTGTACTTCAATGCAGTTTATTTTGCTTACACCATTACATCTGGTTTTCGATCTTTGATTTACAGGCTTGAAAAAGTCCTTTGGACAAAACACGTGTTGGCTGTTTTGCGCATTGTGTATACTTTCCAGAAATAAAGGTTACTCATTGGAAGAAGAAAAATCTCTTTATGAATTTTGGACTTTTTTACTATCTGTCTATACTGCTTGGACTACCTTTTGGGGTGCCCTGGTATTTTGCTTAATAATATCTCAAAAGACACTGTTCAATAAAGCAGCATGCAAACACCAAGAAAAGCAACCAGACATTTTGATACAATGCACTGCCAAAGAAACAAGACTCATAACTGTGACAGAAAAACCTGATTAATTTTTAATGAGCTGCTTTATAACAGTCCCTTAGTCTCCCTGGTTTCAGGTTTAAAAAAAATACATTTTGGAGTGACACTCTCCACTTGGCCAACACCTTAGTACTCTGAGAGAGATATGGAAGGGCTCTGCAGACTAGTAAGTAGAAACTGTATTCAAAGAAGAAAAGTTTTATTTGCATATGGAAAGAATGTTGGATTTACATCAGACCAATCTTTTGAATGAATGAAACAAACTTTGTAAAAACTACAATGGCGTTTCTTCTTACTCCATTTCCACTCAGTGCTTGTTATTGACTTTTAAAATATTTAAATGTTTTCTGAATAAGTGAGAGGAATTGAGTTGCTTTCAACTTTCTGTAGAAAATTTAAATACATGCAATAAATAAACTCAATTTCTAAAAAACAGATTATCTGCTACAGAGCATGAGGCATTTTCCCTGATTTGAACATATTAGGCCGGGGGGGGGGAGGTGCCCGTGAACTCTGCTTGAGCATTAGAGGCCTACCTGCTCCCACTGTCTATAGTGAGTGTTAGAATGCTCTTCTGTGATTCGGCGTCATATTTGCTGTCTGCTACAGTGTCGTATAAGGCATGTGGCAAGGACTTCTAGCATACATGGTCTTCTAACGTGCTAGAGCAGCATGTGGTTAATCAGTGGGTGTGAGGCACGCTTCTAGATCTGCTTGATTGTAGGAGATCTCCTCTTAAGTTTCAGTTATCAGTCTCCCTCTGATTTACAACCTGTGCACTAGCACCTCTTCCCTTAGGGAGCATGATCACAAGCACCTTCAAAATGTTTTCTTTTATTGAACTTCGGCAGGTCAAACCTTGCAACATTTTTTACGCAAAAAAGACTGGTAAGTATGAGAGCATATGGATTTTCATGCGTAAACACCAACATCTGCAGTTATGCCAGATTTGTAGGGCTCAGCTTGTGATGGGGGATAATTATCCCACATGATACATACCAGGGGACTGGTTTTCATCAGGTGTGATAATTATCGCCAAACCCTCCGTGGCTCTCAGAATTAGGGCCTAGTGTTTGCAGGTATACAGGACCCACTCTCCAGTCTGCTGCTAGCACCCTTGGGAAGCCATGATCCTCTCATAGGTCTCAAAACTAAGGGTGGAGGACAAACTTCTCTCCACTGATGGAGTTTGCAGAGCTTTTGCCACTCCGCGCTCCACTTGGAGCGCATAGTTCAGCAAAGACTCCGCCTCTGCCATGTGGCGGAGTTTTACTAGTGCCGCTGATCAAAAGAGGGATTTAGTTTTTCTCCTGCAGCACAGTGGGGACTGCAATTCCCAGAATGCTAACACCTTTGGGGAGGGGCAGCCAGCTGGAGGTGATGGGTGGAGCGGTAGCAGGAACCTGCAGGGAGGAGAGAGTGTGGGCCTGGAAGTAAGAAGTGGGAGATTAGGAAGTGAACTTAGTAGAGCTACAAAGGGACTGGAGCAAGGAGAGAGTGTGGGCCTGGAAGTAAGAAGTGGGAGCTTAGGAAGTGAACTTAGTAGAGCTACAAAGGGACTGGAGCTGTTAGCAGGGAATGAGCTGGAAGCCTACGAGCATTGGAGCCTACAAGGGCACAGGACTGGCGGAGAAGCCACTGGAGCAGACTAGCGCATAGCATCAGGATAAAAGGACCAGCAGAGCCAGGCTTGCAAGGAGGAGAGGCTCTAGAACTAGAGCTCGGCTTTTACTGGCTGAGGGGCTTGGATCGCCCACCCCTCCTGGCTCTGGATGGTCTCTCTGGGGTCTGCCTGCACTGCGCTGCCAGATTGAGTGGTTTCATTGTCCGCACAGCTGGACTCCCCAGACCTGCATCCCCAAGGGGTGATTTTGCTGGTGGGTTCCTCTGTGATCACTTTCTGCAGGACTGGTGTGTCATTTTCAATCATCTGGAATCTAGATGGTGCTCAGGAGCAGCTGGGCTGAAGGTGAGTGCAGTATCAGTAAAACACCTTGGACTCTCCTGTATTTCACCCCTCCTCTGGATTCTGGGCCTGTGAGCATCCTCCAAAAGTGCAAACCAACCAAAGTGCAGACCCCACTTGTGCAGGGCTGTTTACAAGTTTGTTGTGTGAGAGTTAAGAACTTTTTTCACAATGGCTGAGAGGAGATCATTGTACTGCGGGGAGACCATTGTTGGATTTTTGGCCTCAAGCCCTTCTGTGCGTGCACAAGACTATGTTTTAGGGGGCACCTATTTGCTCCCCACAAATCCTTTCTGGGCTTGATCTGGATTGGAAATACTCATTCCTCATGGAATGTCTGGGGTCTGCTTGAAAACACCCAGAGTTGGTTATGTACGTTCCGTGTGCAGGTGAATCAAAGGCTCCCCGGCATTGCGCTTCATGGCACTGCAGCCTTAAAGTAAGTTGGAAATAGAGAATCAGGGGACTAGGTATCAATAGTGCCTTGGGTTTAGTGGAACCAACACACATGAAGGTGAGAGGGTCCCCTTCACTTTTTTGTTAATTTATGAAATAGAATTTGTGGGGCCTGATGCCTGTGCCTGCTGTCGGACTCATAGCACTCACTGGATAGAAAAGCATGTTAGAACCGGGAGGGAACGGGGTGGAATTGCATGTAGGCCAATGGGACAGGTGAGGAAAGAGATTAGTTTGAGCAATGTGAAAATAGCTCCAGTGAGTATGGTGGTTCATCAACATCTAGTGTTGACTACCTCTCTTTCTGTTGTCGAGAAGCGTGCTCCTGATTCGCAAATAATAACAAAAACAAACACCTGCTCAGGGCATGCAAAGGACAAAAGCCATGCCTTGGGCCAATGAAAATAATCCAGCTCTGTGGGAGGGGTAGGCCCGGGGTCTGGAGAAGGATTCAACTCGATGGCCGAAGAGGTAGAGTCTGTCTTAATTAAAAGAGGGGGAGACTTGTTGCAAGGTTTTTCCATCCCCATTATGACAAACACTGGCCCTTTCTAAAATTCAATGCGTGCACTGTGGAAAAAAAGAGGAAACAGCCATTCAAAAACACTGTAATGTTAACTGAAAAGTATTTTGCGCACAGCGTTGGTAATGTGAATAATATATTTATATTACACTTTATGATGCGCAGCATCCGGAGGCCATTCTACACTTCTATTTTCACTAAATGTTGTGAAGCCACGTTCAGGCACACTATGTACAAGCTGACCACATGCATTTGTACTACTCCTAGGCAGGGATGGGAGTTCATGAGCAAATACTCCGTCCACACGCAGAACTCAATGGAATTCTGTGGAGTGTTTTGGTAACTCCATCGAATTCCCTGGAGTGAATCTCCGCGAGCTCCGCCCAGGCCTATTTGAGTCAAAACACCATCTTCTGCACAACAGCCAGTCTGGTTTCACATCACGCTGCAACATGCAGACTGCTAAGTTACACATCATAGACGGTGCCCTCCTTGCCACAGATGAAGATGACCCACTGCCTCCTGATATTGTTGAAGCACTCAGCTGCCTTTGACACAGTCAACCCTCCCTCCCTCTTACACATCCTGCCAGTAAGAACAACTGAGGTTCACTGGCCATGTACTTCATTGGTTCTCCTCCTACCTTTCCACCACACATTAGTTTGTTTACATAGGCCCCTCCAAGTCACAAAAGATCCTGCTTATCATCTGCTGAATTTTCCAGTTTCCGTAATGCCCCCTGTCATCTTTTACCTCTGCTCATAACCACCTGGTCTAGTATTGACAAATAATAGCGCCAAGCTTCACTATTATGACTATGATAAACAACTCAACTTGAAACTCTCCTATGCTTCAGACATACAATGCCTGAAACACTGCTTGTACAAACAAATGAGGGATTGATCCTTTAACTGGGGAAGGATCAAAATGTAAATTGACTATGGAAAGGAGAGCCCATTCATTAGCTGTTGATTTCTTTTTTATGTCAATATGCAAAACAGCTCATAAATCCTGTGTATCATAATCATTTTTTACTGATTCTATATTTTAAATATCTATTTCAATATACACAAAGGAACCTCAAGCTTCAAGAAATGTTTTCTTATTTAAAACTAGGCAGTAGCTTGTGTCCAGAAGGAGTGCATACTATATCCTGCTAACTACATTGTATCAATGGAGACCTACATTGCACCCACACATGAATGTCAAAATACATGTTCATAAGAGAGGCTTACCACAGGGGTCCCATCTTAATGTTTTAATGGTGAGCCTTAAGAATGACAAAAGAGGATGCAGGTTGAGTGCCTGTGCATACTGTGTAAAGGGGACTTGGAGCCAAAAGTGGAGAAGTGAAAAGGCTCAGTACCTGTGCATGTGCCAGCTGTTTGTCCCGAATCTATTTTGGTTTGGCCTGCTCTGGTCTCTTAGCTTCCACAGGTGCGTCTGTAAATCACCAGTCTTCACAGATGGAATGGAAAGCAGGCTGCACACAGCAGCACACTGGCCTTAACGAGAGTAGCCAGTCTTTATTAAGTTTTTCCAGTAGTGATTCCACTAAATATTTCTTTTTTTGCAAAGAAAGAAGTTCAAAGAGAAATAATGAAAAAGTTCTATGGGGGAACTGCCATACTTACAGAGTCCAGGAAGTTGCGTTTGTACTCAAACTTAGGTAATTCTCACAGAAGTTGGTCAACTAACACATTTGATTCTGACTAATCATCCTCTTCCTGTGGTGTTTTGGGAATGGAATGCAGGTTCATTTTGATCATGGTCAACCTTTCCACGTTTTAAGGCAAGAGACTGGATCTTCTAACTGTAACAACCACACCCTCAGCACTGAACACATGCTCAGCAAACACACTGGCTACAGGACAAGCCAGATAATTCATGCTAGCCAGCTGAGCTGTGGTCATTGGTGCATCTTCCCATACCAATAAAGTAATGGGTTTTGATCCCCGTAAACCTCTTTGAGATCATCCAGATACTCCTGGGATGTCCTCTAAATGGCCAATGGTGCAGCCACTTGCTCGACCTCTTTTGCCTTTGCCTCTGCCCTGGACTTAAGACCTGCCACTTGAAACCAAGCCAATGCTGTTACACCGCGGTGCTCGCCGCGGCCGCGGGCTCAGGTTGCCGCGGCGCGGCACGTTAATTTTGCCGCGGCCGACGCCCGGGCCGCGGTAGACGCCGAGGCAGACACCCAGGTGGCGGGGGTCGCCGCGGCTCCGGCGAGGGCCATGAAGGCTCCAGGGAGCCGGTCTGGGGGTCACGGCGCTCGCCGCTCCCCCTTTTTCAAGTTCTGCCTTAAAGGCAGACGCGGCAGAGCCTGAAACCCCGAGGGGGTTTCAGGCATGGCCGCACACAGCGCATTATGCGCTTAACATTTATTTTTCTTGCATGTATTCACCTGCCCACCACCACTTACCGATGTTCCTAGGACAAACCGAACCCTTACACTGGGGGTTCTTTATACTTGCCTTTTTTCTCTTCCCAGCATGCTTACCACTTCCTCTCTACCCAGCATGCATTGTTTAACACACATACCTAATTCATTACTGTTTTCTTTTCCCCAATCCAAGATGGCGGTGTTCTACTTCCTGTTTCCTGTTTCCTGTCCAGGGGTATTTAAGGGGATTCCAACTGCCTGTTCATTGCGTTGCAACACTCCTTGGTGATAGTCACGCTCCTATTTGATATCCTTCTGCGAATCCTGTCTGTTCCTGATTGCTTTGTTTTCCTGCCTTCCTGAACTGCGGTCCTAATACCCTGGTGTCCTCCTTTTCGTTTCAGGGAGTTCCTGTGGAGGTTTTTTACCCTACTGGGGTTTTTTCTCTGGGACTCCCTCTGGAGGGCACGGACTGTAGTGGTTCGCTCATACCAAACAGCACCGTGGCTACCGGAAGGGGTCGCCCCTACCTCGGCCAGAGCAGAACCCGTCGGAACAAGGACCGTTCCCCTATGCCTCTCCGCTGCGAGGGTAAGACCGTTGAGAACCGCGACAGATTGCAACGCCCACAATTCCTGTTGCAGTCCGGAACTATGGATAACCCAGTGGTAAACACGGAACCTACTAACCAGGACCTACTGGCGACGATACAACAACAGGCTCAAGAACTCCAGCAATTACGTACTGAGAATACTGTTTATCGACAAGCCTTTGCCTCCAGGACCACAGATGTCCCTGCAGTAGCCGCCTCTACACCTCGATTTTCCGGGGATCCCACCACATTAAAAGAATTCCTGGATGCCTTAACGGTGTACTTTGCCTTTCGCCCCTCGCAATTTGTACAAGATAAGACCAAGGTGGGGTATTTGATTAGTGCCTTATCAGGACCAGCCTTGGCCTGGGCCACACCTCTAGTAACCAGAAACGATCCCTGTCTATCTAATTATTCCACCTTTATCACTACTTTTAAACAGATGTTTGAACGCCCTGGACTCGAGGCGTCAGCAGAAGAGGCTCTTTGCGAAGTCCAACAAGGGAGTCAGGATGTATTACAATACATCACCCGTTTCAGACAATTAGCTGCAGAAACAACCTGGGTGGAACGTACCTTGGTGACACTCTTCCGTAGAGGTCTAAGAGAGGACATCAAAGATGAACTAGTACATTCTGCCAGGATAGAAAACCTCAAAGGGTTGATGGACCAAGCACTAACTATAGAGTATCGGTTAAATGAACGACGAATGGAGAAAAAGAAGAGTCGTTTGCCTTTTCACTCAGTACCATCTCGTCCCTTCGCCCATCGTTCCGAGGAAGCCCGCCCTGAATCCAAAGGGAATACCGAGGAAGAGCCCATGCAGATTGACACAGCTCGCGGACCTCTATCCGCCAGCGAAAGGGAACATAGACGAAGGAAGGGGCTTTGCCTATATTGTGGTGCAGCTGGTCACCTAATTCGCGCCTGCCCCATTCGTCCAACCAAGCCCTTGGGAAACGCCAACTCCCGTCCCCAGTAAGAAGGGTGAGGACGGGATATCGTGATATACCTTCTATTTGCTCTTCCAGGGAGGAAGGAACTGCTCTTTTTCTCTTACCAGTTACCCTCCATTTAACTGATGGCCGTGAAGCAAGAACTTTGGCTTTATTGGATTGCGGAGCCAGTGGCCTATATTTAGATGAAACCTGGGCCAAAGAACAACAAGTAACACAAATACCCAAAGAAATACCAGAACAGGTACATACTGTTGATGGGTCACTCTTGGCCTCTGGACCGGTACAATACACCACCCCTACTTTCTGTTTACAGTTCGGTAAACATCAGGAAATTCTCTCGTTTGACTTAATCTCATCACCACACCATGTCATGATCCTGGGAATTCCATGGCTTACACGGCACAATCCTTACATCAACTGGGAAACAAAAACCATTTCGTTATCCTCCCATTTTTGTCAACACCATTGCTATCCGGCCGGGGATTATTGGTCCCCAAAAAGTCTCTCAACAGCACCTGCCCAGGTGGGAGGATCCATTAATGTTCTACAGGGAGTTCCCAGACAGTATCAGGACTATATCGATGTATTCCAGAAGCCAGAAAGACCTGAATTGCCACCCCACAGAGAATACGACTGTGCCATTTCTTTAGAGCCAGACACTGTAGTTCCTTTTGGGCGGATGTACTCCCTCACCGAACCAGAGAAACAAATTCTGAAGGAGTACTTAGATGAGAATCTACAAAGTGGGTTAATAACTCCCTCTTCTTCACCCGCCGGGGCTCCTCTTTTCTTTGTACCAAAGAAAACCAAAGACCTGCGTCCCTGTATCGACTTCAGAGGGTTAAACAGGATCACTATCAAAGACCGGTATCCGCTACCCCTCATCAAAGACATCTTAGAAGCAGTCAGAGGAGCCAAGAGGTTCACTAAGCTGGATCTCCGAGGAGCCTATCATCTGCTAAGAGTCAGAGAAGGTGATGAGTGGAAGACCGCCTTTAGAACACCTTTTGGTCACTACGAATATAGAGTAATGCCCTTCGGACTCACTAATGCCCCGTCCATCTTTCAAAGATTCATGGATTCTATCTTTTCTGATCTTTTGCAACAAACAGTGGTAGTGTATCTTGACGATATCCTAATTTATTCGGTTCATCCAGAGGAACATTCCAAACACGTCCGCCAAGTCTTAGAAAGACTCCGACAACATCATTTGTTCTGTAAGCCTGAAAAATGCGAATTTGATCAGATAGAAGTGAAATATTTGGGATACTGTATAGACCAAACCGGAATTGCCATGGACTCAGACAAAGTACAGGCTATATTGAACTGGCCATCTCCTTCTTCCATCAAGGAGACTCAATGTTTTCTGGGACTAGCCAACTTCTACCGGCAGTTCATAGCAGACTTTGCCCAGAGAACCAGCTTCATTACTCAAACCCTCAAAAAGGAACACCTAAAGAAAGGTTTTTGTTGGACACCAGGCGCTGAGTCAGCTTTTCAGGACTTAAAGAAAGCCTTTAGTCAAGCCCCTATTCTTCGACACCCAGACACTAGCAAACAATTCATTGTTGTCACAGACGCCTCAGAAAGAGCCATTGGGGCTGCCTTGTTACAAAGACAAGACGATGATGACCTAGAACACCCTGTATTCTATCTATCCCACATTCTATCTGATTCTGAGCGAAACTATTCCGTGCTAGAACGCGAATTACTCGCCTTAAAGGTCGCGTGCACTGAATGGAGACACTTTTTGATGGGATCAAAGGAGCCCTTCGAAGCCCGGACCGATCATAGAAATCTACAGTGTTTAAGAAATTTCCAGTGCCAAAATAGCCGGCAAGCTCGATGGGCCTTCTTCTTCAGCCAGTATGATTTCTATATCACCTACATCCCTGGTTCTCAGAACATCCTGGCGAATGCCCTGTTCCGACGTTATCCTGGGTGCGGTGATTCCGCGGTTCAAAACTTATTCGACAACAATAAAATCATAGGGGTAGCACAGACCTTTTTAGATCAAGTTAAGTCTGAATATGCCCGTCTACACGAAACAGAACTAAAGAGGTTACGTCCACAGCTGCACATAGATCATGACTACTATTATCATGATAAGGCCCTGTTTTTACCCACTAAAACAGTGCAAATCGAAGCCTTACACATGTGCCATGATTCTCCTATTGCGGGTCATCGAGGAGTGAAAGCGACTCAAGATCTTTTGCTTCGCTCTTTCTGGTGGCCAACTCTCAAGGCTGACACTGAGGCATATGTGTTATCCTGTCCTACATGTGCTCAAGCCAAGACACCCCGAACCAGACCTGTGGGCTTACTCCGCCCATTACCTGTTCCCCCAGGCCCATGGCTTACCATATCCACCGATTTTATGTGCGCCTTACCTTCCTCAATGGGAAACCACGTCATAATGGTAACTGTGGACTCCTTCACCAAGATGGCCCACTTCACGGCCTTGAGAAAGTTACCCACGGCAAAGGAGTTAAGTCAAGTCTTTACTCAAGAAATTTTCAGGCTACATGGGCTACCCCAAGTTATTATATCAGACAGAGGTCCCCAATATATCTCCCGTTTCTGGAACCAATTCTGCAAGATCTTGGGGATCCAGGTGGCCTTGTCATCCGGGTTCCACCCTCAAACCAATGGACAAACAGAACGACTCAATCAGGGTCTCGAGCAGTACTTACGTAGCTTCTGTAACGCTACACAAAGTAATTGGGCTCCCTACTTACCGCTTGCCGAATTCTCCTATAATAACTCTCTACACAGTGCCTCTAAAGTCTCTCCTTTCTATGGCTCCTATGGTTTCCATCCCAGGGCCTTCCCAACTCCCCTGAGAGACAACTCCAACCTTCCCGCCATCTCCTCTTTCGTTCGACAGCTACGGGGTATACAGCGAATTATCCATTCTAACCTTGTGTCCGCCAAGTCCCGCATGAAGACAATAGCAGATAGGAGACGCTGTGCGGCTCCTCTATATCAAGTCCATGATAAGGTCTGGCTCTCCTCTAGATTCCTACCTCTCCGACTCACCCAAAACAAATTCAAGCCCCGCTTTTATGGTCCCTTTCTCATTCTCAAGAAGATCAACCCAGTGTCCATGCGTCTTCGCCTACCTCGGACATGGAAGATCCACCCAGTATTCCATGTCTCGCAACTGAAACCTTACCGTCCTGATCTCTTTCATAGGCAGTTGCCCTGTCCCCCTCCTTTGTTGGTTGACAATGTGCCTGAATACGAAGTGCAGGAGGTCTGTGACTCTCGATTTTTCCATGGGCGCCTCCAATACCTTATTCATTGGAAGGGATACCCTTTGAGTGAGTGTTCCTGGGAGGATGCCTCTTCAGTCCATGCTCCTCTTTTAATCCGCCGCTTTTTTCGGCTCTTCCCTCACAAACCCGGGGCCTCGGGGAGGGGGCATACTGTTACACCGCGGCGCTCGCCGCGGCCGCGGGCTCAGGTTGCCGCGGCGCGGCACGTTAATTTTGCCGCGGCCGACGCCCGGGCCGCGGTAGACGCCGAGGCAGACACCCAGGTCGCGGGGGTCGCCGCGGCTCCGGCGAGGGCCATGAAGGCTCCAGGGAGCCGGTCTGGGGGTCACGGCGCTCGCCGCTCCCCCTTTTTCAAGTTCTGCCTTAAAGGCAGACGCGGCAGAGCCTGAAACCCCGAGGGGGTATCAGGCATGGCCGCACACAGCGCATTATGCGCTTAACATTTATTTTTCTTGCATGTATTCACCTGCCCACCACCACTTACCGATGTTCCTAGGACAAACCGAACCCTTACACTGGGGGTTCTTTATACTTGCCTTTTTTCTCTTCCCAGCATGCTTACCACTTCCTCTCTACCCAGCATGCATTGTTTAACACACATACCTAATTCATTACTGTTTTCTTTTCCCCAATCCAAGATGGCGGTGTTCTACTTCCTGTTTCCTGTTTCCTGTCCAGGGGTATTTAAGGGGATTCCAACTGCCTGTTCATTGCGTTGCAACACTCCTTGGTGATAGTCACGCTCCTATTTGATATCCTTCTGCGAATCCTGTCTGTTCCTGATTGCTTTGTTTTCCTGCCTTCCTGAACTGCGGTCCTAATACCCTGGTGTCCTCCTTTTCGTTTCAGGGAGTTCCTGTGGAGGTTTTTTACCCTACTGGGGTTTTTCCTCTGGGACTCCTTCTGGAGGGCACGGACTGTAGTGGTTCGCTCATACCAAACAGCACCGTGGCTACCGGAAGGGGTCGCCCCTACCTCGGCCAGAGCAGAACCCGTCGGAACAAGGAATGTTCCCCTAAGCCTCTCCGCTGCGAGGGTAAGACCGTTGAGAACCGCGACAAATGCAGAGGTTGGGTCCAATTCTTCTGTTGCTGTACTTGCCGGTGTTCTTGTTGCTTGTGTTGGCTGCTGTGACACAAGACTGCCATCTCTAGAACTTGAAGGAGGCAGCCCCAGAACTGCGAAGTTCCAGCCATTCTTCTTCTAGATCTCCAGCTTGCTTAACCATCCACCTCTTGTATTTTGAAACATCTCCTTCTAAAAAAGGAATGAAAGTGGAAAGAATCTTTTTGTAGCGTGGATCAAGTAGGGTGGCACAGATGCGCTTTTTGAATGAGATAATCTAATTTTTCAGCCTTGCATTACAGGTCAAGCAATAGATTAAGCTCTCAACCAAGGCATGTGCTTCTGGGTTTTTGTTCACACCTGCATGTGCGAACTGTTCAGACACCTTGTTTAGCTGGTCCCATTGAATATGCTTTAACGGGATAACTTGGCCAATTGTTCTGTTACCCCTGCTAACTTCCTGTGTGAAAACCTGAACGGGAGCAGCATCTTTGCCAGATATTGCCAGACAGTTGACGAGGCCCTATTTGTCCACATCCAAGGTCATAGCTTTCTCATTTTCATCCCCTCCTCTTTGAATGACATAGTCATTGAGTTCCAGCGTGTTGGCACCTCCTGTATCAGGGCTTTACCTGGTACTCTGTTAGCACTCTGAATAATCCGCAACTGCTTCCGGGCTTTAAAAGAATGGCAGAAATGAGTGCAGATTAATCTGCAAGTGGTCATTATGTTGCTCAATATGTCTTCTTTTTTTAGAAACTCGTGAACAACCAGGTTGATGCAGTGTTCCAAACACTGGAACCTGAATTAGCTGGCATCTGCCATGGCCTTGACTATGTTATTGCCACTGTCCATGGCAACAAATCCAATTTGGAGACTTCTGGGTCGCAGCCATCCAGACACTTTGCTATTAAATTTGTCTAAGATGTTTGCAGCTGGTTCTGATTTCTCCATGGCAGAAACGACTACAGTTACATGCCGCTGAATGCTCTTAAAATGTCTTCATGGCCAAGACCTGTAGATATCCTTTGCTTTACTGCTGCAAAAGAGATCCAGTGTGCAGTGATGCGCTTGTAATCAGCAGCCTGACAACTGGTCCACATGTCTGTTATCAAGGGATAGAGAGGACAACAATTTGCTTTAAAGCTTGTTCAACCAATTGCAGCACATCATGATGCAGTGCTGGAACAGCAATTCTGGAAAAAGAGGTCCAACTTGGAACCTTCTATTTTGGGAAGATGGCTGCCACAAATTCTGAGAATCCCACTCCTTCCACAAAAAAGGGAAGAGGCCCAGTGCTAACAATTGTGCCATTAGGTGGTTGCGGTCGTAGGGCCCCTCCTGCCTAAAGATGACTGTAATAGTAGCCTGGATTTTCTTCTTTTCTGGGGCCACTGATGCAGGCAATTTTCGAGAAGCAGATGGTAGTAGACTCAATGTGCGTTGTGGAGAAGTTACTGTATGCCGTGGTATCTCACCCTGACTCTGGTCTTCCTGCGCCATTGTGAGGTTGCTGAGGCAGGTGGTTCCGGCACACTGCTGGGGACAGGGCTGCTTTGCATGAGGATGTCACCCTCTTCTTCCTCACCTCCCACCATGATTAGACCAGTTGTAACTGATGTTTCCCAGCTCTCCTCACCTTTACCATCACAACCATGTCCAGCAATTGTTTTAAGTTGCACTTCCCACTGGATTGCATGATGTTTTTTCATAAGGGTCATTTGGCCTCCAGTGCTATAATATGCACCAGGCTTACCCCAACGAACACTTGTGTAGCAAATTGAGCATATTGCAATGTTCTCCTCCTGTTAGCTAAGCATAAAAAAGTCCCAAACTGGAGAGGAGTATTTTCTTATTGGGCCACTGCCAACGCCTGAAGAAGAACTGGAAGTAGATGTATGTTTCCTCGATTGCTTCTCTGTAGTGCATACTTATGTTGGGGGTAAGGGTTGGTGCAGGTCACAGCTTGGACTTTTCTAATATGGGGGTTGGCAGTCCTATCTGTGCCACATCCCTCAGAGCAGTTTGAATAGAAATGTTGGACTCCTCTGTGCCAAGTTCCACAATGGCTGTCTCATTGTCGTCATCCTCCTCATCATTCCATTCCATGATTCGAAGGCTTTCAGGAACTCTTCCTTTCTCCTGGCATCTCCTGAACTCTGCAGGGGCTCACTCCATGTCCATATCATAGTAATCAAAAGTGGTGCTTGGAGATGATGGTGGAGTAGTACCCTTCCTTTTCCTTGCTGGAGATCTGGGAGCCATTGATTCTAAAAGAGTAAGTTCTTGATCAGCAGGAAGCTTGACCTCCATTTCTGCTCCAACTTCAGGAAGATCTACTCTTGTTGACTGTGGCTGTTGTCCACTTTGCTCTGTTTCCTGAAATGATTGGGTACTAATTTGAGAATGGGACAAATCCAAATCAACGTCACTGCTTGGCAGCGTCACCATTATTGCAGTGACTGCCTCACTGACAAACATGGTCTCGAGCTTAAGTTGGGGCTGTTGATGTGGGAGTGCTGCTCCCAGGTTTCTCCCCGGAGGCCGGTGTGGCAGGCACAGTTCTCCCGCAAATGGAGGCTGTCGGCATGCCACAGGTGGAAAGCTGCTTCACCTCACTGACCACTTTATGCCATTATGACCACTTTCTTTAGAGCAACTTTCTTTGGGGCAATCTTAAAGCTCTCAGTTGGCAGTGGCACTAAGCTGCACAAGCAGAAGAGATTGGAGGACTGAAATCACTGTAGAGACCTTATTTTTGGCAGTGCTGCGGGTGATGTGACATCTCTTCTCTTATGCACCTAAAAGCAACCAAAGAAGAAAAACATGTAGTTAGTGAAACGTGGCATTGTTACAGATTGAAAGAAATAGCACAGACAAATGCAATATTAGTGAGGTTGGTTACTTATGTAATAAATACCAATTTAATAGTACATTGTAAAGTCAAAAGACATCACCATTACATAAAACCTAATTTTAAATGAGGCCACACAACATGCAGATAAAGCTCTTTGCTTTATCTCCATAGGTTTTAAATGAGACATTTGTGGTAGTCACAGAGAGGTGCATGGATAAATGAAATAATCCTTAAAAAACTATGGCAGCAAGGTGGTCCACGGGAAATGGAATAAACATTAAAAAAATGAGTTATGCTGCTGATGTGTCTGCAGTGCACTGCAGTCAGGGTGTCCAGGAGGAAAAGATTTATTATACAACTATAACAACTGAATTAATTATTATACATCTAAAAAAACAGAATTTTGTAGCGCAGCTGCGCTCCTATAGTGGATAAATGGATGGATGGAGCAAGGCAAAATGAAGAATTAGATACATTGAAAGAATAAAAAATAAATAAGTTAAAAAATAACTAAAATAAAAATTAAAGAATTCAAATAAAAAATAAAAAATAAACCAAAATTAAGAAAACTGAAAGAAAAACAAGTAAAATAAAAACTTAAAATCTAAACTTAAAATAAACAAATGATCAATAATTGCTGATGTTTATATGGGAGAGGAAGAAGAATGAAACCTATTGTGAGAAAAGGAGGTGCTAAATAAAAAATGCAAAAAAGGAAGGAAACAATATAAACAATGTTCATCTGACTCATATTCTTTTAGTACACTTATACTACAATGGTCCCCAAGCATATTGTTATTAACATGGTATCACATGAATCCATGCAAGTCTATGGCAAATGCTCACTGGCTGAATGCACAAAATAGCCGCAAGCCATATGGTCAAACAACAACAGTGAGCAAGGAGGTATACGGAACAAACATCACATGCAAGCCTATGGTAAAGGCACACTGGCTGGATGCAGAAAATGGCTGCCAGTCACATGGCCAAACAACAATGGGGAGTAAGGAGGCACAAAGAACAAAGAACACATGCAAAAATAGAAGCTAATGTGTAAAGTATTTGCACCAACACACACAGTAATGCAGTGAACCCACTACAAAATGACACAACACAGGTTTAGAAAAATAGGTAATATTTATCTAAACAAAACAAGACCAAAACGATAAAAATTCAACATATGCAAGTCAAGTTATGAATTTGAAAAATATAAGTCTTAATCCTTAGAAAACAGTAAGAATGCTGTTTTGCACAAAAGTACCTGGGTAGTGTCAAAATAAAGCTGCACGGGCGAGTGCGCGTCAAAAAAGGCCATGAAATGTGTTGATTTCTCACTCGCAAGCGTTGATTCCAGACTGGCACCTTGGGTCCGGACAGGCTTTGTGTTGATTTTTCGCGCCTAACGATGTTGCATTGAAATCCGGTCACACAGTGTCTAGAAACCACGCTACGCGGGGACTTGCAATGTTAACAGCAGTCACAGTGGGTGTTGCACATCATTTTTCCAGCTGCATTGTGTCAATCTCTCAGCCACGATGCAGGTGGAGCATCAATTTTAGCCATGAGGCTGGCGGCGCATTGTTTATCAGCTGCGAGGCTAGTAGTGCGTAGAAAGATTCCCCGCACGGCATTCTTTGCATGGATTCCTGTCCTTTTCGACCAGCTGCACCTTTCCAGGGCCCAGAGACAGGTTAAGGCACCACTTGCCAGGCAGGACTCTCAGCAGAAAGCCCAAGTGCTGGCAGATAGAAGTCTGTGTTGTCCCTGAGTCTTCAAAAACAGGAGGCAAGCTCAGTTGAAGCCCTTGAACGATTCTTCACCAGTGGGAAGTGACACAAAAGTCAGTCTTTGTCTTCTTTGAGGCAGAAGCAGCTACTGCAGGCCAACCCAGCAAAGCACAGTCACAGGCAAAGGGGCAGTACTCCTCCTCCAGCTTCTCCAGCTCTTCTCCTCTTGGTTCCAGAAGTAATCTGATTTTTAGGGGGTTTGGGTGCTCTTCTTATACCACTTTCTGCCTTTGAAGTAGGCTTACTTCAAAGAGAAGTCTCTGTTGTTTTCAAGATCCTGTCTGGCCCAGACCAGGCCCACACACACACCAGGGTGTTGGAGACTGCATTGTGGGAGGGCAGGCACAGCCCTTTCAGGTGTAAGTGACCACTCCTCCCCTCCCCACAGCCCATATGGCCTATCAGAATATGGAGGCTACACCCCAGCTCCCTTTGTGTCACTGTCTAGAGGAGAGGTGCAAACAGCCTGTAGGAAAATGGCTCCCTGTTGCAGTTACCCCCCACGTTTTGCCTGATATTGATGCTGACTTGACTGAGAAGTGTGCTGGGACCCTGCTAACCAGGCCCCAGCACCAGTGTTCTTTCACTTAAAAATTTACCATTGTTTCACAATTGGCACATCTCTGGCACACAGAAAAATCCCCTGTAAAAGGTACCAGTGATACCAAGGGCCCTGTGACCAAGGAAGGTCCCTAAGGGCTGCAGCACATGTTGTGCCACCCTAAGGGACCCCTCACCTAACACATGCACACTGCCATTGTAGATTGTGTGTGTTAGTGGGGAGAAAAAAGCAAAGTCGACATGGCATCCCCCTCAGGATGCCATGCACACAAAATGCTGCCTGTGGCATAGGTAAGTCACCCCTCTAGCAGGCCTTACAGCCCTAAGCCAGGGTGCACTATACCACATGTGAGGGCATAGCTGCATGAGCAATATGCCCCTACAGTGTCTAAGTCAATTCTTAGACATTGTAAGTACAGTGTGGCCATATTAAGTATATGGTCTGGGAGTTTGTCAAAAACAAACTCCACAGTTCCATAATGGCTACACTGAATACTGGGAAGTTTGGTATCAAACGTCTCTGAATAATAAACCCACACTGATGCCAGTGGATTTATTTTAAAAAAATGCACACAGAGGGCATCTTAGAGATGCCCCCTGTATTTTACCCAATCGTTCAGTGCAGGACTGACTGGTCTGTGCCAGCCTGCTGCTGAGAGACGAGTTTCTGACCACCTGGGGTGAGGGCCTTTGTGCCCTCTGAGACCAGAAACAAAGCCTGCTCTGGGTGGAGGTGCTTCACACTTCCCCCCCTGCAGGAACTGTAACACCTAGCAGTGAGCCTCAAAGGCTCAGGCTTCGTGTTACAGTGCCCCAGGGCACTCCAGCTAGTGGAGTTGCCCACCCCCTGGACACAGCCACCACTTTTGGCGGCAAGTACAGGGGAGATAATGAGAAAAACAAGGAGGAGTCACCCACCAGTCAGGACGGCCCCTAAGGTGTCCTGAGCTGAGGTGACCCCTGCCTTTAGAAATCCTCCATCTTGATTTTGGAGGATTCCCCCAATAGGATAGGGATGTGCCCCCCTCCCCTCAGGGAGGAGGCACAAGGAGGGTGCAGCCACCCTCAAGGGCAGTAGCCATTGGCTTCTGCCCCCCAGACCTAAACACTCCCCTAAATTGAGTATTTAAGGGCACCCCAGAACCCAGGAAATCAGATTCCTGCAACCTGAAGAAACAAGAAGGACTGCTGACCTACAAGCCTGCAGGGAGACGGACAACGACAACTGGTTTGGCCCCAGCCCTTCCGGCCTGTCTCAAACTTCGAAAACCTGCAACCAGCGACGCATCCAACAGGGACCAGCAACCTATGAAGCCTCAGAGGACTGCCCTGGACTAAAGGACCAAGAAACTCCTGTGAGCAGCGGCCCTGCTCAAAACCAGCAGCTTCTTTGCAACAAAGAAGCAACTTTCAAAGACTGCACGTTTCCCGCTGGAAGCGTGAGACTTCATACTCTGCACCCGACGCCCCCGGCTTAAGATCCAGAGAACAAACACCACAGGGAGGACTCCCCAGCGACTGCGAGCCAGTGAGTAGCCAGAGACGACCACCCTGAATTCCCACAGTGACGCCTGCAGAGAGAATCCAGAGGCTCGCCCTGACTGCAACTGCCTGTAATAAGGGACCCGACGCCTGGAACCAGCACTGTACCCGCAGCCCCCAGGACCTGAAGGAACCGAACCTCAGCGCAGGAGTGACCCCCAGGTGACCCTCTGCCTAGCCCCGGTGGTGGCTGTCCCGAGAAGCTCCACTGTGCCTGCCTGCACCGCTAGAGTGACCCCCGGGTCCCTCCATTGATTCCTATCTGAAGCCCAACGCCTGCTTTGCACACTGCACCCGGCCGCCCCTGTGCTGCTGAAGGTGTGTTTTGTGTGTCTGCTTGTGCCCCCTCCCAGTGCTCTACAAAACCCCCCTGGTCTGCCCCCCCGAGGACGCGGGTACTTACCTGCTGGCAGACTGGAACCGGAGCACCCCTGTTCTCCATAGGCGCACATGTGTTTTGGGCACCTCTTTGACCTCTGCACCTGACTGGCCCTGAGCTGGGGTGTGGTAACTTTGGGGTTGCCTTGAACCCCCAACGGTGGGTTGCCTATGCCCCAGAACTGAGACCTGTAAGTGTCTTACTTACCTCACAAACTAACCTTTACTTACCTCCCCCAGGAACTGTTGATTTTTACGCTGTGTCCACTTTGAAAATAGCTTATTGCCATTTTTACAAAGACTGTATATGATATTGCTTTTATTCAAAGTTCCTAAGTCACCTATGTGGAGTACCTTGCATTTTATGTGTTTACTTCAAATCTTGAACCTGTGGTTCTTAAAATAAACTAAGAAAATATATTTTTCTATATAAAACCTATTGGCCTGGACTAAGGCGGTCATTCTGACTTTGGCGGGCGGCGGAGGCCGCCCGCCAAAGTCCCGGCGTCAGAATACCGCTGCGCGGTCAGAAGACCGCCGCAGTAATTCTGAGTTTCCCGCTGGGCTGGCGGGTGACCGCCAGAAGGCCGCCCGCCAGCCCAGCGGGAAACCCCCTTCCATGAGGATGCCGGCTCCGAATGGAGCCGGAGGAGTGGAAGGGGTGCGACGGGTGCAGTTGCACCCGTCGCGATTTTCAGTGTCTGCTTGGCAGACACTGAAAATCTTGGTGGGGCCCTGTTAAGGGGCCCCTGCAGTGCCCATGCCATTGGCACTGCAGGGGCCCCCAGGGGCCCCACGACACCCGTTACCGCCAGCCAGGTTCTGGCGGTCAAAACCGCCAGAACCAGGCTGGCGGTAAGGGGGTCGGAATCCCCATGGCGGCGCTGCCTGCAGCGCCGCCATGGAGGATTCCCTTGGGCAGCGGGAAACCGGCGGGACACCGCCGGTTTCCCGTTTCTGACCGCGGCTGTACCGCCGCGGTCAGAATGCCCATGGATGCACCGCCAGCCTGTTGGCGGTGCATCCACGGTCCCCGGCCCTGGCGGTAGGCAACCGCCAGGGTCGGAATGACCCCCTAAGTCTTTAAGTCTGTGTTCCTCATTTATTTCCTGTGTGTGTACAACAAATGCTTAACACTACCCTCTGATAAGCCTACTGCTCGACCACACTACCACAAAATAGAACACTAGAATTATCTAATTTTGCCACTATCTTACCTTTAAGGGGAATCCTTGGACTCTGTGCACACTATTTCTTACTTTGAAATAGTATATACAGAGCCAACTTCCTACACAGGCCAACTGTCAAACTGACCCAGACAGGGAATCCTCAAACAGGCAAAGTTAGAGAATGGTTTAAGCAAGAAAATGCCTACGTTCTAAAAGTGGCATTTTCAAACACACAATCTAAAAACCAACTTCACTAAAAGATGTATTTATAAATTGTGGGTTCAGAGCCCCTAAACTCCACATTTCTATCTGCTCCCAAAGGGAATCTGAGCTTTAATCACATTTAAAGGAAGCCCCCATGTTTACCTATGAGAGAGATAAGCCTTGCAACAGTGAAAACTGAATTTGGCAGTATTTCACTATCAGGACATGTAAAACACATAAGTACTTGTCCCACCTTTAACATACACTGCACCCTGTCCAGGGGGCTACGTAGGGCCTACCTTAGGGGTGCCTTACATGTATAAAAAGGGGAGGTCTAGGCCTGGCAAGTGGGTACACTTGACAAGTCGAATTGGCAGTTTAAAACTGCAATCACAGACACTGCAGTGACAGGTCTGAGCCATGTTTACAGGGCTACTAATGTGGGTGGCACAACCAGTGCTGCAGGCCCACTACTATCATTTTATTTACAGGCCCTGGGCACTTCTAGTGCACTTTACTAGGGACTTACTAGTAAATCAAATATGCCAATCATGGATAAGACAATGTACAGATATATAATTTATACAGGGAACACTTACACTTTAGCACTGGTCAGCAGTGGTAAAGTGTCCTGAGCAAATAAAACAGCAAAAATAGAGTCCAGCACACACAAGCAACCTCGGAAGTAGAGACATAGAGTTAGGGGAGACCATACCAATGATGCCAAGTCTAACACACACACTGGCCAGATAAAGAAAGCATGGTGGTATCACTGAAGAAAACTCTAACATTAATTCAGCAATGCAAAACACGAAAATTAACGAGCTCTAAAATTTCACAACACACATCCTCATATGCCATCAAATATTATCCCCAGAACATACACACTTTTTGCAAAAAAATGAAATTCAAACAATAGCCAACATTTTTAATTTAATCTCATGCCATCCCAGGCCCAAATGAAGTTTTAAAAACATATATAACTAAAACATTTATTTCATGCACTGATGTCTACTAGTATTGGGCTTATTGGCTAGATGGCCCTTTGGAAGTCTAGGACACATAGTAAAATAACTGAATATTGCAAATGAAACAAACATGGAGAAAAGGTGCTGAGCTGGCAACAATTATCCTTTAAATAAGATGAAAAATCAATGAAATGCAAAATAAATACCTAGGCCCCTACTTAAACTCCAGGCCACCCACCACTATAACATTTTGAAATTAAATTAAGGTGCAAAGAAATACGGGTGCATGCCCATGAAAAATAAAACACCCTTTACAATAGTTTTTCAACGTACTTGTGATATCACAAAAACGAAGCCCTTAAATCCAAAGGTTTATCCAGGAGACTAAGAGAGTGATCCTTCCACCTCAAAATCCAAGTGAAAATTTGCCAGGAGATGGACAAAGCACTGCGAAAAGCCTGCTGGACAGAAATAGGAAGTTGGACTTTGTGAGTAACTTCCTTCCTGTTTGAAAAAAAGTGAAGGCTTCTTGCACTAATGGAACCTCTTGAAGGGTCCATTGGAGAAGAAAACCCAAGCAAAAACCTCTTATGGGCTAGATTTAGATGCATCTTGAGTAGAAAATCTGACAAGCAGCACTGGTTTGGCCACCGTCACGGATGTGAAGTTTTGTGTGAGCTCCTTAGCGGCCCAAAAGTATTGTGTTGTGGCTCTTGCGAAAAACAAATCTCAAGCTTGCAACTGGGAAAAAAAACTCTGCTTCATGACAGATAGCACGAAATTCAGGAACACCTCACTACTCCGTGTAGTGTGAAGTGCCTGAATTTGAAAAACTCAGCGAGTAGAGTTTTCTGCCCTGGCCTTATATGTTCATGACACAAGTGGGCTGGCGGGAGCTCCTTCAGTCTTATTATTTGGGATGGGGCAACCACTGTGAATCAAAAACAGCAATAGCAAAATACCACAGATTAATGCCAATATCAGTGGAAATCCTCTAAAAACACACAAAAAAGTGACTGTATAGCTGATGATATCACCCCCAAAACAGTATTACAAAACCAGATCCTTCAGCTTTAAAAAAAAGTGTACAATCCCTGTGGTATTAGATGCGCTAAACATACGGCTCATCAGTTCACCAAAGTAACTCATGAAGTTATGGCCTGGTTTTGTGCCCCTTAGCGCCCCCTAACACCACCATGCGTTTGCTGCATTTAAGATATGGCGCACAATGGCGGCAGTTATGAAACTAGCGTTAACATGTTTGATGCTACTTTGGTGCTTTGCAGGGTTAGCGTCAAAAATGTTGATGCTAATCCTGCAAAGCACATTGAGGCCCTTTGCTCTGTGCAGGTGTTAAAAATACCACACTAAATGGTGCAAAGAAATATTTTAGTTTTTTTTGTGCCATTTTCTCAGCCTCCCTAATGGGGGAAAGCCCTCTTGCATACATTATGGGTGGCGCAGGCATAATGTGGCACAAGGGGTTACAAAGTAAATCTGACACTGCGATTTCAGCCTTGTTCGTCCACATTCGCATCAAACAAATGAAGCTAATGTGGAGCAAGGAGGTGGTAGGCCCTCTTAAATTTGGACCTTATTATTTAAGAGGAGCTGTATGTCAGTTGCTGACCTTGCTACTTGATTGGTATAGGTTTCATGGGCAGATGTCAGTGAAACAGTAATCCCTTTAGTCTATACAGCTTGTCAAAATTGACATTGGAAGTAGCACTGTTAGGCCACAAATTTGCTACATTTGTATCTCCTCTGTGAGCAGGTACACAGCAGTTTTGGAGAAACAGAAATCACACATGGACATCTGCTCTCATCCCACAATAGACATGAGCACTCAGCATCAAGTAACTCACATTCCAAAGTAAATGAAATACTGGGTAAATCAAGGTGACAGGAATACCGATCAAGTAGCAGACAAAGTTAGCTGCTAATGCGTTGCAAAACACCGTGTAATGCCACCTGTTCACAAATCATTGAATGGCTTACAGAAGTCACACACTTGCTTCGGCTATGAAAAATGTATTTTCCTCACTCATACACTTGTAATTAAAAGGCAGTCTGTTTAATATAGCTCTCTCACAAATGTTCATATCGGCAGAGCGGAAAATGTTTCAAACATGAAGTGAATTGGAATTTAAATATCAGCAGTGATATTACCCCATGTATTAACAACACTGATGACTGTGTTTCTGCTACAGTAAAGGGCAACTTTTCTAATTTGTCTATATCAAGCATGATGTAATTAGCTTCCTTCTTTGTCACTATCTGTTGTTTTTTAGTAAGGGTGAATGGAGCAAACAACTCTGTCAAGTTCACATGCTTCCAAGGCACACGATTCCCCTTCAAAACTTGCAATGTCCAACTGAAGTGCAAATGGACATAAGCTGGCTTTGCCCATGCTGTAATACTGATATATCATTCCTAATGATGTAAATTGTCGAGGACACAATGTTATTCAATGTGTAAATCCTAGTGGACAGTGTGTTCATACCCTTATCGATAACGGCTAATGCTTTCTCTATGTTTCCCTTTTGTATCTGCCTTAAATGATCAGCTGCTTCCATCTGTGAAAGCTTCCATATTTCATTGAATATTTCATACTAAAAATCTCTTGGAGTGTGGTTATCTAGTATTCAGCAAAAAGCTTTGCAAGTCAGTATCTTCAGGGAGGAGAGACAGAGGTAATCTTTAACAGCCGTTAATATGGAGTGTGGCAACCATTGCTGACATAACTTGCCCACTCTATAAGTGGTGACTATACCTCTGTGTTGTGTGGAGATGTAACAAGGGACCAGTCTGCTAGCTTTAAAACCCTGTGACCAGTTAATAAAAGGTGCATAACAACTATTTAGCCACCCGTTGTGACCTGAAAGTGTTGAATTAAATGTACCATTCCTAACTCTACCACTGAGCTGATCTTCTGTAAAAATTCAAAACATTCTGCCAGTTATCAAATTTAGCTACGAGGGAATTCTGGGCACATTCATTTTGTTAAGTTACGCTAACCCAAGACATGTTGTTTGCTAAATAGTTTTATTTGGAAAAATAATTTGTAACAGAATCAAACATGCTTTGAATAAGACATCCATTCCTTATACTTGCCAATCTTTCATTCCCCAATAGTCATGAACGTGTATGACTAACTGGGAAACAAATACATTTGAATATATAAATTTGGTGTCTGCAACCAGGGTTTTTCAAGCTTTAACCAGTGGCAATTTGGAATAAAAGGAGTCAGGTTAGGAACATCATGCCCAGACAAATATGTGAATTTTCCGACATATGTTTTAGAACTCCCCACTGGTGGAGTAGGACAACTTTCCCATTGTGTGTAATTAAAAACTATACGTGGGGTACTAGCTCTGTGCAGGTAATGGTGTCTATAATAATAAGAGAACATTTCACCATAATTAGTCAAATTCATGTACATATCTTCACTTTCAAGTACAGTATAATATTCAGCCTCAGAAAGAATAGAATCAACTCTTTTAACATCCCAGTCATTTGACACAACTCCAGATGTGATAAAATCATTCATAAAAGTCTTAAAACCATAAGGAAATTGCATAATTTCAGTAGGACCAAATATATCATAAAGAATTGTATCCGAAAATGTTCACAAGGGACAAGTCTCTCCACACTTTGTGGGAAGACAAGTTAGGTTTTAAAACCTCATCCACCAGTTCAGCAGCAGAGCATTCAGGGACGTAGAGCCAATGCAAAGAAGAAAAGCCAGCAATGCCAATATAATCCATAGGTGATAATCAAATAAGTGTGGCCAAAATTTGATTATAGTAACTTCAACATGACACTCTGACTCCTCAGGGAAGTCTTGGAAAGAGATCATACCCCTGTTGCTCAGTTACACATGCACACCAAGGTAAAATGTAAGATGCAAAATGAATGTCAATGTATTTATTGAAGTAATCGCATTTGAGTAAAAAAAGCATGTGTTGCGAAAATTAGGCAGATTAAACAGAGCACCGTGAACCAACATGACAGCAAGAGTGAAGAAGATAAACAACTCCATCATATTGCATGTTTCTAGAAAGTGTAGATGTTCCTACCAAAACCCTATGCCTGAATCTGAGAGCATATTGATTGTAGCCCTCTGCCTGGCCCAACCTAAGGAAAGAGGCACAATCCCATACCTGAATCAAATAGCAGGGGTCTTCCTGTGAAGCAGATGGCAATCTAATAAGGAGGCTGAGATATCAGCGCCAGTGTCAGCAAAGCTGTTATTTGGAAGGAAAGCACCCTAGGATGGTCATGATCAAAATGCCCTCTACCCCTTTTGTGCCTAAAGTATAGTTTATATAATGACCTATGCCTCATTTGGGCAGCAGCTCTGATGTAATGCTATGTCTCGGAGAGGAAGCTGGCTCCTGGGCTTGCAGGTTAACATATCATGTCATGTGAGTCACAGGCTTGGACAAGGAGTACAGATTATAGGTAGTACAAGGCTGATTAAACGTGCAGAGTGAACTCTGCCTTTCTAGAAGAAGCAGCTGATAAAATATGTAAAAGCTAATTGCTAAAAGCAGGCTCACTAAAATAGGAATTAAATTGTGTATAAAAGTAAACAAAGGCACCAGCCGTAAAACTAAGCTAGGACGGGGTGCCCAACTCTGGAACAAATAGGACCTTATGACAATACACAGTTAGATGGGGGGACAGTGAAATAGGAGTGCTGATTGTGCTGGGGGACGGATGCACCCCATCCTGCTTCCCTTGACCCCCATAACAGACGAGGGCCGTGGGCTGAATTCTCCAGTGAATCAACGGCCTGTGACATTGCTCTGTCCTATCAGCCTGGTAGCCCTGGGGGTGTCTTTGCTGGGCCTTGGAGTAACCTGGTACACAGCAGTGGCACAAGCGACATGCAAGCATGCCTCACACCGCAGAGGCTGAACAGAAAGAGAGATCCAGTGCTGATAGCTGCTGCCGCACCCTTAGGAGATGCACAGGAGCCAAAAGGTAAGGCACAATTTTATGGTGCAGTCCTTGATGACTTGACTCTGATCTACGACCAAGAAGGGGGACCCTTAAGCCAGCTGCGCAGTGCGGCATGAGGCAGGGGCACCTTTACTGCGAGTGCATCCCAGCAGCATAAAAAAGGAACGGATGACCAGAGGAGGTCCCACTGGGGGCGATTCAGCCCAAAACTACACAGGTATATATCAGACTGGGACCCACATGGATCTGCAATCTGCCGCATGCCTGCTGGATTGCACTTATGGAGCAGGACTTGATAGCACCAGGATTCATCACACAGAGGGGGTCATTCCGACCCTGGCGGTCCAGGGACCACGGAAGCACCGCCAACAGGCTGGCGGTGCTTCCCAGCCCATTCTGACCGCGGGGGTAAAGCCGCGGTCAGAAAAGGGAATCCGGCGGTTTCCCGCCGGATTTCCCCTGCATGGGCTGAATCTCCATGGCGGCGCTGCTAGCAGCGCCGCCATGGAGATTCCGACCCCCTTCCCCCCATCCTGTTTCTGGCGGTTTTTACCGCCAGGAACAGGATGGCGGGGACAGGTGTCGTGGGGCCCCTGGGGGCCCCTGCACTGCCCATGCCACTGGCATGGGCAGTGCAGGGGCCCCCTAACAGGGCCCCACCATGATTTTCACTGTCTGCTTAGCAGACAGTGAAAATCGCGACGGGTGCAACTGCACCCGTCGCACCCCTGCAACCGCCAGAATGACCGCCAGAGTGTGCAGACAAACTACATGACCATGCCCTGCTCCCTCTAAGGATTGATGAGGCAACTATGGTCCAGTGGGCACTATGGCGGTCATTCTGACCGCGTCGGGCGGCGGTAGCCGCCCGCCATGCGGTCACCGCCATTTAGCCGCTCCGCGGTCAGAAGACCGTGGAGGCCATTCTGGCTTTCCCGCTGGGCCGGCGGGCGACCGCCAAAAAAGCGCCCGCCGGCCCAGCGGGAAAGGCCCTGCAACAATGAAGCCGGCTCCGAATGGAGCCGGCGGAGTTGCAGGGGTGCGACGGGTGCAGTTGCACCCGTCGCGATTTTCACTGTCTGCTAAGCAGACAGTGAAAATCATGGTGGGGCCCTGTTAGGGGCCCCCTGCACTGCCCATGCCAGTGGCATGGGCAGTGCAGGGGCCCCCAGGGGCCCCACGACACCCGTTCCCGCCATCCTGTTCCTGGCTGTAAAAACCGCCAGAAACAGGATGGCGGCGGGAAGGAGGTCGGAATCTCCATGGCGGCGCTGCTTGCAGTGCCGCCATGGAGATTCAGCCCATGCAGGGGAAATCCGGCGGGAAACCGCCGGATTCCCTTTTCTGACCGCGGCTTTACCGCCGCGGTCAGAATGGGCTGGGAAACACCGCCAGCCTGTTGCCGGTGCTTCTGTGGTCCCCGGCCCTGGCGGTCTTGGACTGCCAGGGTCGTAATGACCCCCTATGTTTGGGGTCACAGACAAGGGAGCCTGGAGGTGAGGCACTCCCTAGATTTGAACACTGTGAGCAGACTACACAGTCCCTGATATCTGCAGAGTACGGGATGGGGGTGACCCAGACCCCCTATGTATTTGACCTGGTGTCTGCTATCGTCTAGAGGGACCTCAAGGGGCTAGCAGACTTTTTTCTTGCACCATTACAACCCTTCAAATGCCACACCTATGTGAATACTTGTCTCTCCTCCTAGCCTTGCTAGCTTGGAGTGCCCGCATTCCACGTCACTCTGTTTGGCTTGAACACATTGAAGGCTGCAGGGCCTATACAGAGTTATCTATTACAGCGCCTGCTTTTCCCAGGCAGAACTGCCTAAGGTGATCACTGCACACCAAGACACTGACATGGCTAATGTGAAGGCGGGCAAAGTTTGTGAGGGGTCACAGATGATGTTACACCCAACACTGGACCACAGGCATCCACCCCAACAGTCAGCAGTGGTGCATCTTCTATAGGACCACACAGAGAAATTTGCAGAACTTCTGCCCACTGTCAGTACTCTCAAAACCTCTCTGGAGCCAAACTTGCATACTTTTATAATTGACGTGGCGTTGCACCACCTACAGATCAAGTCACTCCAAAAAAAAGTGGCATGCTGTGTGCCAGGGCAGATGATGTGGAAGGGTGTTCCAGGAGTAATAACAATAGGGTGGTGGGACTGCCCAAAGCAGTGGAGAGTCTGAGCATGGTTTTATACTTGGAGGCCTGGATGACAGAGCATGTGCTGGGGGGGGCAAGACCTCTACTTTCCATCAACCTTACCCAGGAGCAACCCCTCGACCAGTGGTAGCGAGACTGTTCAACTTCAGAGAGAGAGAGAATATCTTACAGATAGCTAGAGCTAGGTGCCCATGGACTGTGTACAACAGCACTGTCATGATTTTCCTGGACCACGATGAATGTTTGCCGACAGCAGGAGTCGTTCCAGGATGTGAAATGGTGTCTTCTCATTTTAGGGATTAAGTATGTCCTGTTGTATCCTGTGAAGTTGAAAGTCATCTTAGGATACAAGACTCTTTTCTTGATGACTCTGAAGAATGCCTGGAACTAGCTGGAAATGAAAGGTGAGTCCCAGTGCACTACTACACAGGACCAGGGGGGAGAGTGGAGGACACAATGGAACCAATGGTGTTCTACTAGAAATATTCAAAGCAAACCGACAAGGTCAGAGGCCGTGATGGGCAGAGCAGAGGTGCTAATTGCAGTGGAACAATCAGTGTTGAATGGCCCGGATGGCTGAGACAGGGTGTGGTTGGTAGACCCATTAGGCGTACCCTGAGATCCCAGAGGAACTACGAGGTGGCATCCAGCTTACACCTATGACAGCCGTCCTGCTGCTGTTCTCCTAACAGCTGAATATCCTTTTCACTGTGATTATGTTGATTGGTGTGGGTCTGTCAGGGTGGGGTGCTGGGTGGGGGGATCATGAGCACTCTAGCTATTTTGTGAAGGGGAAAATGATGCAGTGATGATGGTAGAGACCCGGGTAATACTCAGGGACAATGGTTTACTTGGAACATCCTTGGTGCCAGAAGGAGAATGGATTGTTTGCTGAATCATTGAAGGCATTGGTTCGCTGTAACCAATTGATAATGCAGCCATGAAAGTGGAATTGTTGTGGTTTGCTTATAATGTTTTCATGTTTGGTTTGTTTCTGCTCTGTCTGCCTGCCAGTCTCTCACTACACCTTTAGATATGAGGATTTTCCTATCCACATAATTCATATGGAGTCACGTAAATGTTGCATTATAACATGGATTGTGAGGGGGATGGGCACATATGACAAATGACATAGGATCCATTCATACTTAAAACGCTGCAGGATTCAATTAGCTTTTTCCCAGGAGGCCCATTTCACAGCCGGAGATCCCACTAAAATGCACAAGCGCTGATGGGGCATGTTGTATGGTACTACCTACTCAGCATATGCCAGGGGAGTCTTGATGAGGGTGGCAGCTGGGCTCCCATTTGTGATGAAGCATACCTTGATATACCCAGAAGGCCATTATGTTATAGCTGAGGGCATTCTAGGTGGTGAGCCTCTCACATTGGCAGCATTATACACCCCAAATGTGGAACAGCCCCTTTTCCTCACCTCCCCAACTCCAGCACTCCTAAGATCATTTTAATTGTGGCCCAGACCTTGTCAGTGACAGGTCAACCCTCCTGTACTGGAAGCACAATCACACAATACTACTTGGCAGCTGCAACAGTGGGCACGTAATGTACAAGCAGTGGACATCTGTCACACCTTACAGCCACACCTACAAGAGTACTCATGTTACTCTGCACTGCCCGCTTTGCACGCAAGGATTGACCTCATATATGGCAGCCGAGATTTTATGAGTAAATGCACATAGGTGGAGTGCATGGGCAGAACGCTTTCTCATCACTATTCTTTGCTGATGACTTTCTTGTGGGGGCATCCCTGTCCAGCAATACCCACATGGCTCTTACAACCACTGGCATTAGCGGGTGCACCATTCAAGGCACACATGGGTTAGCATGTAGACAGTTATTTTGCAGACAATGCCACAGATGCTGGGGTGGAGTGGGACACTTTTAAGGAGGTAATATGGGGTTGTGCATGGTCAGGCAGTATAGTATGAAGCAAGGGTTGAGGGCAGAGGTGTTGAGCCTAGAGGATTTTATTAAAACAGTGGGAAAGGACTGGACATCAAACCCGGCATTGTACCCCACAGTGGAGAACATTAGGACTGAATACAGGGAGATGTTACCACGCCTTTCTGCCTTAGACTACAAAGTATATGTTAAGCATCAACATAACTGGGAGGGAGATTAGGGGGAGGTTCTGCATGTTTATGTGATCTTATTGATAGGATATTTATCCTGTCCATATTTGGACTGTGATGTGCAGTGTTGTTCTTGCATTCTTTCTTCGTAAAAGTCAATAAAAATAATTTTAAAAAAGCATCATCATGAGTTGGGTGATAAGGCTAGTGGATTGTTAGCTTGGTTACTGTGCTCTGACACCTTAAACACCCCCATTGTTGTGCTTCGATCCATGGGGGACCCTAAGGTAAACTTGCAGTTTGGCATTAATGGGGAATTGAAAACTATTACAAAATGTTTTATAGGGTCCTCAAGGGTTTGGACTAGGGTCAATCTCAGCACACCTGGTGACCATTATGACCCCACTCCTTGATCCATTGCAAAGACAAAAACTAGAACTCCCTCTGACCCTCAAAGAGGTCAAGCTAGCTATCAAACAAATGGCCATGGGCAAGACTCAGGACACAGACAGGCTGCCCATAGAGTTCTATGCCACTTATCAAACCTAACTTGCTCCCCGGCTCCTACTGGTCTACAAACAGGTAAAAGAATGAGGTAGACTTTCCAATTCCATGAGAGAGGCTTAAATAGCAGTGTTCATATAGTCAGAGGGACCAATTAGAGGTGGTGTCATACCACTCCCTCCTTCTGCTCAGTCTTGATTACAAGATTTTGGGAAAGGTGCTGGCCAACAGCTTGACTACCCCTTGTACAGAACATAATTCACCCTGACTAGAAAGGGTTTATCTCAGGTAGGAACACATTTTTGAACCTAGGCTGTTTATTCTGGATCATGGCCTGGTCTCGCAGGATGGGTACCCACTGTTTGGTGGCCTCTTTAGACATTGAGAAGGTGTTTAACACCCTATGGTGGGTCTACCTACAGACTGTACTAACCAAACTGGGGATGAGTTTGGAGATCCACAGATGGATAGGGGTCCTCTACGAGTGTCCCTTGGCCAGTGTGCACACAGGCAAGATAATACGTGGCAGATTTGACATAGAAAGAGGTACCAGACAGAGTTGTCCCCTCTCCGTCTTACTGTTTATCCTGGCTATAGAGCCTTGGCTTGTTTGCTATGCACTTTTGCCCATCAGTGGGGCATATGTGCCTTGGGATACCCTCACGTGGTGTCAATGTAAGCAAATGATACCATGATATACCTAAAAGCAAACCCGACCGACCAGCAAGAGGTTATGTCAGTTCTCAATGAGTCTGGGTAAATTTCAGGGCTTCACATCAAGTAGGGAAATTCATGGTTTTCCCTCCCTTACAGACGTCCAAACTACTACACATTCGGACCAGAATAACTCCTTACTATGGAAAAATGATACCATTAAATACCTAGGGTTTCAGATATATCATGCAGAACACAACTTAGTAGAGGGTAACCTAGGTAAAGCACTGATGTCAATATGCCAGGCACTGCCTTTTTGGATGCAGCTGCCTCTGCCAGTCATTGGAAGATTATCAATAACAAAAATGCTTATTCTTTTTTTTGGCCCTGCAATAATCTTAAAGAAACCCTTATTTGCAGACCTGCAGCAGCTGCTTGCTTCTCTTATATAGGGGAACAAAACACATAAGGTGGCGGTCAATCAATCAATCAGGAATTTGAAAAGCGCACTACTCACCTGTGAGGGTCTCAATGCGCTGAGGGGGGGGGAGGTGCTGCTACTGCTCGAACAGCCAGGTCTTGAGAAGTTTCCTGAAGGTAAGGAGGTCTTTGGTTTGGCACAGGTGGGTGGAAAGAGTGTTCCACGTTTTGGCGGCGAGGTGCGAGAATGATCTACTGCCAGTTGTAGATGTGCGGACGCGTGGGACGGTTGCAAGGGCGAGGTCGGTGGAGCGGAGATACCGGGTCAGGGTGTAGAAGGAGAGCCGTCTGTTGAGGTATTCTGGCCCGGTGTTTAGCAGTGCTTTGTGAGCGTGGGTGAGGAGTTTGAAGTCCTTGTTGACTGGGAGCCAGTGCAGGTTTCTCAGGAGGTCTGTGAACTGGCAGTGGCGGGGGATGTCCAGGATGAGGCATGCAGAGGCGTTTTGGATGCATTGCAGCCTCTTCTGGAGTTTGGCTGTGGTTCCTGCGTAGAGGGCATTGCCGTAGTCCAGTTTGCTGCTTACGAGGGCTTGGGTGACTGTTCTTCTGGTTTCGGTGGGTATTCATTTGTAGATCTTTCGGAGCATGCAGAGGGTGTTGAAGCAGGAGGAGGAGATGGCGTTGACTTGCTGGGTCATGGATAATGAGGAGTTCAAGATGAATCCTACGTTGTGTGCATGGTCGGAGGAAGTTGGAGCGGCTCCGAGAGTGGCAGGCCACCAGGAGTCATCCCATGCGGAGGGGGTGGAGCCAAAGATGAGGTCTTCCATCTTGTCGGAATTAAGTTTGAGGCAGCTGCTCTTCATCTATTCAGCGATGCCCTTCATTCCTTCATGGAGGTAGGTCTTGGCAGAGTCCTTGGTGACGGAGACGATCAGCTGGTTGTCGTTGGCATATGACAGTGGTTCCCAAACTGTGCGCCGCGGCTCCCTGGTGCGCCGTCAAAACTAGCCAGGGGCGCCGCACACAGTCTGGAAACCACTCGGAGGTGCTTTGAATCGGTAGCTTTTCCTCGTGGTATTGGAAAAAAACACCCTGCATTAATTATTCTGACCAGCGGAGGGCGCCAAAGTACCATTAATAATATCCCTGTAGCAAAAATTGTTTCCAATAAATGGTTTTCAGCAACGTGAAGGAGAGAATAAAGAAGAAAAACGGTAAATAGTGTAGGTACAGGTACAGGCTGGGATTACATTCCCCCACCCGCCCAAAAAAGTAACATAACGGGGAGCCGTGGCCAACACGGCCAATAGGTCAAAGGAGCCGGGGATCAAAAAAGTTTGGGAACCACTGGCATATGAGATGAAGTTGAGGTTGTGGGATCGGGCGATGTTAGCGAGCGGGCCATGTAGAAATTAAAGAGGGTCAGGCTGAGGGACGAATCCTGGGGTGCTCCGCAGATAATTTTGGTGGCCTCTGAGCAGAATGGGGGGAGGCGGACTCTCTCGATTCTGCTGGTGAAATAGTAGGTGACCCAGTCCAGGGCTCTGTCGCAGGTTCCTGCATTGCTGAGGCATGAGCATAGGGTGTTGTGGCAGACGGTGTTGAACGCAGCTGAGAGGTCCAGGAGGATGAGGGCAGTGGTTTCGATATTGTCCAGTATGGTTCTGATGTCGTCGGTGGCGGCGATGAGGGCGGTTTCAGTACTATGGTTGCTGCAGAATCTGAAATTGGGAAGGGTCAAGGGTGCAGTTCTCCTCGAGGAAGCAAGTTAGTTGTCTGTTGACAGCCCTGTCGGTGACTTTTGCCGGGAAGGGGAGCAGGGAGATAGGCCGGAAGTTCTTGAGGTCCTTTGGGTCCGCCTCAGGTTTTTTGAGGAGGGCGTTGATCTTGGCGTGTTTCCAGCTCTCCGAGAAGGTGGTAGACTCGAAGGAGGTGTTGATGATTTTCTGTAGTTGGGGTGCCTTGACGGAGCTTGCTTTGTTGAGGATGTGGTGAGGGCAGGGGTCAGATGGAGAGCCAGAGTGGATGATACCCACTTTGCATGCCACAATGGGTACTTCGGGTCTGCAGGTACCCAATTATGAGCTCCATTAGGCTGCTGAGCAGCTCCAGTAGTCACTGCATTGGTCAAGGGATACCCAGAGTACCAAGCAGGAGAAGCTCAGGTTTAATTTTAGAGACAAACAACTTCTGAAGTGTTTTTTGGACACTCCCTTCTACAGTGGCATCCCAAATGCCTTACTGAAGGTGGTCGTCTGGTGTTGGAGGAAGTATATACACAGAGGTAGAAAGGGGGTGTCCTATGCACCAAGTTTTCCATTCTGGGCCCCACCAGTTTTCAGGAGACTAGCAGAGAATTATCAGACCAGGTGTTGGACAGCAGCTTGAATTGAGAAGTGGGGAAGTCGGAGGGGAAGTTACGCTCTTATGAGGATCTGGTTGCAGCAGGTGATCTGAATCCTGGACAATTTCTTTTAAACTTGGCCCTGCGGAGGGTGATGGGTTAGATGTGGGGCTTTGAGAGTGACATACCCCCCCCATAGCGGGTCCACTAGAAATTATACTGGCCATGGCAGGAACAAGGCACGTAGTTTCAGGCATATATGGAGTGCTACTAAGAGGTCCCAATAACACAGGTTTCCAGGCTCTCAAAGGGTGGTGGAAGGCCCGGCTGCCTATAGAAATTCTGGAACCTATATGGGAGTGATGCCTGGGATCCATTGAGATGATCTCACTTTCGCTTCACCCAGTTTATTTGTGTACACCATGCAAACCTCTTGCCAGACAGAGTAAGGATACTGTACGCGGGAACCAGGGCAACCTGTTCTAGATGTCAGTTACAAAATTCGGGTTTCTACACATGGTGCGGACATGCCTGGAAATCATTAACTTTTGGCAGTAAGACAGTGTATATCAGAAGTGATGGCTTAATTCACCCACAGGACCACTCAAGCTGTTTAATCAATACTGGAGTGGTGACTAACAGGCCAAAGCAGCTGGCTGGTTTTCAGAATTTGGGCTTGATGGTCACTAAACACAGAATAGCCATGTCTTGGAAGGTGGTTGCAGGCCCCTGTGTTCTTGTGTGACAGAAAAATATGGGCCCTCATTACGACCAGTGGCGATCAGACCACCACATACCGCCGCGGTCGGATCACCAGCACAGCCACTTTTCCACCACAGGACGGACTGTCAGTGCTGGTGGTATTAATCTGCCAGGGCAGCGCTGCAAGTAGCACCGCCATGAAATGGCTGGCGGAGACCGGGTGCAGGGATCCCCAGGGGGGCCCCTGCACTGCCCATGCATTTAGCCAGTCCAGTCGCAAAGTTCACTGTCTGCCTGGCACACAGTGAACTTTGCGATGGGTGCTGGTGCACCCTATGCACTACAGCATTGTTGCCGGCTCTATTACGAGCCTGCAACAATGCTGTAGGCCTTTTCCCACTGGCCCAGTGGGCTGAAACTGAGTTTCTTCCCGCTGACTCACCGGGAACCTTTTAATGGTCTAGGTACACACATGGCGTGGAGGCAGCAGAAACTCCTTTTGACATAAACAGTGTGTCACTGTCTTGCAGGAATTACAACAGTTCCGTGACGACAACGCTTCTGCCAATGCTGCCTCCACAGGAATTAAGGATGTGCCAATAACACCTACCAGCTAGATTCCTAAAGTTGGGGATCTAGTACGTGAAACGGTTGCTGTGAAAGAGGAGTTTGGTACTTCTTATCATGCACCGGTCCCAGTCTTGGGAATACATGGTACCAGAACTGTCATTCTACCACCGTCAGCTGGTGCTAAAGAAAGCCGCTTTGTATCTATCGACAATGTCAAGTTACACCATGTGGCTGATCCTGCACAGCAGACCAAGAGGAACAGCCAGTAGTTCCTGAATCCCTCTCACTACTGGTCAAGAAGTCCCTCCACAAGTTGTGAGCAGCAACACTAACACCTCTCTGAGCTTGGGCAGTGTGGAAATTGATCTTGCATTAGTTCCACTGACATCTGCTTTAACAAATAATATAGAAATAACTGACCGATTTGATACAACTTCAACACAGACGGATGACGTAATTTATTCTGTGCCACATGGCTCTAACTTTTGCACAAACTGCTTCTGGATACTTTGCTGACATCAATGACACCTTTTCGGACTCATTTGCCTCTTCTACATCTGAACTGTCAAAAACACGTAAGCTGATAAACTGTCTTAAAACAAATTACTTTATTCTCCCATGGGACAATCTGTTGGTTTCTTTGACTATACTAGCTTTCCTCCTTTGGATCGGTTTTGTCCTAATATTCTTTTTAATAATACATGGTCATTTTCTTCCTAAAAGATCAACAGTTAAACTGGTGGATGAGGTCCTAAAACCCCATTTGTCTTCACACAAGGTCCGTAGAAACTTGTATTTTGTGAACATTTCTGCTATACTAATTCCAGATGTGATTGTTTGGGATAAAGGAACATTTGATATATATGGTCCCACAGAGGTCATCCAAATACCATATGTGTTTAAACTTTCAATGGACGATGTGATAATACATAGAGTTGTTTCTGATGACTGGGATGTGAAAACAGTTGATTCTGTGATGACTGAATTACATTATTATACTGTATTTGAAAGTGAAGATGTTTATCAATCTAAAGAAAATTATGGTGATAAGTTTTACTATAGTTATTATGGGCGCCATTTAATTCATAGAGAAAGTCCCCCAAAGACTATTTTTAATTGCACACAATTGGAACATTGTCCATACCCACCACAAGAGAGTTCTAAAACGTATTCTGGAAAGTTTGCATATTTTTCTGGGCACGATGTTAAAATGCTGAGTCGTATTATTTTAAATTGCCATCAATGGAAAATGTACATATATTATTGACAGATACAAAATTCATTTATTGGGATTCCTTTATTTCCTGGTTGGCTATAGAAGGCTATGAATATTACTTGAAGTCAATTGACTTAAAAAGTGTGTCGGGAACTAGAAACTGGCAAATAAAGGGGAATTAAGCTTTATTTAGAGCATGCCTGATACCTGTCAAAATAATATTTTTAAATGAAACTGTACAACAAGAAAGTTGTATAGGCTTAGCAAAAAGTAAGGAATTGAATGCGCCCAGTATTCCTGCCCCTGCAAAATTTAATAAATGGCAAAAATAAATAAATGCAACTAAAGATCCGCTCAATGAATGGGTCCAGAATGGCACATCTAATGCTTAAATGTCACATCCTTGTTTGTGGTTATTGTGGCAAATAGATACCAATGGGTGTCATAAACGTTTTATAAACTCCATGGGGGTTTTTAGAACTAGTAGGCCGGACCCTCGCTATGTATCATCCGAACAGGGGGGTATAGTAACAACATACAGTGTAGGGAAACTATGCCAGCAATGGTTGAAGAGTTCCTCACTAGATGCTGTTAGAGAACACCTCAGTCTCCTGTCTGTCTAATAACACTGACTTACAGGACTTCCTGTTAGGCCCCAGAAAACAATGCAGAAAGTGCTTCTTAAATGCAGTATATAATGACATTTTGAAGCTTTCCCAACAAGAAGCTGCTGCCCAGTTAAGGCAAATAGACCAGGAAAAGGTACAGAAGGTATTAGCTGTTGTAGATAATGGAATTACTACCCTGTCCGATCGGATATACACCCTAAATAACATTGTCTCTTCTGCAGTAGACATAATACAAAGTGATATGTCCTCGTTACACCATGGACAAAGTCAACTAAGGTCCATTATGCAGTTGGGTTGGACACTTCAAACATTGAAGGCAGGTTGCGTTCCCTGGCAACACGTTAGCACAAAGGACATCTTTTCTACATTTAACTTAACGCAACAACAATAACTAATGACTAAGAAAGAAGCGACTTATGTCATGTTAAACATCGAAAAGTTAGAAAAATTGCCTTTTACTGTGGCTGAAATATCATCTGCTGAATGGTTTAAACAGGGGGTCATTAATCTGCCTATTTCAACAATTCAATTCACATCCTGTTTAAAACACATTCCGGTAGGCAGATATGAAAGGCTGGGAGATAGTTACATCCATGAGGTGTGGGAGCTGCCCTTCTTGTACAAATGTCTCAGTGGCATGAAAGAGGTCTTTCTTAGCGGTAGTGAATGCGAGACTTCTGTCAGCCATTTCGTGGTTTGTAAACAGCTGTCCTTGCACGGGGCATGTAACACTTCAGCAGCAAACTTTGCTTGTTATCTGAAGGGAGTTCCAGTCCCCTTGATTAGACCTGCATTCCAGGTGCTTTCAAATGGCAGCTATGTTCTCCTCAATAGTGAAGACTGTTGTGGGATGCGAGCCAGAATAGTTTATGTTGTTTCGGTCTCTGAGATTGTTACATGCTGCTGGAACGTACTCTTTTCTTCCACTAGACAAAGAGAGGTAGCTGACATTTGGCCACATATTGCTACTTCTAATGTGAATTTTGACACGTTGAGCAGACTCGAGGCTTTATTGTTCCAAAAACATGTGGCGCTCACATCTGCGCACGAGCCCTACACACTTCAGGTGGCAATGTCATCAGCAGAGCTACAGTCCCTTTTACGTACCAAATTTCCGAAACACTTTGGTGGGCTTGTGGGACGAATATTTAATGCATCCAGTAGTACTGGAATCTCAAATTTCTTTAAGGCTGTTGGTTCTGGTTTCGTTCACATCTTCTCCTCTATATTTGGTTTAATACCATCAGCTATCCACTCAATAACTTTGGCTATAATAGGTGGCATTTTGCTATTGCTACTTTTTCTGCGCAATTGCTGTCCTGCCGCAACAAGGAGGACTGAATGGGCTCCCACCAGAGCACCTGTGTCGTGAACGCATGATGCAGTACTTCAGAGCAACACTCCTGGAGCAATTGGAGAGTGACTGGTCCTTGTCCTTGTCATTCAGACCGATTTTGCATTGTGTGCAGCCCGTGCTTCAAAGCCTCTGGTGCTCATTCCAACATGCACTGAAGGTTTGCATTTCTACACAGTACTTGCTTTCATTGGACGCTGATCTGTTGATGTTCTTGCTGAGGGATCATTACCAGACATGCGTGTTGAGGGTGCGTTTGCTACGGGAAGCTGCTTATGAGTTGCCCTTCATGGAGGATGCGACTCTGAACTCATTATTTGGCACATCACGGAATGCTGCTGCCTTGGTTGACGCTCAGGCTATGGAACATGATTGCTCCTTGGTTCTTCTTAGTGATGAGTTTCTTACTTTACCACCTGACAAAATGGAAGTTTTCATGTCTTCAATTGTCCCTGATTCGATTGACAACGTCCAAAATGACTATGACTCTTGAAATTCGGCCTTTTTTACGCCACAGGTTGACATTTTTTAAATTGTCCTTTTAAATATGCTCAAGTATCTTTTTGACTTGTCATTATTGACATTTTTTATGTATATCTTAGGTTGAATTTTAGTAGCTTTTATATATAATTAGGCTTTGAACCACCTCTAAACGGGCAAGGGGAGGGCGTTGTGCAGCCATTTTAGTTATAGCTCCATGCACGCTATTTTACTACACTAGGCCTGCCGCTGTGCACTTTAACCTAGATCCACATTTGCGGTCTTGTTTTGTTTCTCTCTATCTAGCTGTTCTTTCCCTAGGCCAGCACTGTGTTCTTAAACAACACGTTTCTTTCACTCTGTGCGTCTCTCAAGGCTGCAGTAAGATAGGTTGCCGGTAAATGTGGAAACATTATGTCTCTGGTACTCATAGAAACATACACATCCTTATTTAGGGATATTTTCTTAGAACATCAGCTGTTTTATTTAAAAAACACTTCACTGTCCCATACACATTAGAGGGAGATTCCAGCCAGATGACCTCGACTGTATGCTGATTGCTGAACACTTCGCTACAGCTGCTTATGCAGACTTCAGGCCTTTGCTCAGGTATGGAGGATAATGTCTTCCCAGGGGGCCCTGGAGGGCACAACTAAAGCTTAACATGCTGTGCTCTAATATAGCCTAGGTAGGAATTAGTCTATTGACTCTGGTGACAATATGGTAGCGTTATTTGTATGTTTTGCTCTCCTTGTCACAATTTTAATCCTGTCAAGCTTAATCATCCTGGTTATTGCAGTACATGCTTTATTGTCTAAGATGTAGTTGCTTCATTAAAAACCTTATTGAAACATATACTGCCTCTGCTTGTCCTTGTATATGTGAGACTAATGTAACTGAGAGAAACAGATGAGATCTGAGTGACCACGATTTCCCTGAGGAGTCAATTGTGTCATGCATTTGACTGCCCAATCATCCCGGCTCTTGGGTAGCGATGAGGCACTGCTAATAAGCTGGAGCAAAACCCGGATTAGACCGACTTGTAGTGGGTTAGACTCAGTCCCCCACACCGCAGGTGATTCTGTCACTCAAATCCAGTACTCTCATTAGAATAATGAGAGCCTACACGACAGCCCCAGCGGGGAGGCTGCCACACTGGCAGCAATCTACCCGTCTGAACTTCGGTGGACTGGCTTTTCCATCCACCAAAATTGTAATGAGGGCCACAGTCTGCTGGACATTAGATGAGTTATCAATATGCTCTAATGTCAGGGCTTGTGATGGGAGGTGCCACCATATGGATCACTGGGAAGATTATTTGGAATGACTGAACAGATTACTCAACCTGTGATGGTGGTGGTTGGTTGCTTGGCTACACCAAGAGTAGATGCTTGGCAGGGGGGCATGCCCCTTAACCGTAAACAAGGTTTCTCCTGGGGGCATGAGTATTGGCTTGACCTGGTGGAAAGTTGCCCACACTGGGGAACTGATAATGACTATGTGGGCCAGATGTCGGGGAGATACATACTGCTGGTGCTGGTAAACAGAACACGCATATACATATCCATCAACTATGGCTGGTGTGGGGGGTGAGCAGCAGGAGTTAGTTATGTTGTGTTATTTGATTGTTCTGTTGTGATTACATGCCAACTCTTTTCAAGGGGGACAGGACATCTGGGTACAACGTGGTGTTTCAGTACGTTTTCTTTTTGCTTTTTATGTGACATGTCATGTTGTGCACCCGGAACACCTCAACACAATTGACAATGCCTATGCTATTATGTGTATAAGGCAACTGTTATGTTAAATCAATAAAGATATCTAAAAAAGTGTTAGGTCATCTGCTGCAAGGATGTGCCAGTGGTTTTTAATACATCTCATAACCATATTTAATACAGGTGAGAAAGCTGTTACACAAACAAGCTTTCTATTGTCCTTTTTCAGGCCCAGATGTTAACAAAGTATTCCTGTGGCAATAACATGCCCGTTTTAAGGACCAAAGTTTTGAATAGGCCTGGGTGGAACTCGTGGAGTTTAACTCCCCAGAATTCAACAGAATTAAAAAAAACTCAGCGAGATTCTGCGGAATTCCATGAACAGGTGGAAATGGCACATTGTGCTGCTGGTTTTGTAATTGTGAGCCGGTAGCTCCTTTTGGTCTGAAAAATCAGCACAAACAGCACCACGCAGTGCACCAGAGAGTGCAGGTTCTTGAGTTGATTAGTTTTGGGCAGGCTCTTGCAATCAGTTTTAGGGATAATATCTTTGTCTCTTTGAAACATTCTTTCTCAAATTTGCAGTTTTATCTAATCAGGAGAAACTGGCTGTATGGAAGCGAACTGAGTGGGTGCCTTGGGTGATGGCTAGAGAAAGCTAGCAGAGTTTTCCACTGTGTGGGATTGGGGAAGAGAGTGGTGTAATGTTTGCCATTCTCAGATTTTACTATGACGGTCAAGAAATATATACCTGTGGAAAGGTAAAGTGAACTACACATAAGTAATATCCTTGTCTGAGCACCAAGCACGTTTTCCCACATCGCTGTTACCAATGTGGAAAAATTATATGTTTTTATTTTTTATTTTTTTACTATTAAAACATTGCTTGGCTATTTATATTTTGTGATAATAGTAAACATTACCATAGGAACCACTGTTTTTTAGAAAACATGTGAGGGGTCCAGAGTAATGGTTAAGGAACAGAGCCTGGGGCAGAAGGGCTGTCCATTGAGTTAGGGTAAACAATTGAACCTGAACTGGATGCACCATTGGTCCTTTTGAACACAAGACCACTAATTTTAAAATAACAATAATCTATCTCATTTATACAGATCATTACACTAGATCACTCTTTGGTATCTGTGAACAGGCTCAATACATTGGCTCACATCTCACTAGTCACTTCTGCTTGTCTGTTCTGTATACATTTTATTTTCTCTGTAATACACAGCTCAGGCTTGGCTCATAGCTTCTGAGTGTCCTATCAGCAAACAATCATCTACCAGAGACCCTGTTCTGCAAACATTTTCCAGCTTGCTTCATTATAGAGGCTTCGGTGCACTTGTCTTTATAAATGCAGTCATAGCTATCAAAGGTGTTTGCTCTCATATTATTCCAATCTCCTCTTCCCCTTTTTCTCCTTCATTTACACTCCATTTCTTGCTCCTCTTTCTCCTGTTCCCTCATCTCTTACTCACACAAACCTATGCCAGCTATGACTGAGCCAGGCGTGGCCTCCAACACAGCGAATCTATCTCTATGGACAATCTGATCCCTCAGGTTTATTGCTCCATATCTATGGCGATCACCCTGACCCAGATGTGGGCCAGATATTGGGGAGATACATATTGCTGGTGCTGGCAAATGGAACACGGTTACGCAGCCTTGTCTGTCCATCAGCGGACGCACCGTGAATGACCTGCGCTTCTTTAGGGAACTCAGCAATTTAGCCACTCTGAGTGATTGGTGATTTAGCCAATGGTATTTTAAGCAGAATATAGTGCATCCAATCTAGTGGTGGAAGGATTTGAATACCTAGGGTTCCGACCATTTTACTTGAAATGTCTCTCTTACTCCTCCTCCTCCACTTACCTTTGCCATTACTTTTATGTACCAATTGGCATCCGGCACTTTAAGGGCCAGATAATGCATGAAGAGCGTTAACTGCTGGGGTGAGGTGGAGCAGCGTGGCAGAAGAAAGTCTTTCCATGTTTGAATAAGAAACCCGAAGATGGAGGCACTTTACTGTTTCTTGTCCTGTGCAGTGAAATGGGAAGCAACAACAGAGGCGTGGAGGTACCAAGGATAGCTGCTGCTACCCCTAGCATGCCATTTGGTACCACTGACACTGCTTCAGAAACCCCTTAGGCAGCGTGTGCTGAGAAACCCCCAACTCTGATTCAAGCAAGACTGCATGCTTTGAGAATTCTAAATTATGAAGGAAAAGATACATTGAAAATTATATCCTTCTACTTTCTCATATTAAAAACAAAGAGTATGCATGGAGCTACCTAAATCATTCTATTAGTCTACTTGAAGGTTAGTTGACAGTGTAGTACAATTGTTAAGCTTGAATTAAAATTAGGTATATCAAAAGCTAGAATTGGAAACCAGCCCTCCAAGCATGTGTATACTTTATGTTATGTTATGCAGATTTGTAGAGTGCACTATCACCCAGCAGGGTATCCTGGCACTGAGCACATGTGACTTTAGTCACACCTACAGCCTAGTGGGGCCACTCAAAAAGCCAGATAATCAGGTTCTTGCAAAACTCCATAAGTGGGAAAGCAGCTCTTATGTGTAGCAGCAGGGCCTTTCATGCTTTAGGTGAGATAGAGAAGAAGCCTCAACTGCTGGATCTGGTTTTCATATGCATGAGATGTGTGCTCATAAGAGTTCGAATGAGCAGAGGTGTCTGGACGATTTGTAAAAGTAGACATGATAGTTAAGGTATGCTGGGTCAGTGTTGTGCAGTGCCTTGAAAGTATGGGTGAGGAGTTTAAGTTATGCTTGGTTGTGTATGGAGTGCCCGTGGAGCTCCTTCAGCTGTGGTGTGTTGTGACTGCAGCATGAGAGGATGAGAGTGATTCTGGTTGCCAAGTTTTGATTGATCTACAGCCTTCTGGTGAGTTTTCTGTTGATCCCAGAATAGAGGATGCTCCTGTAGTTGAGCTTAACTGTGACAAGAAACTTTTCAGAGTGCTTATTAGGAGCCATTTGAAATTCTTCCTCAGCACCTTACGGGTTATGGAACCAAGATGACGATGTTGACTTATGTCATCATGTTGCGTTTGCTGTTGATGATGATTCACAGGTTATTGGTGTGGGTGGTGAGAGTGGGTGACAGTCCCAGTTCTGTTAGCTACCAGGTGAATTCCCACTATGAAGTGCTCTTCCTGTAGATCATAATTTTGGTTTTGTCAGTGTTCACCTTCAGACAGCTGGTCATGCAGGCATTCAACTTGATCTGGATATTGTCTGTGAGGGAGGGAATGAGTTGCATGTCATCGGTGCAGAGGAGGACATTGATGTCATGAGAGTGGTGATGCTGACTAGAAGAATCATGTACCCGTTAAAGAAGGTCAGGCTCAGAGAGGATCCTTGCATAACTCCACAGATGAGGTTGCAGGCATCTGAGGTGTATGGTGCTAGGCTGACTAACTGGGTCCTTCGAGTCAGGATGGAGCAGATCTATCGGAATGCATAAACTTGGATTTCAATGTGGTGTAGGTGTTGGTTGAGATCATGTCAAACACTGTGGAGAGGTCCAGGATAATGAAGAACAGAGCATCTCTTCCATCCACAGCCATGTGGGTGTCATCTGTGGCAGTGATGCAGCAGTTTCCATGCTGTGCTACAGTCTGAAACCAGGCTGAATGGTGCTGAGGAGCTGGTAGTCATTGAGGTATTTAGTGATAGTTCAGTTGATAATTTTCTCTAAGACTCTGGCTGGGAGTGTTAGCAGGAGATTGGGCTTTAAGTTGTGAACACTGAAGAGTCCTCAGAGGGCTCCTTCAGCAAGGGGAGTACAGTTGAATGTTTTCATGTCTCTTTGAAGGTTCTGGAAGAGGCTGACACATTCAGAATAGGTATGAGCATGGTGCTGATGGTTTTCAGTTCTCTGGAGTAAGCATTATGGGGTAGGGTCTGATGGGGTCACTGCATGAATGGACTTCATGGTGGTGGCAGTTTCTTCTCAGGTGATGGCAGGCCACGTTATTAGCATTGGTTCTTGTTTTTTTTAGATAAGATCAGGAGGCATTTAGCAAGGTCTGTTGGGTCCGGTTGCAGGTTGAATTTGATGTTAATAGCAGTGATTTTGTGGCTGAAGAACTGAGAGAGGTTGTTGCAGAGGTCTTGTGAGGGGGTGATCAAGTCACAGGCAGCCGCAGGTGAGGTGAAATCCCACTCAATGACAAATATTTATTTACTTCTGTTGGTGCTGGCATTGATATGGTAGGCCAGACAAAGCAGCACTTTTGGTGGTCCAATTCGTTGGGTGACAGAGTCTCAGGGTTGATTTCAATGGGCTGCTGTCTGCATTTTCCTGGCTCATTCTCCATTTGTGATGCAGTAGTTTTCAGCGATGTTTCACCAGTCAGAGTTCCTCAGTGTACCACTGGCCTCAGCTCTAGATCTTGCATTGCTGTGTTTGAGAGGAGCCAAAGAGTCAGTGCAGAAGGTGATCCTAGTGTGTGAGTTCTTGAATGCTTTGGGGAGGCTGTTGCTGTGTTCAAGTTGGTGGGTGTTGAGAGCAGTGTTCCAGTCCTTGTCAGTGGGGCTGTTCCAGTTTTGGCAGGCTGGTCTGGCAGTGGTGTGTTTGTGTTGGACTGGAATGGGGATACTGAACTTGACAAGGGCTTGGTCTGTCCAAGAAACTGGTTTGGGTTTGTTGACTCTGATGTTTTCAATGGTGGGGAAATAGTGTCCAGGTGTGTCTGGTGACATGGGTAGGTCCCTTTACTCATTGGTTGAGGCCCATGCATTCAAAGTCTTTGATGAGTGCTTTTGAGTTGGGGTGGGCGTGGTCTTCCAGGTGGAAGTTCAAGTCTTCAAATAGGATGTCATTTATTACTGTTTTTTGCCGGAATTTTGGGTATTATTTTAGGAATCCTAATTTTATCTATGTGAATACAGTGAAATGAAATGTGTGCTTTGTGTGCTTTGTGGTAGGTTAGGCCTACTCAGTTGCCTACTCTGTGGCCTTTATTTGTACTCATTTCTAAAAGGAAATTTACTATCCTACAGAACATGCACACAAAACTGTGATGTGTTCTTCTTCATAGGAGGCATTTTCACATTTTGTTTATTTCTATTTATTTGATCACTTGGTTTTACTAGAGGCACAAGAATATATCTATCAAGATTGCATGCAGGAGAAGTGTGTGGTCTCTTCTCTCAAAGAAATCCTTATCAAGTTACTCTATGTGTCGCTTTTGCAGTGTACGAGAGATGTGCTTGTGGTGGAAAAAAAACGTAGCGTGATGCTTATTAGATGACACTACCTGCCTTGAAACCAAAGTCAAAATATGTCATTTACTATGATGCTAAGGCCCATATTTATACTTTTTTAGCGTCGCACTTGCGTCATTTTTTTATGCAAAATCGGTGCAAATGTACAAAATACAGGCCCATATTTATACTTTTTTTGCGCCGCATTTGCGTCATTTTTATTTTTTTTATTATTGTTTTTATTTCTGACATACCCAAAAAAGAAACAATACATTTACGAAGAGAGAACATAAAAGAGCAAAGGAAAGAAAAAAAAAAAGAAAAAACAAGAGTCCCTCGATTATCAGACGACCTCTACTATATGCATTGGTTTTCCAGCCATTTGGTCAATGATGCCCAGATTCGTTCCCCCCTGTGTCTCTTCTTATGTCCTTCAAGTTTATATAAACTCAGTTCAATATTGTAAGTTGCTAGTAGTCTTGATTGCCATACCTCAAACGTGGGTCATTTTTTGATGTAAAAGTGGCACAAACTTGCAAAATACAATTGTATTTTGTAAGTTTGCGCAGTTTTTGCGTCAAAAAGCAGTGCAAATGCGGCACTAAAAAAGTATAAATATGGGCCACAATTGTATTTTGTAATTTTGCGCCGCTTTTGCGTTAAAATGCGGCTCAAATGCGGCGCTAAAAAAGTATAAATATGGGCCAAAGTGTGTAAAATCACTTCACTATCTCAAGCACCTTGGTGAATCAATGACCAAGAGCATCAAAAGTCACATCAACATTGCTGCCGGCTCGTAATAGAGCCGGCGGTAATGCTGATGTGCAGCGGGTGCAGTAGCACCGTTGCACATTTCACTGCCTGAAATTCGGGCTGTGAAATGCGCGATGGGGCTATGCCTGGGGGCCCCTGCACTGCCAAGTCCATGGGCAGTGCAGGGGCCCCCAGGGGCACCCCGAGTTCCCTTACCACCAGCCTTTCCATGGCGGTGTCTACCACCATGGACAGGCTGGCGGTAAGGGGAGTCCAAATCCCCAGGGCAGCGCTGCTAGCAGCGCAGCCCTGGTGGATTACGGCCGTCGGGACCGCCATGGCAGTAAACCGCCGGTCCCGGCGCTGTCACCACGGCGGAACCACACTGGGCAAAATAAGGTGACTAGTACCACCAGCCTGTTGGTGGTACTAACGCCACTATAGCCCTGGTGGTCACCGACCGCCAGGGTTATAATTAGGGCCTATGTCTCCTCATCCATCAGGGCTCCTCCCTCAGTCATATCTCCTCTTCGCTCACTCTTCCAGTCGCACAGGTTTTTCCCCGCCACATACTTCTGTATGCTCCTTTTTTCTATCTGCAGTTTATTTAACACACTGTTGTGTTGCCATTTAATCACCAACAACATCCTCAGAGCTCATCTCCTCCCCATCTGTCTGGGCTCTGCACACAGCAAGCAGCTCCGGGAAACAGACTCGCTATTTCTGGGCATGACTGAGTTTTACAGGCAGTTTTCATTCTGTCTGAGCTTGGCAGACAAAGTATCTGGCACTAAGTGGCGACAGTGTCTTGCACATTAGTGCCGGCACACTGATCTCGCACACCGTCGTGCTGATGTATCCAGGCCAGGTTTAAGGTAAATGACGTGTAAAGGCTTTTACATTTTAAACAAAAATATAGGCAATGAAACAAATGCAGGGATAACAATTTTACTATTAATACTAATAATAATAGCAATATCATATTAGTGATATTAACAATAACAGCAACAATAAAGATGATAAAAACAACAATAATAATTTATAAATAGTATGTTTACTGTTTATTGTTATTAGTATTATTATTATTGTTACTGTTGTTATTATTATTAGTAGTAGAAATAATAGTATAGTATTAATAATAGTGATATCAATAGTTTAGTTTGATAATATTAAATGATAATGATTAAATAAATAAGTTGTTTTAAATAAGTGCATAAAATTCCACCCAAGTACTCAAGTTGTGTGCCGTAGATCAAGCCAGTGAGTAATTTGCAAATAGAATTCGCCCACAAGGACATTAATCCACTGAGTTGTCAAATTGGCAGTAGTTCATTTTAGTGAAGCACCCATCCTAGTTTTAAGCATACATTTATAGATACACCTGGTTTCATAGACATTCCAGAAGATTTGGAGCTTATGTGCTACCATAAAATGCGGTATGTGGGCCCAATTCATAAAGCCATTTGCATCTGTAAATCAATGTTTACTGCCAAAAATGGCTCATTAATGCCTCAATAGCTTCCCACAAAAGGATATCTGACATGCATATGTGGTATAACTGCTGCAGAATTCTCTGTCAGGAGTGTCCATAATTCCTCAGTATTCTTCATACCATGAAAATGGTTGGCGTTATACTCCATCAAAGGGCTACAGTCTGACCAAATTTAGCTAACTCTCAAACTTGATGGGATGCAGGGGAAAGGGTGCCTGTGGATAAAAGGCTGACTTTGCACAGTCCAGAATTGTATAGTATGTAGAATTTTGCATTGGAGATAAAGAAGCATTTAATATGGTGGTATGTGATTTGCAGAGGAAAACGACTAAATGGAACACCTTTACTGAGAAACCATTTCATCTAGATGGTTTAATTGACATTTTCAGGATGAATGGCCTTTACCATTTCATAGAAATCGATTCATAGAATGTTTTTTTGGAAAGCGGCATCTGCATACTTATTTTTTAAGGTGTTAATGAAATGGTTGCAGATCTTGTAGAAACGTTACCGTGTGGCTGGTGGCCATTTTGTGTAGGCAGCCAGTGTGCTTTTAGGCCTGCATGTGTTCTTCAATGTTGTGGTGGCCATGCCTCCTTGCTGGATGTTGTTTGACCATGTGGCTGGCGGCCATTTTGTTTAGGCAACCAGTGTGCTTTAGGCCTGCATGTGTTCTTCTATGTTGTGGCGGTCATGCCTCCTTGCTTGGTCTTGTTTCACAATGTGGGTGGTGGCCATGTTGTGTAGGCAGCCAGGGTGCTTTTTGGCCTGCATGTGTTGTTCTTTGTTGTGGTGGCCATGCCTTCTTGCTGATTGTTGTTTGACCATGTGGCTGGCGGCCACTCTGTGTGTTATTCAGGCCTAGTAGGGTCATGCCTATTACTAAATGTGCTATATGAGCAGTACTTTATATTTTATTATATACATTATTGCATTTTTCACCTGCACCACTTCTTTCCCCCCAAATGACTGTGGTTTTTCATGGTAGTCCCCTTCCCCAGTACATCAGCAATTGAATTCTATTTTTATAAACTTTTACACTTTTTTGTAATAATTTGTTTCAAAAAATGTATTTTATGTAAATGTATATTCATAGCATAATAATAATAATATTTGATTATTTTTACATTTTTGTTTCTTGGTTTTAATATTTTTTTAAATAAATTACTTGGTTTAGTTTTATTTTTTTTATTTTTCTTTCCATTTTCCCCATTAGCACCATGGCTGCCATAGGTGCACAGTTGCACTACATTACATTATTCAAGGATAATTCTATTTATCACTAGCACCTCCCTGAGTGACACATGCCAACTTGATGCTGATAAAGCTAACAGTTACATTCTGCATGTTGTAGTTGCTGCTTTTTCTTATCCTTCATGATTGTACATGATAATGAAAGTAAATGTTGGTGTGGTTTTACGAATGGATACACTGTATTATTTCATAATTATTTAGAAGTTAAGTAACCATTAAATGATATTGTTTCTACAATTAATGCAACTGCAACAATGGCACGTTCCACTGATCCTTCTTGAATGTTTGCTTTTAGGTGCACGAAGAGAAAGAGACATCACCCACAGTACTGCTAGACAGAAGGTCTGTGCATGACGTGACGAGTGACCACACTCACTCCCACAGGGACATTTCTTCAGCCTGTTAAGCTAAGTGCTACTGCCAACTGATAGCTTCAAGATGGTGCCAAAGAAAGCTGTTACCAAGGAAGCGGCCAGTGATAAGAAGGAGCTTCCCACTACTGGTTTGTCGCCCCAGACATTTTTGGGGCAAAAACGTGTGCCTGCCTCACCCGCCTCTGGGAAACAATCTCGGAGCAGCACTCTTACATCAGTGTCCCCATTCCAAACTAGGCCCAAGCCCATGTCTGGAACAGAGTCAGCCTCTCTGATCACAGGAACGGTGACGAGCAGTGATGTTGAATTGGCTTATCTCTTTCTCAAAGTAGTACCCAATCATTGCCAGAAACGTAGGCCAGTGGACAACAATAGCCGCAGTCAGCAATAGCAGTTCCTCCTGAAGTAGGAGCACATCAGGATTTTGAGCTTCATGCTGAGGAACCTGAAAAAAGCCCCTCTTTCACAAGATCCACTCTCTTACAGATCTTCAGCATCTTCTTCTTCAAGCTCCCCTTCTGATGATCAAGATTCGACTTGGATGCCACCTCAGTCTGAGACATGCCAGGACAGGCAATAAGTGAAAAGGAAGGTTCCTGAAAGCCTTATAGTTATGGATGAAGAAGAGGAGGATGACGAGTTTGACGATGAGCCAGTCATCATGGATGTTAGCCCAGCCCCACTGGAGTCAAACATTATCCCATCTTCTCAACCTGCTCTGAGGGATGTGGCACAGACACCACCACCTCCACCAGCTTCTATATTTACAAAGCCCCAGTGACAACCTCCATCCACAGCCAACTCGGTAGAAGAAAGCGCTGCAGAGTGGCAAATGTCATCAAAACAACATCGGCCTACCACCACTTCTTCAGACATTGGCAGTGTCCCCAGTGTTAGAAAGTTGACCTCCCCAGTTTGGGACTTCTTTACAGTTAATGAAAACGAGCCAAACATTGCCATGTGCTCCATTCGCCAAGCAAGTGTTAAGCTTGGTACAAACTATGGAAGCAGAGGCCAAACAACCCATTTGAGAAAACACCACACAATCCTTTGCGAGGTGCACTGTAGAGGCCAAAAGCCTGCAAGTGGTGTTGATGAAGGTGTTGAAAAAAGTGAATCTGATCTGATCCGATCATGGTGGAAGGTGAAGGTGAAGAAGAGTGTGGCATTTATGTTACACAAATCAGCCCTATCCCCAGGAGTACAGAAGTATAGTCGCTCTTCTCAGCAACTTCGCAATGGCACAGGAAGACGCAGAGTCAGGTCGAAACACCAAGGCAAGAACATACAGCGGCTGCCCCTCTGGGACACACGTTGAGCCTACCATCATCTTCTGATTTGAAATTGCCTGCATCGGTGGCATCAGAAAAGAAAAAAATCCAGATTACTGTTACTGCCATGTTAATGAAGGAGGAACAGTACGAACTCAACCAACCAACTGCAGTTTTCACTACAGGAAGCTGGCTAAAATGCTAGCGTTTGACTTCCTCCCTTCTTTTGTGGAAGGAGTTGGTTTTCTAGAATTTGTGGCAGTCGTCTGCCTCAAATGGAAGGCTCCCAGCCAGACCTGTTTCGCTAGAGTTACTGTTCCAGCCCTATATCATGATGTACTGGAATTGATTGGACAAGCTTTGCAGAAGAATGCTGTCCACACAATCCACTTGACGACAAACATGTGGACTAGCTGCTAAGCCACTGATTATATGTGCATCACTGCACACTGGATCTCTTTTGTGGGGGTTAGAGAAATTGTATCTTCAGGTGTTGACAGGAGGGGATGCAACTGTGAAAGGCATGATCAGTGAGATGGACCAAAGAGGCCTTGTCAAATGCTTGACAGAGATGCTGCTTCCTTTTGAAATTTACACACGGGAAGTCAGCAAGGAGGACTGTACCATTGACCAAGCTATCCCATTGGTGCATAGGCTGCAGAAACAGCTAGAGGAGCTGTCTGAAATGTACGCAGGTGTGGATGAATAAACAGATGCACAGAAGTTGGTGGAGAGCTTAATCCTTCACTTATCTGTTAATACAGAGCTGCAAAGAACATTGAGCCTCATTACGACTTTGGCAGTCTTTACGGAAGACCGCCACGGTGGCGGACGCCAAAAGACCATGTAGGCAGTAATCCGACCACCATATTACTACTCACACCGTGAAGGCCACCAAAAAATAGACACAAATCCGATACCACCAGGAGACAGGAGGGCGGAAAAGAAGTGGTTTCACCACCAGCACCACCACGCCGACACAATTTTACCCATCAGATTACGAGCCACAAATCACCACAGCGGTTCTTTCCTGATGGAAAATCATTGGCAGTGCAACCCGCCGTGCTAAGAATCCACTACTGTCAGAACACAACACTACATTGGATAGTTTGAATATCGCACACCTGACACACCTACACACACCAGACACCTGAGCTGCTGTGTATGTACTGTGTCTGGGAGCCATCATGCCACGTCCTACAGGTGATAAGGCCCCAGTCTTCATCCCAGAAGAGCTAGAGAAGCTTATGGATTGGGTCCTACTCCTGTATGGACAGCTATGTGGGGCACTAGAGGAATAGGTGAGCCCAATCCCATGGTCAATCGTGATAGGCGTGTGTGTGCCCGTGGGTTAAGTGTACCAGTGAGGGAGTAGAGATGCATGCAGAAGGCATCAAGTGAAGGCGCATGGGCACATAGGATGGGTTTGTGCGGGCACTTAGTGAGTCAGATGAGTATATGCCTTTCCTGTTAGTTTGGTGCCAGTGTACATGATTTTGTCCTTTTGTTTGTCTCATCCACGCAGGTGAATGCCCATCAGAAGAAAGGGATCTGGCGTGCCATCGCCAAGGAAGTGCGGACCCTGGGGGCCCATAGCTGACAGAGCACCCATTGTCGCAAGCGGCGAAAGGAGCTGAGACGCTGGGCCTGGAAGACAGCAGAGGCCCACCTGGGGATGTCCTCCCAATGTGGGAGGGGTGCCCATCAGACCCTGCCACCACCTAATGGCCCACATTTTGGCAGTGGCCTCCCCTGAGGTGGATGGGCATTTGAGGGCAGCACAGCAGCCACAAGGAAGTGAGTACTGACTGTATCCTGCAACTTGGCTTGGGTTGTATAGGATTAACAGCCTCACTGTAGCTTATGTGAAAATATAGTCAATGTAACATGCATGTAGATTTGGGGGAATGGGTAGGAACCACCCAGCCTGGGCATTAATTATAGATGTGTCTTCATGGTTTTCTGTCAGTGGATGTAAATCTCCCATATCCAGAATTCTGTATGTTTGCATTGTGGAGATGGTCTAATCAGATTGGTACATATGTGATTCCATCCTGCCTTTACTATGGATGTGAGCCTATGTATCACCCTACCCATTGAGTATGACCTGCTCCATCCATCTGCATTTGGGCATTTGCGGCTCTGAGGCATCAGTCCACTCCCATCTGCATAGCACACCTGTATATGTAACTGTGTGACTCAGCTTATATCATTGGGACTATATACATGAGGTACTGGTAATGGTGTTGACTCCATGTGAGGCAGCCATTACATTTCCCCCACAGATATGGCTTGTATAGGACTGGATTAATGGCTTGACAGTTGTATTCCTAAGTATTGGTAATTTGCTTTCTATTGGGTATGTGAAGGTTGGTCAAGTAGGCTCATTTGACATGTACCTTTGAAATGGTCTGATCGCAATTGACATGCATTTCTAAGTACTAGACTTGTGGGGATGAAACCTTGAACCCAATGGGATAGTACTAGAAGTGGTAAGTGCCAATACAGATCTTGTCATTCACAATATGTTATGTTAATGCCATGTGTGCCAATGCCCTAGCAATTACAGACCAACATAGCTTTTTTGCGGCCTACATCATGTCTCAATTGTTACTTTGGGGCACATCTGATGAAGTGTGGAAATGTCTGCTACCCTTGGCCTAGCTGAAGTGGGTGATTAGGACAGGATTGAGTAGTGTATGACCTATGAGATGTTGATGTGAAATGAATGTTGTATTTTCTCTTCTGAGGGTACCCTATGTGATAGTGTGATGTGTTGTCAGTGCAAAGGCAGTGGTGTAGGACCATGTATGCATATTGCATACATGTATTTACCATCAGAGATGTGTATTGTCATGACTTCGGTACAGGTATTTCTACATCTGGTATGGTGTGTGTGCAGGTGGTGTTATAATGTTGTAAACTCCTACTGGTGAAAATGCATGTGTGGTGGTTTTGTATGTGAATCATGATGTCATATGTGTGTTCATCATTTGTGACACTGAACTCAGTCATTGGGTATGGATGTGTAATATGTACAATATGGGCCATTGTAGATGCACTTAGATGTATGATTAGTTGTGATACATATGTGTTTGATGTCTGCAAATCTTCCTTTGTGATTGGGTCAGACTAATCACATGCCTGTACCCATAACTTGTACATATCAGATGTCATATGTATGGCTGTCTAACTTGTAGTGGCTTAATCAGTTATTAGATCCAAATTAGATCCAAATTGCCATTATTGTACAGAGTATTATGTCAGCCATGTAATGTGACAGGCAGATGCTGTGTGGTGTGTGTAGTGGTATTCACTGTCATTGATATCTCACTAAAGACATGGACTGATCAGCTGTTGTACCGGCACAGGCCTGACGTGTTTTGGTCAGTCAGCTGTTCTTCCAATGAATGATAGGATTATGGAGCAGTATGATGTGAATTCAGGGAGACATTTGTACTTCATCCAGGGCATGATGTCCATGCAGACGTGGCTATGGTGGTGATCATGTGGATGACTCCAGTTGTTCACACCTACTTGGATGTAGATGTAGGTGTGAGGGTTGACATACAGGGGTGGGTAGTGGTGACATGTTGTGACATGATGTAGGACATGTGTATTGGCACCTGAAATAACCTAGGCAGGATATGTTTTGAAACAGATGTGCATGTTTACAAGTGTGTATGCGAGGTATGTGTTGACCCTCTCTCTCCCTATATCTCTCCCTCCCGCCTTTTCTCATCAGCATTGGCAGACAAGGCGGTACAGGTGAGTAGGAATGCTGCAGGCCACAGGACCAAGAGGGCTGCTACCAGTGACAGCGAGGGACCCAGTGGCATGGAGGGCAAGGGGAGTGTCACTGGGGAGACCGGATCATCCACGTCATCTTTGGAATCCTCCTCCAGAGGACATTCCCTGGTGGACCCTTCTAGGACAACCCCGGCACCATCATTGTCCGCCACCCCCTTACTACCACCACCCTCCTTGTAGCTCCCCACTCAGTTGTCTGTGCCCGCTCGCCCAGGAGGGTGGGTGTCTCCTTTGTCGCAGGCACCTCTGCCCCTACCAGCCCTGCTGCCCTCAGTGAGGAGGCTATTGACCTCCTGAGGTCAATCTCTGAGGGTCAGTCGACCATTGTGAATGCCATCCTGGGACTGGCAGATCAAGTCCAGCAGAGCAATGTGTTCCTGGAGGGCATTCACAGTGCACTGGCTGGCCTACAGAGATCCTTTCAGGCTCTGGGCTCTACACTGATGGCAGCCAGTCACCCTTTGTCTACCGTTCCCCCTTCACCTACCTCTTCCCAAACCCAGCCAAAGCACACAGACACACACAAGCATGTATCCATCTCAACAGCCAAAGGTACCACTGACAAACACAAGCACCACAAGGACCACCACCAGCATGCACACAAACAATACCTACCTGCAGAAACACCAACGTCCACTACCTGCATTGACTTCCCCATCCCCCTCCTTCAAAGACACTACACCAGACACACCTGCAGCCACCACACAAACATTGACTGATCCAGCCACAACTACTATCTTACCCACAGTCAACATAATATCAGACCCACAGACATCCACCCCAATCACCACATCTGCAGCTACCACAACCACTGACACACCCACTATGCAGCACATCTACTATATCGGCAGACACCACCCCAACAGACAGGCACCCACACACATTCATTGCACACACTTGCACCTAAGACATCCACACCAAGACCTCCTACAACCACGCTCTCTACCTCTACTGCAAAACCTTTTTACCATGATTGCCCTGTGTGTCTAAAAAGCATGTCTGCTCAGAGTTTTTCCTGTTCCCTACTCCTCTCCCACCCTATGATACCCCCAAATGGCCTGTGTTCCTCCCCAAGTCCAGCCCTCTACCTCCAAGTCCTCCCCTGCCCCCCTGCTAGTACACATTCCCCTCCACCTGCCAATAAGTCCACCCCTCCCAAGCCCAAGGACCCCCCTCCCAATCCCAAGTCTAAGCCCAAAGACCCCCCTCCCAAACCCAAGCCCAAACCCCACCTTGCCCCTATCAACCCCTGAGGTGCCTGCCTCCCCCCTTGATGCCCCACCCTGTGGAGGTCATTTAGCAGTCAGGAGTCAAGTACGGGCACAGAGAGGTGTGTGTAGTAAGAGTGTGCGTGTGTGTTGTATTGGTGTGCATGTGTGTATGTAGGTGTGTGTGCATATGGGTATGGGATTACGTGTGTGTGTGTGTGGCTGTCGCAAGTTGTCCCAAATGTGTATGTTGTGTGTGTGTACTTTGGGTTTTCCCTATAGTATCAGGTAGGTGTGTGTACTCACTGTTGTTTTCTTCATCGCTGTCGCTGGTTCCAGGGTCGTTGTACGAGCAGGAGCAGTGAGAGGACTTCCAGTTCGCATTCCATGGCGGCTCCAGACAGGTATGTGTTCCAGAAGGTGAGTGTTTCCATTTATAGAGTTCGTTTCTGCTAGGGTTTTCATTGTGGTGTGACCGCACCAGCAACCTTGGCTGTGTGCAGCCTCGTAATGTGTCCGGCGGGAACATGGTGTCTGCAGGCCAGAAGGAGGCTACCGCAATCCATGGCGGCATGACCGCACTGGTGGTAGTTTGACTGTCTTCTGTTGGGAAGACCACCAAGGTCATAATTTGGTAGTCTTCTCTGCCGGCCCATTGGTGGTATGACTGCTGCTGCCGACATGGCGGACCTGGTACGGCCAAACTCAGAATGACCCCCATTGTGTCATCCAAACATTACATCTGTGCCACAATTCTTGACCCACAGTACAAACAGTAACTGGCTACTTTCATTCCTTTTTCAGACGGGGATGTTTCAACCTAGAAGATGTGGATTGCTGAGCAGGTCAGAGACCTAGAAAAAGAGCGACTGTAAATTAAAGGCCCACTCACAGACAGAAGTTCTAAGGCGTAGCCTACAACTTCCATAGAGCCTGGGGACAGTGCTGATAACTCACAACAGCCAAAATCAATACCAGCAACAATAACAGGAAGAGGATCATCAGCCCCAAGATCTGTACTTGATTGGTTTTTGAAGGCAGGGCTTAAGAGCACTGCAGAGGTGAAGGCAAAGAGGTCAAGCAAGGTGGAGCACTGATGACTCTTGAGAGGATGGTCCAGGCCTAACTAGGTGACCCAAAGGATGTCTATATGGATCAAAATCCACTGGTGTATTGGTATGGGAAGAGGCATCAATGGACAGTGCTCAGCAGGCTGGCAATAAAGTATCTGGCTTGCCCTATAGCCAGTGGGTCTACTGAGCATTTGTTCAGTGCAGCTGGTGCAGTTGTCATAGTGAGAAGGACCAGTCTCTCTATCCAAAAATGCAGAGAGATTGACCATGATCAAAATGAATTAGCACTTTATACCACCAAATTACAGCATACCTGAAGTACAACAGGAGGTGGATGAGGGTGGTTGGTCAGACTCAGGTCAAGGTAGTGTGTTAGCTGACCAACTTCTGGGCAAACCACCTGAGTTTGAGGATGAACTCTACTTCCCTGACTAGATCTGGTACACCATAGAACTTTCTGCTTTCTTCTATTAATGAACTGCTTTGAGAGAAAAAAAGAATATAGCTAGCTGGGATATATTATATTGTTTGTTTCTGTGTAAATGACTAATGAACCAAAGCTATTTTATGGACATGTATGGCTGGATTGGAGTGGGACCTGTGTGCATTGAAGAAGCATTGAAAAACTAGATGTTGTGTAGTGACACAGTAGCAGTACATTTGGTGGTCACCTCAGGGCATTCAATTTTAAGGTGATTAGAGTCACAGCCATTATGCACTATGGAGTACAAATATTCTTCTCTCTCCTGTTGTGCTAAATTAATGGTGGCATTGCTAGCTCAGCTGACGTACTAATCATACTCATTATTGTCTGCAGATGGGGCAGCTGTAACAGAAAATTATCTTTTTCCAATGGCCTTGTTCTTCTTTGTACCCAGAATGAAAGGCTGTTGAAGACTAATAGAATGAAACACGCAACATAGTATAATAAAATCTATCATGCAGACATCCTGTCTGCCATAAGTAGACAATTGGAAAAGCGATGCACTGCAGTACAGGAAAAGGATTAAGGAATGGGATATATATATATAGATTTTATTTGGTGCATTCATCACAGACTATGCCATTCAGAAAAATCAAGACACTTACTTAGTACCACTTTACTCACTATCCTCTAACATACTTTGTAAAACCTACTTTTTTCTAAAAACATACATTTGCTTTGCAGTGAGGAAAGGAATCTTCTTAACTTACTCAACTGCAGGGTAAGGTAGAGGGGATTAGGATGGCTAGGTAGAGTACACACTTTACTCAATCAATTCCTCATCATCATCATGTGCCTAAGGTTTAGCTAGTAGTGTGACTCACTGTGGTTGGCAAATGTTGAAAGGGAAACATTTGAACAGAAGTAAATCAGTTAGGGAAGCCATAAGGAATTATATTTATATAACTTGGCTAGAAAAATGTGGCGCAAGCAAAGATAGGATTTTTCACATTATTCAGACGTCTGGGACAGAACTTAAGAAAGATCAAAGGAGTAAAGTACTAGAAAGCTACTGACCCAGTGGGCACTGGGAGGGAAGAGAAACACACCTTGTTTTTGCATTGGCATGTATTAAAAAGTGTTTGACACATTAACTTAACTGAAGCAGACAGACACACATTGCACAGCCAACATTGCAATGCCGATTCTGCTGAATTGAACCATGCAGCTGTTAGGTCATCATGGGTGGCACTGGCGAAAGGACATAGCAAGGGGGGGAGGTGATGGTTAGTGGATGCTGGTATACATATTACCTGCCTCGCTTGAAAAATACTGTGAGTCAAGGGAATATTCTGAAATACCATCCAACCCTTTGAATCAAACCTTTGATAAAAACCATTCCAAGCAAATAAAGTAGGTGAGAAGAACACCTCTATCCAGAAGAGATCCCTTGTTTCTTCATTTTAAGCTTTTATCTATTCATTATTGCAAATGAGTTCTTCTAGTACTCCTATTCTTCACCCTTGGCTTTGATACACACCTTTAAGCTTTACATTCTCTCATCCAGTCCTTCGTCATTTAAAACCATCCAAATTCCAAACATGGCTCTTTTCTAACCTTTCACCAACATCCATTTACCCAATACCCACCCAAGCATCCTTTCTCCCATGCACACATCTAAGAGATCCAACCAACCCAAGGAGTCTGTTCACCCATCCAGGCATGGAATCCTTTCACCCATACCATTTTAACCACCTGGGCTGGCATCCTTTCACCCATAGACCCTTTCATCCATCCTTCACCCACCCGTGCATCCTATCATCCTCATCACCCACCAATATGATTATTATGCACCCTTTTATCCACACACCCTTTCACTCATATTATATTTCACCCATCCTTACTACTTCCATCCTTCTTTCAAGTTTCCAAAACACATCATAGTTCAAGTTTGTTTTATGAACCATAGTCTGTTGAGTTGCAGATAGAAGAGGCTATTAAAACGTAACTCCTGCTGCATCTGCTAAAGCAATGTGTTGACGAGTGTATCAATAACACTAGTATACCCTTGCAGTGACTATGTTGCTAATTGTCAATAAGGAAGCAGTTGGATCTTACCACCACCCACCACTGTCGCCATAGAGACTCCCCCCTCATCTGCTCTGACAGCCGCGTCTGCGCTGGCTTTGTCACTGCTAGCCGCAGCACTGGTGGTAGGTGCGGCTAGAAAAAAACATTACACAATTTAGAAGCCAAATATGCCTCCCCCTATTGTTTATTATTTTTTTGAAATAGCAAAGTACAACCGCAATACATCACTATATTATGGTTACAGACTTCTCTTCTATCAAAAGCCAGGTAGTCAAGTAAAAAAAATACTTTTGGTAATGGAGGGGCTGAGCTAGCTATTCATGAATCTGAATTTTTCAAGAGAAATAAAAGGGTGCAAGAATTGGTCAATGAAGGACATATTGGGCATCAATATGAGTTTGGCGGTACTAGGACTGCCATGTTAGCCGTCGCACCGCCAACAGGTGGGAGGAGAAGACTGCCATATTATGACCATGGTGGTATTCACAACAGAATACAACCAAAGCACCGCCGGCACCACCACTACGGTCTGGCCGCCACAGACAACGGTAGCCACCTGGAGATCAGCAGAGACCAGATTACGAGGTTGCACACCGCCAAGGTTTCCGCCACAGACAAAGGTAGCCACCTGTAGATCGGTAGGACCAGATTACGAGGTTGCACACCGCCAAGGTTTCTGCCGTGGTCACACTACCATATAAACCCAGCCAGTAACCAACTGCATAAACGGAGACACTCACCTTCAGGAAGCCATACTCGTCCAGAGGCAACATGGAACTTGAACTACACATCTTCCTGCTGCTTCTACTCGCCCAGAGACACCAGAATCAACACCAAAGACGACCACAGCAACTGCACACACACATACCTATCACTGTTGAAAATTGACAACCTTCATGCGCTCACACAAAATATTGATCAGGAATGGGACACACACACACACATAACCTGACACATCACATACACAGTACACACACTACGACTGTCACACACACGTCAAAAACACACAACTACTCCCAGAACCATAGCACTGGCACAGTCACACAAAACACCACAAGACGTCACTACAACACCACAACCGCAACATCTTCAATGCATTGGCAAGCACCCACAATAGACACTATCCACTGACAAATCCCTCATACAACACAACGTCTACCAACAGGGAACATACAATCACACACCCACACAATGCAGCATTCGACATACCCAGCAAACGCACATCACAACATATTTGACATAGCATTCATCAAACACCTACATGCACACAGTCAAAGCACACAAAGCCACACAATACTGCAACAAACAGATGTCAACCCACACACCACTCAATCCCACTACAACAACATGTCCCCAACATACACATGGCCATCACACAACACACACTGATCACTGGGAGACAGATGCTCACACACAAACAATGTCAGCCATTCCCAAATATGCCCTAAGAAAATAAAAGCAGGACAAATATGTAACGTTAAAACCAGCAACTTGTTGGTCCAAAGATGTATTAAAAATTAGATTCATGATTAAAATGTCCAAGGCCATAGGCCAGTCCAATTGCAAATAGTCAACAGGCACACAATGTACATCTGTATGCCCCAAACGTGACTCTTGACTGCCATGTAACCTCCACAGCTAGGGGCATCAAGGGGGCTGGCAGGTACCTCAGGGATTATCAGGGGGTGATAAAAGGGGGGGTTGGGTTTAGCCTTGGGAGGGGGTCCTTTGGGATTGGACTGGGGGGGTTTAGGTCTAGGCTAGCGGAGGGTTGGGTTCTGTTGGGAGGTGTAGACTTCTTTGTGGGGAGGGTCATGGGTACTTGCAGGGAGCATAGGGGAGGCCCTGGAGGTGGAAGGGATGGGCCTGGAGAGGAAAACAGAGCATTTAGGATTCTCACAGGTAGAAGAGCAGTAGGGAAAAGGTCAAAGCATGAAAGGAACACTTTTTTAGACACACGGAGATGGTCATCAGAAGGGGGTTTAGGAATGGAGGGTGAGGGAGTGGTTGTCTGATGTGTTGGTGGGGTTGTTCTGGGTGCTTGTGTATGGAGGTATGCTTGTGGGTGGTGGGTGTCTGTTGGGTGGGTGAGTGAGGGCCTTTATGTGTGGAGGTGCGGGGATGCCGTGGTGGGTGGGTGAGTGTCTGTTGGGGTGGTGAGTGCAGGTATGGTGAATGTGCTGCATGTAGGACTGCCAGTGGTTGTGATGTCTGCTGTTCTGGTGACTGGGGTGGATGTCTGCGGGTCTGCTGTGGTACTGTCTGTGGGCAATATTGGTGTGTGTGGCTGGATCTGTGAATATTGGTGTAGTATTTGTCAATGATGCTGGAGGTGGTGGGTGTGTCAGGGCAATTAGTGACTGTTGCTGTGTATGCAGGTGTATGTTGCTTGTGTGCATGCCGGTGGTGTGTCTTGTGGTGCTTGTGTTTATGTGAGCTACCCTTGGATGTTGAGGTGGATGCATGCCTGTCTGTATGTGTGCTTCAGCTGAGGGTGACTGGCTGCCATCAGTGTGGAGGCCAGAGCCTGAAAGGATGTCTGTAGGCCAGTCATTGCACCGTAAAAGCCCTCCAGGAATGCATTACTCTGTTGGATCTGAGTTGCAAGTCCCTGGTTGGCATACACAATGGTCAACTGACCAACAGAGATAGACCTCAGGAGGTCAATAGACTCCTCACTCAGGGCAGCAGAGCTGACAGGGGCAGAGGCAGAGGTGCCTGCGGCAAAGGAGATGCCCACCCTCTTGGGTGAGTGGGCACGGCCTACTGGATGGGGAGCTGCAGGGAGGGAGGTGGTAGTAAGGGGGGGTAACCTGAGATGATGTTGGGATTGTCCAAGATGGGTCCACCACTGCCAGGGAGTGTTCACTGGAGGAGGATACCGATGATGAAGACATGGATCCTGTCTCCCCGTGGCACTCCACTCACCCTCCGAGCCACTGGGCCCCTTGGTGTCGGTGGTCCCAGCACTCCGGGTCCCATGGCCAGCAGCTTCCCCACTCGGATGTGCCCTGTCTCCTTCGCCTGTCGATCCTGATGCATAGAAACAGAGAGAGAGGATCATCACATTCTTAACATACACATAATTACAACAGATACAACAGTGACAACACATCTATTTCAAATTAAGCCCCAGGTAGAAACTATTCAGAGCCTACATCATGTCACACCTAGATATTTCCAATATTCCTATATGACCACAGTTTCACCCAAAACATAAGCCAACCATCTGACCACTACATCACCATCCCATCAATTTGCCAGTGACTCTAAAGCATCATGCACACAATTAATTGGCTAAATCTACATCTCTCCCCATACAGATCATCACTGTCTATCAGCAAATCATTTTAAGGAAATGCAGTTTACTGACAACACAATATCATGCCTCCCCTTCCTCCACACCTACCCAGTCCATCACCAGTAGTCATGTTCCATGAAAGTAAACTCATCTCACTTCAAATACAATACAGCATGTTGCTTTCCAAACACATGCTTAACTTTTCATTCTGTACACATGTTACACAATGTCAAACACCTCATATGAAGACACTACATATGGCATACCCAAACAGTGTGCCTCACAAAATGACATAGTATGCCACTGAAACATCTATCTGAATACTTTGAAAAGATTCTTAAAGAGTATCTGGACCCACTTATCTAACTCATTGACACATAGACAACTATTCTATGCCCTGCAATAGGGGCCTATCTAGCACACAGGATACAACCGCCAACAACCACAGGGTGCATAGTAACACCACCAATACAATGGAAACCAAACAATGTCCATGAAGGGCTCATAGTATTTCACCATACATGCTGATTAGAAACCTCTACATGCCAACATCTAAACACCTATATCACTAACAACTGTCCAGACATGTGATTTGTATTACCTCAGTCCAGAAGTAGCACTTAAACAACTAATCACTAAGGTAACCCTGAATGATACATACATCTGGAGTCAAGCAAAATGAATGACAACATATCCCATAAAACCAACATGTGCATGTCAAATGGAACACCTGCTACACCATTAAGTCTGGCAAAAATGAGCAGATCCATTACTAAAACTGTCCAAATAGCCTCAGATTTGCCAAGGTAAGCCTGGCAAAGAAGAGGGCTTGAACATTACAATAGGCACGAAGTATGAATTGACACATGATGTAGGCAGGAAATAGTTTTTGTTGCAGTCTTATAGTTATGGTATTGCCCTATGTAGCATGAACAATATACATAGGCTAAGGGATCAGCAAAGTAGCCACTTACCTTCTCAAAATCATATACATGAGACTAAAAGGTATTAATACACATGTCAAAGCTATGTCTTGAAATGTCAATGTATTATTAACAACATGATTTCCACTATGCAAGAAGTACACCCTGATCAAAAGTTACCTTTCCCAATATATACATCTGACCTGACAATGATGATACCTGCTCAGACCTCATAGAGAGTGTAGTGAGTTTGACATAGTTAAATCCTGCTAGGCTTGACAATCTCACATGAAGTTTCCATCTATTTCAAGGCACAGGATTACTTGGCCCTGTTACACATCTGTTAGTCCCAATGTTGCACATAGAGCAACATCCAGTGGAATGGGGCTGGTCAAAGACCAAAGAGCTGTACAACTGATCAAGTGGGTAAATTGACTAGGGAACACTAGATGGGTAGGATGACACAACTGGTTACACATATGTATGGCTGAGTAGATTTACACATATGACACAGTCACATATGCATCTCCATCTGCAGTCATACTATTTGGTTGACATAGGTTATGAACATGTCCCCATACACAATACTATGGCCACAACTGTGTTTCTATGTTGCCAACTGGAATACAATGTCTACCTAGGTAACAGTTTACCTATATGACTTACCACATTGTTACAGATGAGATACTTATACATCATACACTGAACTTGCAGAGGCATGTACATGGGTTCAGTAAGTACTTACCCCCTTGTGGCTGCTGTGCTGCCCTCAAACGCCCATCCACCTCAGGGTAGGCCATTGCCAAAATGCGAGCCATTAGGGGGTCAAGGTCCGACAGACACCCTTCCCTCGTTGGAAGGACATCCCCAGCTGGGCCTGTGCGGTCTCCCAGGCCCAGCGTCTCAGGTCCTCCCACCACTTCCTACAGTGGGTGCTCTGCTGGCTATGGACCCCAGGGTCCGCATATGCTTGGTGATGGCACGTCAAATTCCCTTCTTCTGATGGGCGTTCACCTCCATGGATGATCCAGACAAATGGAAAAAGTTATGTCTACAGAAGTCCCCTGGGCATGGCCATTGGGCAAGGGGGCCTGACTCCTGTCTGTGCTAAGACAGGAGTCATGTCAATGGGGATTGTGCGTCAAATGAAATGGCGCAAGTCCGGTTTGAGGCCTGATTTTTGCCTCAGACCTGACTTGCACCATTTTTTGATGCACAACCCCCATTTTCCTCTACGCCGGCGCTGCCTGGTGTGAGTCTTTTTTTTTTACTCAGACCAGTCGGCAGCGCCGGCTAACGTCATTCTATAAATAAGGCGCCCGCATGGTGCATTGGAATGGGGTTAGCCGGTGGTAAAAATTTTGACGCACATCTGCGGTGGCACAGTTGTGCATCAAAAAGTATCCCTTAGTATGGCCAGAATGGTAATACAAAATCCTGCTGACTGGTGAAGTTGGATTTTATATTACTATTTCAGAAATGCCACTTTTAGAAAGTGATGGATTAAATCTAGATCTGTGACTGGGGGTGAATGTTTGATTTGCTCTGCATTCCGCCCATCATCTGTTGTTTTTGCATTTGTCACCCCAAGTAAGAAGGGTATGCCCAGACGTGGGTCCCTTGCTTGCTATGCCACCAGATTCAAGCTAGCCTGGCTGATGAAAGGTGATACCCTGAAACCGGTCCCAGGATGCTTGTTTCTGGCCCAGGTAAGATCTGGCCTGGCAGTTTGGGCTGGACTGTTCTCATGGGGAACAGGGTCAAGACTGATTTCCATATGGCTGGGTCCAAACTAAAATGGCATAGCAAGCAACAAAACTGATGGATTAAACCCAGATCTGTTACTGGGGGTGAATGTTTGATTTGCTCTGCATTCCATCCATCATCTCTTGTTTTTACTTTTAGAAAGTGAACATTTCTCTGCACTTAAATCCTTCTGTGCATTATAATCCATGTCTGGGCTGGGCTGGTTGACAGCTCCCTTGTGCATTTCACTCAGACAACCACAAACACAGGATGCTCAGTTACACCTGCACACATCTGCATTCGGAATGGGTTTTCCTGGGCTGGAAGGGTGGAGGCCCTGACACTTACATTTCAAAGGACAGTGGCCTGCCCTCACACAATGGACTGCCAAACCCCCAACTGGGACCCTGGCAGACAAGATTGTACTGAAAGGGGACCTTGTGCACTTCTTTTAAGTCTCCCCCACTTCAAAGGCATATTTGGGTATATAAACTGGGTCCCTGATCCTACCAACTCAGACACTTCCTGGGAAGAAACTCTGAACCAGAACCTGCAACCTGCCAAGAGAAGTTGCCTGGCTGCCCAAAGGGCTCACCTGCACTGTTGTGCTGTGAAGGACTGCTTCCTTGCTGTTGCCGTGCTGCCTTGCTGGCCTCTGGCTCTGCTGAGAAATGCTCTTCAAGGGCTTGGATTGAGCTTGCCTCCTGTTTCCTGAAGTCTCAGGGCCCAAAACACTTCATCTCTGAAAAGAACTCCTTGTGAGGTGAAAAATGGACGCACAGCCTTCTGGAAACGACGCAAAGCCTGCTCAGCGGGGAGAGAAGCCCCATATCGCTGAACCGGAACAGCGCAGCCCAGCTCCCCAAGTGGAGATCGACGCAGCACCAGCATTGCAACCGGAACTTAGACGCACAGCCCACTGGATCGATGCATCGCCGAGCTGGAACGACACAGCCCAACTTCCTGCAAGAGGAATCGATGCAACGCCTGTCGTGAGACAGAAACTCGAATGCAACACCCACTGGATCGACCCAGAGGCTGTGACTTGGTCCTGTGCGCCCTGGATTTCCACGCATCATCCCTGGGCATCAAAAGACCCCGCATCACAAAGAGGATTCAAGCCTGCACGCCGTAATTCAACGTAAAGCCCTTGCTGCATGGAAAAGAATTGATGCATCATCTGTGTGCACCTGGAAATCTGACGCACACCTACCTTTACTAATGCATCTCCTCCTCTGCGGTCTTCGTGCGTGTAATTTTGACACAAATCAGGTACTTTGTGCTTGCAAGAGACCACTGTGACTTTTAAGAACTTAAAACTCATCTTATCATAACAAAAGTGAAATTTCAACTTATATTTATCAAATCTTGATCGTTTTGACCTTAATCTACTCAGATAAATATTCTGTATTTTTGTAAACCTGTGTGGTGTATTTTTGTGGTGTTTTCACTGTGTTATTGCATGATTTATTGCACAAATACTTTACACATTGCCTTCTAAGTGTTTAATTGTGGGTTGTGTAGGGGTTTGTTGTATAGTGCAGTGAGTAGGTGTGTCGGGTATGTGGATATGTATCAGATGTGGAGTGTTCACTCTAGCCAATGTGGTCTGGTGTTCTGACTGAAGTGAGTTGTAACAGCCAGGGTTCACAACGCCAATGGTTTTCTGCCATGGAAGTGCCGCTGTTGTGATTTGTGGATCTTAATCTGATGGGAGGACTTTTGTCGGGTTGGGGTGCTGGTGGTGGGACCGCCTCTTTTCCTTCCTCCAGTGTCCTGGCGGTTTCAGAAATGTACCTGTTTTTTGGTGGATTTCACAGTGTGACTCTTAATACGGTAGTCTTTTGAAAGTAAAGAAACTTGAAATATAGAAAATAAGTAAAAAGAATAATGCAGGGAGATATTGAAAATAAGTAAATAGGATAATGCAGGGATATGAAACAGATACATTGAAATGGAGTTGGAAAATAATTAGGAGACAGGCACAGTAAAAAGAAAGAAAATAATTCTAAATGTGGAGCAGTAAAACTTAGGGAAATAAATATTAATAATAACAACAATAGGAGGACTTACTGGAGCCAGCAGGCCCATCTGCCCTGGCACTTGTCGAGGGGGCACCTTCACCTCCCTCGCCCACCTCACAAGCCCTCTTCCTATCCCTGGATGCTGGATGATGTAAAAAAAAAATAGAAAAGATTAGTAGTACTGTTTAAAAAAAATATATATTTCATTGTTTTTTAACTTGCCAGTGACATTGTTATATTGCATACCCCAACAAATTCTGCATTACCCCCACCCCCAATCATGCATTTGTATTAACGTCATCATACTTTAAGCTAGAAGTTCTCGCTTAAGCTAAACAAAATAAATAATTATGCCTCTTGTACACAAAAGAAAAATGTATGTTCCGCGAGCTGAGGCCAGATGGGATTCAGAGTCTGAGGTAGTTGTATCCTCTTCGGGTGCAGGGATATCGTATGTCTTTAGGCCTTCCAGTATTTTGTCCCAATGTGAGGCATTGTCTCTGGGTCTCCGTCCCTATAGTGCCTCCTGTAGTATTATAGCACTTTCTATTTCCGCCCACTTTTCAAAGGCGTTTTGCCATCTGGATACCTGCTGGCCCGCGGGGGACTTCCAGTGTGCGTTGATTTCTCTTCTGGCGAGGAACAATGCTAGGTCGATAAATCTGTTGGAGGTTGTGAGAGCAGAGGGTCGTGGAAAGTCCTCAAGTAGAGCCACCACTGGTGATAGGTTCAACACTCTGTTGGTGCAGGAGGAGAGTTTTCGGAATATTTCTGTCCAGTATGAGCTAATTTGCTGGCAGCTCCATAGCATGTGCAATAGCCCTGCTGCTGGTTCGGCACACCTGGGACAGCCTACGTCGTTGGTGTTGTGATTTTTTAGATCATTTTAGGGGTTAGATAGGCCCTATGGTAGATGTATAGATTTATTAGCTTAAATCTTACGTTCCTTGACACTGAGTAAATTTGGGACGTGATCTGTGCCCATTGAGTCTCTTCAAAGACGATATCTAGTTCTGTTTGCCATTTGCTTTTGAGTTTGTTTAGCGGTAGGCGTATGCTGTCTTGTATGGATTTATACATTCCTGATATTATTCCTTTCTGATCCCCTATTGAACAGAGGAGGTTGCAGCTTCTGTGAGTTGTTGGTTCAAGAGTTCCGGTTCTCCATGTCTTTTGTGCAATTCTGATAATAGCATTATGCGTGATGAATAATCCGGGAGGTAAATTGAACAGATTTCATAGTTCAGTGTATGTGTAAAGTTTCCCTTCGCTGTAGAGATCTCCCAGTTTTGTGATATTGTGTGCCACCATTTTGTCAAGTCCTGGAATTGTTTGTTTATTTGTGATATGGTACATACAGGTCAGAGGGACCTCTGGAGCGTACGGGGCATTTGTGAGGGTACGTTTTAGGAATTGTTCCCAAAAGTGTCTTACTGATTCCCATTCAAGTGGTAACAACCATTTCGTCTTCTTGGGGTTCAGCAGTATACTCAGTATTTTATCTACTGGGCAGTTTAAGGGGAGTCGTAGTTCATTATTGACAGGAGGTTCGCTAAGTAATTTTGCTAGCCATTGTAGTTGCCCGGCCCAATAATATAACTCTAGATCTGGGGCGGCTAATCCCCCCTTCCGCAGTGGGTCTTTGAAGGGAGCGCAGAGCGATCCTGTGCCTACCTGGTCCCCATATGAAATTCGTAGTCATAGTTTCTATCTCCCTGAACATTGCTTTCGGGATTATGATTGGAATAGTGGCAAAGTAGTATAGCATTCTGGGTAGTACTATCATTTTGAGCAAGGCACTTCTTCCTGTGACTGTCAGGGGTAGTGTCTCCCAGAAGCGCATACTGGCCCGAGCCCTCTATTTCCCCTTTGTATATTTCCTTCAAGCACATCTTCAATTTTGTGGTATATATGTACTCCTAGATATTTAAGTGAGTTCGGAGAGCATGGCAAACCTCTTGTGTTGTTGGGTTCTGGCATATCTTTGCACATTGGGAAAATGGAGGATTTACTCCAATTGATTTGGAGACCGGATGCCATTTCATAGTTTTCTAGCATCTTCATAGCTTCGGGTTCTGGAGGAAAAGCAGCATGTCATCTGCATAAAGGGCGATGTGATGTGTCCAATTGTTTAGTGAAATGCCCCTAAAGTGTTGACCGGTTCTGGCCATTTGAGCTAGTGGTTCTACCACCAGTGCAAAAAGAAGGGGTGATAGTGGGCACCCCTGTCTTGTGCCCCTGCCAACTTGGAATGGAGCAGATATAGTAGTGCCAGTTCTTACCCTTGCAGTGGGGTTGGTATACATGAGTTTTGTCCATCTTACAAATCCCTCACCAAGTCCCAGCTTTATCATGGTCTGTTCTAGGTAGTCCCACCTAAGGCTATCGAAGGCTTTCTCAATGTCGAGATAATCGCCACAAGTGGCATGGTCGAGGGCGAGGAGTGGAGAACTGACATTAGGCGTCTGATGTTTTGGGCCGTGCTACTCTGTGGAATGAATCCGGATTGATCTTGGTGGATTAAGGATGTAATCTGAGGGAGAAGTCTGTTAGCTAGTAACCGGCTTAGTATTTTGTAGTCTATGTTAAGCATGGATAGTGGGCGGTAAGAGCGGACGTCAGTGGGGGGCTTATCAGATTTCAATAGGGGAATCATAATGGCTTAGTTAGTTGACTGGGGTAACTGATTGATGTGCCACGCCTCTGCATATAACGAACAGAGGTGTGGGGCAAGCAGGTCTTGGTATAAGAGGTAGAACTCTAATGGAATTCCGTCTGCTCCTGGGACTTTGCCCCTTGCCATGTTCTGGATCGCTGTCTTCATTTCTGTGATCGACATGGGTGCTGCTAGAGTTAAGCTCTCTTCAAGGCACAGTTTGGGGAGAGCGAGTTCCTCTATCTCCTGCAATTGGGAGGTGCTTATGTTTCTGTGGGGGGAGCATATAGTTTTGTATAGTATTTAGAAAAATTGGAGTTTATCTCTTTTTGGGTATAAACGTTTTTCCCGGGGGTTTCCTCAATTTCAACTATGACTGTTTGTTGTTTTGGGGGTTTGGCGAGCCAGGCTAGTAGGGCACCTACCTTATCCCCTTCTGAGTGCTGTTTAATTAAATATTGTTTGTAATCAAATCGGGCTAATCTATTGTTTGCTTCAAATATTTTGGCCTTGGTTTCTTTTAGCAGGGGGGTCAAGTTGGACTGTGTGGGTTGCTTACGCTCTATTTCTCTTAGAGAGTCTTCCAGCTTTTGGAGCTCAGATTCGATTGATTTTCGAACTCCTATATTTTCTGAAATACAAAAGCCTCGAATTACTATTTTGAATGCTTCCCACTCCATGGTTCTGGAGGTTGCCGTCCCTGCGTTTTGTTAAAAAAATTTAGTGATGGCTGTTTGTAATGTGTGTTTAAAAGTGTCATCCTCGAGCATTTCCGCCCGGAGGCGCCACGTCGGGATAGTATATTTCTCCCTCCCCCATGATAGTGAGAGCAATAAGGGGTTGTGATCTGATATTGTACGGCTAAGGTACTCGGCTGTTATCATGTCTTTTTGTATTTCGGGGGAAATTAAGAAGGAGTCAAGCCTAACATGTAAATCATGTACGGCTGAGAAATATGAGTATTCCTTAGTAAACAGGTGGAGGTTCCTCCAGCTGTCCCTCAATTGCCAATGGAGTTGCCAGTCTGTGAAGGATTTAGCATTTTTTAGGGTCTGAGATTGCGACAGAGGCGGGTGTGACCTATCTAGGTTAATATTTGCTATGCAGTTGAAGTCCTCTCCTATTATATTTGAGCCTGCGAGTAGTGGACCAATTTCTATGGATACCTTATTGAGGAATTTTTCTTGGTCGTGATTTGGCGCATATATCCTGGCTATGGTTATTTCTTTACCTTCTAACCTCCCAGTGACTATTACATACCTGCCCTCCTTGTCTATTATCCTGTAAAGTACTTGAAAGGGGACTCCAGGACGAACCCAGAGCAGCACCCCTCTGGCATATACTGAGTAATTAGTGGCAAACACTTGACCTCTACATCTTTTTTAAGAGCCTTAACTTCTTGCTCCACTAAGTGAGTTTCTTCTAAAAGAGCGATGTGTATCCCTCTTCGTTTGAGGTAGTTATGTATTTTGTACCGTTTGGACATGTTATTTAAGCCTCTGACATTCTAGGTTATTATTTTAAACTGTGTAGCCATGGGTTTGGTGTTTTTTGCTTACGTTGGCTAAAGTGGACGTGTATGTTGCGATAGTGGAAATTGCGATTTAAATGCAGTGTTTTAGTTCGAGAGTCATCAGCTTCAGAGGTTTTATATGCATGAAGTATCCCTTTTCCTAACATAACAGTTACGTTTCCCAACTCCCTCTCCCCAGGACCGGACACTAAAACTTTCCCCGTCCAAACCATTGTAATTTAACTATAATTCCTATCAGTGGGTGACGCGCCAGAGACCGAGAGCTTACACTCCCCGCCTTCCCCGGGCCCCTATGAGGATCAGGTTGCAGCCCAGACAGTTTAGGCGGGAGCCGTCGTTTTTCCAGGTTCCTGAGCTTGTTTCTTTGATTCAGTCTTACAGGTGAGTTGGCTATTTTCAAAGTTTTACTCCGGCATTTACCACACTAAAGGCTGGGGGTCAGATCAAATCTTCTACTGATCTCGGTATTATGTTTGGTAGGTCAATGAAGGTGCCCTGCGATGAGGCCAAGGAGCCTCTACAGCTTGAGTCGTGATCAGAGGTGTCTCCCAAAGTCAGGGGTGGGGGGGAGGTTCCACCGCTTAATGCTGCTGCTGTGTCGATTGCCTTGCGCATCTCCTGGAGAGTCTGGTGTCTAGGGGGAGCCACCTCTGAGATTTGAGCAGTAGATCTGCCGCGTTTCCTTCCAGCTGGGCGAGTAGGTCTGGGTCGGGGGCCATGTGGGGTAATGTTCAGGTTTTCCGGCCAATCTTCTACCAGTTGTGGTAAGGTAAAAAAGTGCGTTTTGCCTTCATATTCCACTCTGAGTTTGGCTGGGAAGATCATTGCATATTTTATGCCCGTTTCGCATAACGTGCGTTTGTGGTCGTTATAGGATGCTCTCTGGAGTTGGGTTTCTTTAGTGAAATCCGGGAAGACCATGACGCGTTGGTTATTTAGCGTTATTTCACCTTTTAGGCGGATTTGTGAGAGGATGTAGTCTCTTTCCTTGAAATGTAGTAGTTTTGCCACAATTGGACGGGATCTTGTTCCTGGTGGAGGAGGTCTGTTAGGAACTCTGTGAGCCCTTTCTATCGCGAAGAACGGCGAGAAACCCTCAGGAGGCACTGTGTCCTTGAGCCAGTTTTCCAGAAAGGCCTCCATGTTAGCTGCTGAGGATTCTTCCCCCTCCGGCACCCCCACTATTCTAAGGTTGCTCCTCCGAGAGCGGTTTTCCGCTTCCTCAGCTCTAGCTTCAAGCGCTTTGACTCGAGATGAAAGATCAGCTACCTCTGAAGTTGTTGTCTTCTGCGTTGACGTCACTGTTTCTAGTGTTCATTCTGTCGTACCCACCCTCTCCGCAAGTTTGCGGTGGTTGTCGCGAAGTAGGGATAGGTCGATCGTTAAGTTGTCAATTTTTTGTTCAAGTGCTTCGCGGGAGTCTCCGATGGCCTGGAGGAGCGTGTCCAGTGTCGTTTCGTGTTGAGCTGGGGTACCTTGGGGGTCGGGTTTGGGCATTGTCCGGGGAGCTTGGCTGCTGTTGAGTCTAGCTGCTCTAGTTCTTCTCGCTTTTTGGCTTTACCTATTGTTGTGCGCTGGTGAGTGAGTGTTGCAGGCAGATTCCTCTGTTGGAGTGGATGTGATTTCTTATCTTTAGCTGATTGTGTCAGAGGGGTCGCAATGTATTCTGCAGAGGTCGTTTCCCAATGACCTGTCTGGGGAGGAGGTAATTTTGAGTGGGGGGGGGCCACGTAGGAGACCCCCCTCTTGAGGCGGGGGCCGTTGTTGGGCGATTTGTGGTTGATTTCTGGTCGCAGATCGGGGTTGTACAGGGGCCAGTCCCCGCAGTGGCCCCTCTTCTCACTTTGGTTACTGGGGATCAGTTTGTCTTTCGGTTCGTGGCCTGCCTCCACTTCTTTTTTATGTGAGAAGAATCTTCGCCTGGGAGGTCTTTCCGATTGTGTTTTTAAATGTGTGGTAAATATCCTGTTCCTTGGTCCTGGAGGCTCCTTTCTCACCCTTTCTGTTGTTGATTTCTACCCTCCTTTTACCCCAATAGCCAGACGGGCCTGGGGTTCCCGGGGGGGGGTTCTATTTTCAATCGCGTCCCTTCGCTTCTTCGTTGCTGCTGAGCCGTGGACACTGCTGCCGGCTTCCTCTGCTATACAAAGTTGCGGCAGCTCCACTGTCCCGTTTTTGTTTCGCAGAGGTTGCTCTCCTCCCCCGGGCCTCTGTACCTTCTGTCTTCTTTTCCCCAGCAGGGGAGACGAGTGTCCTGCCAGAGCCCCCGGGCTGTTTCAGCGGCTGGATACTCGGCTCTCACTCTCCGATCGGGCTTTCTGTTCCGCGTCTCCTAGGGCGGGCCTGTCCGCGGTCACGGTCGCCATCTTGGATTCAGGCAGTCATGGACGCCGGGCACTGATTTCTCTTCGACCGCTCTGCTGTTTTTGAAGAATGTTGTACCCCCCGCATCTTGGCCATTCTCCAGTGCGGGGGTCACGAGTTTTTAAGCTGTCTGGGTTAGTTTGGGACTACATATAGTCTGGGTCCCGTTCCCGGTCTAGGAGCACCACGCTAAGTGTGCAGCTTCATCGGCTGCAGGCCACCTGATTGGTGGTACTGTTAATAAATAATCTCTCCAATAATAATATTCTTTTTAAGGAAAAAGGCAAACACAATAACATTTCTAAATCAGAGGTTCAGAGCGCCTGTGGAAGATTAATACTAGTGTCATGGATCATCCTATTCCAAATTTCCTAACCCTATTCCAGATTTCCTAAACTACATTTTGGAATTACTAATAAATTGCAATGAATGATTTCTACAGCTCTCATCTCATCTCATCTCATTCTCAATCTCTCACTGCATAGATTGGATGCATGCATGCAAAGCCCCTACACATCACTGGGAAATTGCTTGGCAGTTGGCACTGTACGAGCTACAAAAAATAAAGGCACAGAGAAGTGAGAGAACAATCTAACTCACTAATACTAATAATAACCATGACTATCTTAGTCAGGGCACAGAAGGAGTCACTGAAGTTCTTCTTAATCAGCCCAAGCAAGAGCTAAAAACAACTACAATTAGGTAGTGCCGAGCACCTGTCTAGATGGCGATCACATAATTTAAAAATTAACCTACCTGTGTGTGAAGAAACTATTAGCAAAGAACACAACGAATAATTCATTTTTACTCAGCAAGGCCGAAAACCTCTACGCCTAGCAGGTCGAGCAGGTCCATTTCACTGTCCAGGCCCACGGGTGCGTTAGCTGTTGCTGGGTGCGCCGGATCCCAAAGCTGTGCCGCACAGCCCAGTGCACCCTCTCCCAGTGTCGCACCCGGGCACTGCACATAAAACACCAAGGCAGCCACCTCCACCTTGAAAAAATGGCGCGGGCTGTTCCCCTTCACGTCGCTTCCTCCCACAAGAAAGGTGGCTGTCAGTGGTGGTTGGGGGCCTGGCACTGCAGCTCCCCTGCTTTGCCATGGCACTGGAGACTTCGGGGTGGGGGAAGAGATAAGGAGCAAGGAAAGGGGAAAAAAGAAATAAAACCAAAAAACTAAAAGGGAAAAAAGTGCCAAAAAAAACCAAAGTTAAAATATAAAAACACAAAGAGAAAAGGTAATGTAATAAACAGAAACTAGGGGTAAGTAGGTTTCTAAAGTGTGGGATGGGACAGATATAGATATATAAAAGTAGGCCCCAGCACCATAACAAGTAAAAAAAAAAACAAGATGTCTGCTGTCGTGGGAACCGTGTGGTGCCGTCCACGTGAGAATTCCAACGCGAGGACATACTTCATGTTGTCAGTGATGTTAAACGTCATGCTAACGGGTGCAGAAAGAAACTCCACCCCCTTGCAGAACTCCGTGTACAGCAATCACGGAATTACGCTTAGCGTGGCTAAGTGAACTCCTCCCAGGCCTAGAGAGCACAGAAACAATGAATACCTGAATGCAATCAGCAATACTTCAACACAGGCTTTGAAAAAATAACTTGATAAGTTATTGCTCATTATCGTTTTTACCCTAGTGAGCCATTAGGGTACATTTTGAGCACAAAATACATTTTTAAAATATTATTTACTTTGGGTTACACAGAGAAAGTGCCATACAAAGTACGGCTACTGTAGAGGCACTAAAAACTCCCCTTTCCTGTCCTGATGATTCCTTGTTCTTTGCCCTGACCTTGTTCATTTTGGATTTGGATTTGGGAGGGAAAACATCAATTTTCAATCGTTCTGCTTCACAGTTAATGTCTATCACCCTGACTCATGGCCTAAAAGCCTGCAATGGGAGATTTGATTATGACATCCTCGCTATTACATTCAAAAGGGGCAATCATCAGAGAAAAATTGACTATGGCGGTCATTACAACATTGGCGGTAAAAGCCGCTTACCGCTGTGCAGAAGACCGCCAACACACCGCTGCAGCCGTGGAATTCCGCCACAGCTATTATGACCCACATCTCGGAATCCGACAAAATTCAGACACCCACACAAGTCCGCCACACCAAAGGTCAGTGATAAACTAGCGAAAACAAAAGCGACACCGTCACGCCAACAGAAATACGCCCACACCATCACGACACACGAATCCACACGGCGGTCTTTCAACCGCAGTATTCCATTGGCGGTACACACCGCTGCGCTCAAAATACACACACTCTTACAAAACACAGCCACATTGGACAATTCAAAATACACACACCTGATACACATACACACACCACTCCCACACACACAATACAATATAAAACACCCACCCACATCACACACAAACCCCTACTACCAAAAATTGAGAACGAAGCACAGAGAGAGACACCACCAGCAAGTACAACAGCAGCATCCACAGGCACATAACACCATCAACCACACAACTTCCACGCACCTCACACAACACACCACAACATATCACCACACTTATCACCACACACACCACCCCACACATCACCCACGCCACCCCATGGCACGGCAAAGACACCCCAGGTTCTCTGACGAGGAGCTCAGGGTCATGGTGGAGGAAATCGTCCGGGTAGAGCCACAGCTATTTGGATCACAGGTTCAGCACACCTCAATTGCAAGGAAGATGGAGCTATGGCGAAGAATAGTCGACAGGGTCAACGCAGTGGGACAACACCCAAGAAATCGGGAGGACATCAGGAAAAGGTGGAACGACCTACGGGGGAAGGTGCATTCCGTGGTCTCAAGACACCACCTGGCGGTTCAGCGGACTGGCGGCGGACCCCCACATCCTCCCCCACAACTAACAACATGGGAGGAGCAGGTCTTGGCCATTCTGCATCCTGACGGCCTTGCAGGAGTTGGTGGAGGAATGGACTCTGGTAAGTCAAATCTTAACTTTTACATCCCCGACCCTACCTGCATGCTATCACATACCCCTACCCTCGCCCTCACCCCTATCACTCCAACTCCTCACAAATGTACCAATATCACAAACCACCCATCCCAACACCAAGCCCTGCATGCAACAACAAAGCATGGACACCCATCACTAAAGCATGCCCACTGCACATACCCATACAACCCCCTAAACCATCATCACACAAGGTCCCACACAGGAATGCTAGCACTGGGGTACACGGTCACCCACCCATTGCACACCATGACACACACAGATGCAATAATCATGCCTTTACACCCCTACAGGACCACTACCCAACGTCACCAGACAGGATGGTCCAGACATGTCCACTCCACCTACAGAAGAGGCCCACAGTGATGACAGCAGCTCTGTCCAACTGGATCTAGATGACCAACCCGGACCATCGGGGACCTCTGGACAGTCGTTCCCCTCACACAGGCACAGGCCACCACAGACCTTCCCCCCTCTGGAAACACCAGCACAGCACCCACCCAGCGGGCCCATACCTCCGTCCCCAGGACACGTCAATCAGCTGTGTGTCCACCACTACAGGGAACCCAGGATAACCCACCACCCCAACAACAACAGGGACCTGGGGGCAGTGGCAGTGGGCACACGGTCCAGGGGACGGAGGCCCAGGAACACAGGGGAAATGGGAGGGCTGCCGTGCGACAGGGGGCGGACAGGCCAAGGGAACCCACTCTCCACGATGCCCTCTCCTCCATCATGGGAGCATACCACCACTCCCAGGAGACGATGGCAACGGTACTGGCCAAGTTTCAGGAGACCCAGCGCATGCAGGAGGAACAGTATATGGGCTTCAGGGAGGAACTCAGAACCATCAGCTCCGCCATGAGCACCATCGTAGGGGTGCTGAAGGAACTACTTAACACCAGGAGGGACACTGTGGCACTCCAAGGGGCCCCTGACACTAGCATGGACGATGAACTGCCCACCACCTCCGCCGGCGCTAGTGGACAGGATGCCCCGCCACAGGACCACCACACCAGCACCCCACCCCCTGCAGACGTAGAACCACCCCGCAAACGGTCCCTGAGATCCAGGAACAAGACAGAGCACGATGCCAAGACCCCCGCCAAGAAATGAGACCACCCTGATTGTCATCCCACTGTCCCACTTTGTCACCCTCTCCATAATTAAACTGCCCCAGCTCCACTTCCAATTCCCATATGGGCAATGCACCTGTGAGACTAATAGACTGGACTCTGCCATGGACACCCCTCCGCCATCACCCCTCACCATTTAACTCCCCCCTCCAATATTTTGCTTTAAATAAACACACCTAAAGCACAAAATGATCTGGAGTCTGTCTGTGATTTCGAAATAGTGTATTTGCAATTACAGTGACAAAATGTTCTTGAAATAGTAATGTCAACATACCTATGTCACACAGCTCTAGTCCATGAGGAATCTAAGCAGATGACACACGTTGGGACCCACATCTGTGAAACCGTAAGGGAAAGTGACAACTCAGTGACCATACACTGGGTGAAAACGACAGACAGTAGAGAGGTAGTAGTTGAAAAGTACATGTAGTAGGCAAGAATGTATTCTCACCTGTGTTTCACTGGAAATATTGCTGGATCACTGAGTCCCTGTTCTGCATGTCTTCTTCCTCTGCTTCATCCTCATCACTGTCCACAGGCTCCACAGCTGCCACAACACCGCCATCTGGACCATCCTCCTGCAGAAAAGGCACCTGTCGTCGCAAAGCCAAGTTGTGAAGCATACAGCAGGCCACGATGATCTGGCACACCTTCTTAGGTGAGTAGAATAGGGATCCACCTGTCATATGCAGGCACCTGAACCTGGCCTTCAGGAGGCCGAAGGTCCGCTCGATCACCCTCCTAGTTTGCCCATGGGCCTCATTGTAGCGTTCCTCTGCCCTGGTCCTGGGATTCCTCACTGGGGTCAGTAGCCATGACAGGTTGGGTTAACCAGAGTCACCTGCAAATGGCGAGGGACAACTGTTAGACACACACTAACCTGTAGGGATAACCCCAGACAACCATTCCCACTGTCTTGCTTCCAGGGGCTCACCTAATAGCCACACACAGTGCCTCTGGAGTTGACCCATCACATAAGGGATGCTGCTATTCCGCAGGATGTATGCGTCATGCACTGAGCCAGTGAACATGGCATTCACATGGGAGATGTACTGGTCTGCCAAACATACCATCTGTACATTCATGGAATGATAACTCTTCCGGTTTCTGTACACCTGTTCACTCCTGTGGGGGGGACCAATGCCACATGGGTCCCATCAATGGCACCTATGATGTTGGGGATATGTCCAAGGGCATAGAAGTCACCTTTCACTGTAGGCAAATCCTCCACCTGAGGGAAAACGATGTAGCTCCGCATGTGTTTCAGCAGGGCAGACAACACTCTGGACAATACATTGGAAAACATAGGCTGGAACATCCCTGATGCCATGGCCACAGTTGTTTGAAAAGACCCACTTGCAAGGAAATGGAGCACTGATAGCACCTGCACTTGAGGGGGGATTCCTGTGGGATGGCGGATTGCTGACATCAGGTCTGGCTCCAACTGGGTACACAGTTCCTGGATTGTGGCACGGTCAAACCTGTAGGTGATTATCAAATGTCTTTCCTCCATTGTCGACAGGTCCACCAGCGGTCGGTACACCGGAGGATTCCGCCATCTCCTAGCAGACAGTGCCTATGAAGGACAACAGCGACCACAGAGTCAAACAACTCAGAGGTACGTACCCACAGTTTACCCAGAACACCAATCATACACAATAGGTGGCCTGTATGTGTGTTGAGACTAGGCCTAGGTATGTGTGACGCAGTTGGAAATTAGGCCATGTGGGCCCCTGAAATGGCGGCTGCCTGACCTCTAAAGTGGGACAACGGGATGTGAGGTAACTTTGCTGGCGTTGTACACCGTCGCGGTAGGCTGTCGAAGTCCGCGGCGCAATGCTGCATTGGTTAACATTGGACCCTATGGGTCCCAGGAGCCAATAACGATGTACGCCGGCAGTGATGGTACGCACTGCCGCGGACGTGACTGCCGCGGACGTGACCACCATTTTCTATCTGTTCAATCACTCGATACCTGATCTTCGACAGGAGAGGACCTACACTGCAAGTGCTGCTGTGACCTCGGTCTGGAAGAGACACTGGCTTGTGCGTCTGGGGAAAGGGCCCCTGCCTTCACATCGGAGGAGTTGGAGAAGCTCGTTGATGGGGTCCTCCCCCAGTACACGCTACTCTACGGTCCTCCAGACAAACAGGTAAGGACACAGGGAGCATGTTGTATGGGCTATGCCTGTGTGGAGAGGGCTGGATGTAAGAAGGAAGAGGGCAGAGTTCTGCGTGCATGAAAGACGGTGGGTGCATGTGCCACATGGCAAGGGTAGGGATGGGGGCCAATCACTTTGACGGTGCAGTTGGTAATGACTTCTCTTCTTCCCCTGTACATTTCATGTAGGTCAGCGCCCACCAGAAGAAAGATATTTGGCGTGCCATCGCCAAGGACGTCCGGACCCTGGGGGTCTACCACAGACGGAGCACCCGCTGCCGGAAAAGATGGGAGGAACTTCGCTGCTGGAGCAAGAAGATGGCGGAGGCTCAGCTGGGGATGGCCTCCCAACGTGGGAGGGGTGCCCGTCGAACCATGACCCCCCTGATGTGCAGGATCCTGGCGGTGGCCTACCCGGAGTTGGATGGGCGCTTGAGGGCATCACAGCAGACACAAGGGGCTGAGTACACTCTCATTCAGCTGACTTTGTGTGCAGTGGAGTTGTCTGGGTGGGGAGGAGGGCTGTGGGTTTCCCTAGGCCAGGGCGAGTTCCGTAGGCTAGGCCCCTCCGTAAGGCATGGCCCTGTGGCCCCCCACCCCACCTCTGTAGAGTGCCAAGTACAGCTATTCATGCCCCTGTGTCATCTATGTGTGCAGATGTCGTCCATAGCCTTGTAGGCCATTTCCCAGGAATCGCACTGTGGAGCCCAAGAGCGCGGCGTAGTGCAGGGGGCTTCTGTGTCTGTGTTGTCCGCCAACGGTAGCGGTAATCCATGCACTCAACATGTCTTTATTCTGTCCCCCCACCCCCTCTTTTTGTGGTTTCCCTGTTCTTGTGTTCATTAGCAACATCAGGCGGAGGGGCAGTGGCACCGGAGCACGAGGGAGCTGCATCCCACATGGCCATGGAGGGCCACACTACGGACTCTGAATTTACCAGTGGGACGGAGGGCGAGGGGAGCTCCACGGCGGGGACAGGAGCTGACACCAGCGACACGGACTTGTCCTCTGATGGGAGCTCCCTTGTGGTGGCGGCAACATCTGTGCCCCCCACATCTACAGGTACAGCTGCCACCCCCCCTACCAGCACCGCCCTCCCAGCAGCCCCTCAGCCTTCGCTCCGTGCCCGCTCACCCAGGAGGGTGGGCATCACCCTCGCCCCAGGCACCTCGGGCATTGCCCCAGTCACCCCTGCTGCCCTCAGTGAGGAGGCCATTGACCTCCTCAGGTCCCTCACAGTTGGGCAGTCTACCATTTTGAATGCCATCCAGGGTGTAGAAAGGCAGTTGTAACAAACTAATGCATTCCTGGAGGGCATTCATTCTGGTCAGGCGGCCCTTCACCGAGCCTTTCAAACTCTGGCCTCAGCACTGATGGCAGCCATTGTCCCTGTGTCTAGCCTCCCCCCTCCAACTTCCTCCACCCAGACCCAATCCCCTGTACCTCTGCCTATCCCAAGCACACCATCAGACCAGCCTGCACACACCTCACCACACAAGGGAAGGTCAGGCAAACATAAGCACCACACATCCCACAGGCACTCACGCAAGCATCACACACATGCAGACACACCAACATCCACTGCCTCCACTGTGTCCCCCTCCTCGTCGTCTCCCTCCTCCCTCCCAGTCTCGTCTACACACACACCTGCATGCACTACCTCTACAGCCACTACGTCCCCCACCAGCACACCCACCAGCACATCCCGCTCACGTGCAGTCACCACCCCCACTACCATTCACACGTCCCCTGTGTCCTCTCCCAGTGTGTCTGTGACGCCCCCTCCCAAGATACACAAAGGCAGGCACACACCCACCCAACAGCCATCCACCCACGACAGCCTCCAGCGCATGCACCTTCGCCCAAAGTCACCAAGCGTACACCTCCTACAACCACCACCTCTTCCTCCACTCCCAAACCCCCTCCAGCTACCCGTCCCAGTGTGTCCCAAAAACTTTTCCTGTCCAACCTTGACCTTTTTCCCACACCTCCCCCACCCCATCCATCGTATAGGTCCCGAAGTAGCTCCTCAGCCACAACATCTCCGGGACCAGTGGTGCCTGTAGTCACAGGTATGTGGAGTGCACCGGCCACCAGGACAGCCAGTGTGGCACGGAGCCACAGCACAGCCAGTCCCCTCCCCTGTGAAGCATCAGCGGTTGGCCAGTGCCCGGCAGGAGAGGGGGAAGACTCCAGCCACCCAAGCCGCTCCCAGGGGTCCTGGTGGGAGTGTGGACTCAGCTGTGACTCCTCCCAAGGTGGGGAAGGGGCACAAGAAACCCGGAAAGTCTGGGAGGAGCAGCACGGCCGAGAAGCCCGCCATCATCCCCGCTGCCCAGGAGGGCCCCGCCAGCCCCATCCTCGCTGCACAGGAGGCCACCGCCAGCCCCATCCTCGCTGCCCAGGAGGGCCCCGCCACCCCATCCTCGCTGCACAGGAGGCCAGCCCCATCCTCGCTGCCCAGGAGGGCCCGCCAGCCCCATCCTCGCTGCACGTGGGGGCACGGCAGCCCCATCCTCGCTGCACAGGAGACAACCGGCAGCCCCATCATCGCTGGCCAGGAGGGACCCGCCAGCCCCATCCCCGCTGCACAGGAGGCCACCGCCAGCCCCATCCTCGCTGCACAGGAGGCCACCGCCAGCCCCATCCTCGCTGCCCAGGAGGGCCCCGCCAGCCCCATCCTCACTGCACAGGAGGCCACCGCCAGCCCCATCCTCGCTGACCAGGAGGCTACCGCCAGCCCCATCCTCGCTGCCCAGGAGGGCCCCACCAGCCACAACCCAGCTGCCCAATGAAGGACCGCCAGCCCCATTCCAGCTGCCCAGGAGGGCCCCGCCACCCCCAGCCTAGCTGCCCAGGATGGCCCCGCCAGCCCCAGCCCAGCTGGGCCATGAAGGACCGCCAGCCCCAGCACAGCTGGGCCATGAAGGACTGCCAGCCCCAGCCCAGCTGGGCCATGAAGGACCGCCAACTCAAGCACCGCTGAACAGGGCAAGCACCGCTGAACAGGGCACCGCCAAATCAAGCACCGCTGAACAGGGCACCGCCAAATCAAGCACTGCTGAACAGGGCAAGCACCGCTGAACAGGGCACCGCCAAATCAAGCACCTCTAAACAGGGCACCGCCAAATCAAGCACCACTGAACAGGGCAAGCACCGCTGAACAGGGAACCGCCAAATCAAGCACCGCTGAACAGGGCACCGCCAAATCAAGCACCGCTGAACAGGGCACCGCCAAATCAAGCACCGCTGAACAGGGCACCGCCAAATCAAGCACCGCTAGCCCATGAGCGGCAGGGGCACTGACGCAACTGGGACCGTCACGGGGTGAGTGATGCACTCTGGGCACCAGTCCCCCTCCAGAACCAGTGGAGACATGCATCCACTACCTCTGTCCTTCACTGGATGAAGCACTCTGGGCACCAGTCCCCCTCCAGAACCAGTGGAGACATGCATCCACTACCTCTGTCCTTCACAGGATGAAGCACTCTGGGCACCAGTCCCCCTCCAGAACCAGTGGAGACATGCATCCACTACCTCTTTCCTTCACAGGATGAAGCACTATGGGCACCAGTCCCTCTCCAGAACCAGTGGAGACAGTCATCCACTTGAGAGACTGTGGCTTTGCACTCCCCAGGATGGAACAGTGGGCAAACCACCCACTGTAGAGACTTGAGAGACTGTGGCTTTGCACTCCCCAGGATGCAGCAGTGGGCAAACCACCCACTGTAGAGACTTAAGAGACTGTGGCTTTGCACTCCCCAGGATGCAGCAGTGGGCAAACCACCCACTGTATGGACTTGAGAGACTGTGGCTTTGCATTCCCCAGGATAAAGCAGTGGGCAAACCACCCACTGTATGGACTTGAGAGACTGTGGCTTTGCACTCCCCAGGATAAAGCAGTGGGCAAACCATCCACTGTAGAGACTTGAGAGACTGTGGCTTTGCACTCCCCAGGATGCAGCAGTGGGCAAACCACCCACTGTATGGACTTGAGAGACTGTGGCTGTGCACTCCCCAGGATAATGCAATGGGCAACCCACCCACTTGTGAGACTTGAGAGACTGTGGCTTTGCACTCCCCAGGATTGAACAGTGGGCATTGAGCCCCCTCGTGGATCTGGCGTCGTGCACTCATCCGGCTTTGGTGCCCCCCCTTCCCTTCCCCCTGAGGTGCCTGTTGTTTTTCTATCTGATGCCTCTGCAGTGTTCTCTCTGTTTTGATTTGGTATCGAGTGTGGGCCTCGCCCATGCATTTTGGGCCCAGTGGTCCACGGACTATAAATGGTGCAATACCTGGACTACTATTCTTGGTGTATATTTTGTTAATAGTGTAAATATGTGTATTTTTGCGTACTGCATTTTAATATATTACAATGGTTACACTCATTTCCTTTTGTCTTTGCATTCTTCTGTGGGGGTTAGGGGGTGTAACTATAATGTATAGATATGTATTAGTGTGTGTGTTGTAGTGGGTGAGGGTGGGGGTGGGGGTGTTGCCTGTCCCTGTTTTTTGCCTCCCCCCTCCCCTGTGTCGTAGGTGCAGTACTCACCGTGGTCTTCGCCGCCGGCGTTTGTGCTCCTGGTAGCGGAGCAGGAAGACTATCGCAGGTAGGATTTGGAGTTCCGGTTTCATGGTGTCCTCGTTCCTCGTGGAGTGTGATGAGGTGAGCGTTTTCCCTTCGAAATTCCTGTTTCCGCCATTTTTTTATCCGCGGTGAATCCGCCCCAGAAAAGGTGGCGGATAGGCCTGTCATAATAGTGTGGGCGGTACATTGTCTCCCGCCTGTCTGTTGGCGGTGACCGCCGCACTGTTTGTTTGTACCACCGTGGCGGTCTGAGTGTTAAAGTGGATGTCTTTGTTGGCGTTTTCCTCCACGGTCGTAATTGCTAATTTTTTACCGCCGGCCTGTTGGCGGTCTTACCGCCTCTTTAACACCGTCCGCCAGGGTTGTAATGACCACCTATATATTTTTAGATCTCGACCTCTGGAAATATGCAAGAGATTTCCAAATTATGTCTAGACTAGATTATGACCACAATGCTCTTAAACTGATTTTAAAAAGGGAAATGGTTATGAAAAGTACCGAAAAAGGCAGACACTATAATATGGTCCTAACACTGGATAACAACAGAAACACAGTAAAATGGCAAAAAAGTGAGCTTAAATGGGAATATGCTAACAGACATTTATACACAATTCAGCAATGTTCTGGACCCCTGCATGAACTGCGCTTTTTAATGTTTTTCTTTTTAGATATGCATGAAGAATTGTTCAATATGTTATACTTATTGTACCAAATGATCTCTTTGGCCCTGTTATGATATTCAATAGAATGCGGAGAGTGAAGAAAAAATAATTAAGGCCATAAAGCAGGGAAACAGAGATCTCATTAGAGCCCAGAGTGTGCAACATAGATCAATTATTTCTACCTCCAAGACAAATCGGATTGACCGAAATTGGATGGACATGGTAGATGCATCTAAAAGTAAAGATTCTCGGTGCTTTTGGCACATCTTTTCACATGGTATCTCTAAATTCTGTAGTCCACTTTCCCTCTGTATTTTGACACTGAGTTAAAGAGAATTGGTGACCAAGCGTCATTAGAACCATTGCTCTTTTGGGTAATATTGTGGCCAATCCCTAACTCTCATCCTACAGACAAGCAGTGGAAGAGGTAAAAAAAACTACAGGAATTGCAATCTTATCCCCTGGTTTAGGTATATTAAAATAGAAGTTAGGGCCAGATTTAAAGAAATGTGGCGCAGCGCGGTGCTGCGCCAAAATTGGCAGAGCTGCGCTGCGTCACTTTAGAAACGCAGGGATGCACCGTGTTTACGGGAATGTGGTGCACCCCTGCATTCCCCCCTGCGATGGCGCTAAATTTAGCTGCTAGCGCCAACGCAGGCATCCTTGCACCATCGTGCAAGGATGCCAGTGTTGAGGGGTGTGATTGTTTATGTGTGGGAAGGTGTCCCTTCCTACACATAAACAATCACTAATGGCGCTTTGGCACTTCTGTGTGTGCTGTACAATGCAGCACACACAGAAGTGCCAAAGTGACATTTTCAAATGATTGTTTATGTGCAGGAAGAGACACCTTCCCGCACATAAACAATAATTTCTGGCATTTTACAAAGCAAAAAACAAGGAGGAATAAAAGTATTCCTCCTCGTTGCACCTTTCTAGCGCCACCCCTGGGGGGGGCGTTAGACTTTGGCGCTGCCTCAGGTTTTCGAAATTTCATAAATCTGAGGCTGTGACAAAATGAAGGGGTGTTTCTGTGGCACGCCCACAGCAACACCCATTGCACGCCCCTTCTACGCACAGTGCTGCGTGGGAAGAGGCTTTATTTACAAGGTGGCGTTAAGCCACAAAAAGTGGCTTAATGCCACCTTGTAAATACGGCGCTGTGCTTAGCGCCACAGGAGATTCACAAAAAGTGACATTCCTGTGGCGCTAGGGACCTATAAATCCAGCTCTTACTGAGTTAGGGCTGGGTAAGTTTTGGGACGATACATAACATTGATAAATAACAACATTAGATTAACCCTCTGTGTGCCCAGGACAAGGTGATCTCGTCCAAGGCGCCGGTTCCCCGGTGCCTTGGACGAGATCACCTTGTCCTGCTAGGGGCCCCCGGGGGGAGCACTAGCGCTCCCCCGATGGCTAAGCACACCCCTCCCCTAGGCAGGGATGGAAGGGGAATCGCTTCCCCTTCTACCCCTGCTCCTCCATGGCCTCTGATGACGTCAGCGCGAAATCAGAGGCCTTCCCTCCGGCGCTGGAAGCATTTCTCCTCCGATCACATGGAGGGGGTCAGAGAAGCCTGAAAGGAGAGGAAAGGCCTTTCCTCTCCTTTCAGGCTTCTCTGAGCATTTCTGCTTTTTTTTATTTACTAAATAAGGAGAGCAGCCCCTTGGGCAAGGGCTGCTCTCCAGGGGGGCAATTTGTTTTTTGGCTGTTTCTGCCCCCCCGGGAGCAGATCGGCCTAAAATTATTAGGCTGATCTGCCCCCAGGGGGGGCAGAAATCCACTAGACACCAGGGAAAATGTTCTTTATTTTTTTTTTGTCTTTTTGTATGTTTGGGGAGCGACCCCTTGGGCAAGGGTCGCTCCAGGGGGGGCAAATTATTATTAGGCCATTTCTGCCCCCCCCCCCCTGGGGGTAGATCAGCCTTGCGATCTGCCCCCAGAGGGGGCAGAAACCACTAGACACCAGGGAATATATATTTTTGTGGGCTATTTGAAGTAAGGGGAGCACCCCCGTGGGCAAGGGCTGCTCCTCGGGGGCAAGTTATTTCTAGGCCATTTCTGCCCCCCCTGGGGCAGATCGGCCAAATATTATTAGGCTGATCTGCCCCCAGGGGTGGCAGAAATCCACTAAACACCAGGGATAATCTTTTTATTGTTTTTTTATTTTTTTATGTTTGGGGAGCGACCCCTTGGGCAAGGGTCGCTCCGGGGGGGGGCAAATCATTATTAGGCCATTTCTGCACCCCCTGGGGGCAGATCGGCCTTGCGATCTGCCCCTGGGGGGGCAGAAACCACTAGACACCAGGGAATATTTTTTTGCGTGGGCTATTTCAAGTAAGGGGAACGGCCCCTTGGGCAAGGGCCGCTCCTCGGGGGGGCAAATTATTTCTAGGCCATTTCTGCCCCCCCCCCGGGCAGATTGGCCTAATATTATTAGGCTGATCTGCCCCCGGGGGGGCAGAAAACCACTAGACACCAGGGATACATTTTTTTTGTTTACTTTTATTTTATTATGTTTGGGGAGCGACCCCTTAGGCAAGGGTCGTTCCCGGGGGGGGGGAAATTATTAGTAGGCCATTTCTCCCCCCCCACGGGCAGATCGGCCTAATATAATTAGGCAGATTTGCCTTCGGGGGGCAGAAACCTCTAGACACCAGGGATATATTTATTTTTGTATTTACTTTATGTTTTTATGTATGGGGAGCGACCCCTTAGACAAGGGTCGCTCCCCTGGGGGGTAAATTGTATTAAGGCCATTTCTGCCCCCCTTGGGGGCAGATCAGCCTATTTTTGTAAGGCCAATCTGCCCCCTTTGGGGCAGAAACCTCTAGACACCATGGATTGGTGTGTGTTTTGTTTGGAGGGGGCAGCCCCTTGGGCAAGGGTCTCTCCCCATGGGGGCACATTACTGTTGGCCATATCTGCCCCCCTTGGGGGAAGACTGGCCTATTTTGGAAGGCCCATCTGAGGTTGGGGGTATGGCCATACCCCCAGCCCAAATAAATGGGGCCAAAGTTGTTCTGCCCACCAGTGGGCAGATTGGGCAATTACCCCCAATCCACACCCCGGGGGGACAGAAAGTCTACTAGACGCCAGGGAATAAAAAAAATAAAAGAAAATAGTGGGGTGGTGGCTACCAACCAGTATGGGACTGGTTATGTCTCCACCCGAACTGAAGGGGCTAACAGTCTTTCAGCTCTCCCCTGCATACTAAAACATCTTATCCCCATGGCAAGCAACAGGACATTTGATTATTTTTGGTTTTTATTTTACATTTGGGCCATGAGAGCTTGGTAACTCTCAAAATCGTTCCACTTGGAATGGTGAGGGCTACACTTTTTTTTACTTTGGGACGCTGCCATGTAGAAAAATCCACAAGAACTAGACACATCTGAAAACTAACCATCTAGTTGATTCCAGGGTGGTGCTCTTCACATGCACCCTGCAACATTTCCTTACCCACAATGCCCTGCAAACCTGCAACTTTGCAGGAAAGCACACATTTTTCCCACATTTTTGTGATGGAACCTTCCGGAATCTGCAGTAATCCACAAAATTCCTACCACCCAGCATTGTCTCATCTATACCGATAGAATTTCTGCTGCACTTGTCAGCCTAAAAATGTTTTTTTTCAAACTGCCCTTTTGGACCCACTTTGGTTCCCCCTCAATTTCGACGTGTTTTTGGCTCTTCCCTGACACAAACACTTGGCCCACCTACACAAGTGAGGTATCATTTTTACCGGGAGACTGAAGCGAACGTTGGATGGTAGGAAATTTGTCCTGGTGCAGTGATCCCACACAGGAATGTGGGAAAAATTTGTTTTTTTAGCTAGATTTGCGGTTGGCTGAGGATTCTGGGTAAGAAAATATTGGGGGATCCACGCAAGTCACACCTCCCTTGACTCCCTCGGGGGGTAAATTGTATTAAGGCCATTTCTGCCCCCCTTGGGGGCAGATCAGCCTATTTTTGTAAGGCCAATCTGCCCCCTTTGGGGCAGAAACCTCTAGACACCATGGATTGTTGTGTGTGTATGTGTGTGTTTTGTTTGGACGGGGCAGCCCCTTGGGCAAGGGTCTCTCCCCATGGGGGCACATTACTGTTGGCCATAACGGCCCCCCTTGGGGGAAGACTGGCCTATTTTGGAAGGCCCATCTGAGGTTGGGGGTATGGCCATACCCCCACCCCAAATAAATGGGGCCAAAGTTGTTCTGCCCCCCAGTGGGCAGATTGGGCAATTACCCCCGATCCACACCGCGGGGGGACAGAAAGTCTACTAGATGCCAGGGAATAAAAAAAATAAAAGAAAATAGTGGGGTGGGGGCTACCAACCAGTATGGGACTGGTTATGTCTCCACCCGAACTGAAGGGGCTAACAGTCTTTCAGCTCTCCCCCGCATACTAAAACATCTTATCCCCATGGCAAGCAACAGGACATTTGATTATTTTTGGTTTTTGTTTTACATTTGGGCCATGAGAGCTTGGTAACTCTCAAAATCGTTCCACTTGGAATGGTGAGGGCTGCACTTTTTTTTACTTTGGGACGCTGCCATGTAGAAAAATCCACAAGACCTAGACACATCTGAAAACTAAACATCTAGTTGATTCCAGGGTGGTGCTCTTCACATGCACCCTGCAACATTTCCTTACCCACAATGCCCTGCAAACCTGCAACTTTGCAGGAAAGCACAAATTTTTCCCACATTTTTGTGATGGAACCTTCCGGAATCTGCAGTAATCCACAAAATTCCTACCACCCAGCATTGTCTCATCTATACCAATAGAATTTCTGCTGCACTTGTCAGCCTAAAAATGTTTTTTTTCAAACTGCCCTTTTGGACCCACTTTGGTTCCCCCTCAATTTCGACGTGTTTTTGGCTCTTCCCTGACACAAACACTTGGCCCACCTACACAAGTGAGGTATCATTTTTACCGGGAGACTGAAGCGAACGTTGGATGGTAGGAAATTTGTCCTGGTGCAGTGATCCCACACAGGAATATGGGAAAAATGTGATTTTTTAGCTAGATTTGCGGTTTGCTGAGGATTCTGGGTAAGAAAATATTGGGGGATCCACGCAAGTCACACCTCCCTTGACTCCCTCGGGGGGTAAATTGTATTAAGGCCATTTCTGCCCCCCTTGGGGGCAGATCAGCCTATTTTTGTAAGGCCAATCTGCCCCCTTTGGGGCAGAAACCTCTAGACACCATGGATTGGTGTGTGTATGTGTGTGTTTTGTTTGGAGGGGGCAGCCCCTTGGGCAAGGGTCTCTCCCCATGGGGGCACATTACTGTTGGCCATAACGGCCCCCCTTGGGGGAAGACTGGCCTATTTTGGAAGGCCCATCTGAGGTTGGGGGTATGGCCATACCCCCACCCCAAATAAATGGGGCCAAAGTTGTTCTGCCCACCAGTGGGCAGATTGGGCAATTACCCCCGATCCACACCCCGGGGGGACAGAAAGTCTACTAGATGCCAGGGAATAAAAAAAATAAAAGAAAATAGTGGGGTGGTGGCTACCAACCAGTATGGGACTGGTTATGTCTCCACCCGAACTGAAGGGGCTAACAGTCTTTCAGCTCTCCCCCGCATACTAAAACATCTTACCCCCATGGCAAGCAACAGGACATTTGATTATTTTTGGTTTTTGTTTTACATTTGGGCCATGAGAGCTTGGTAACTCTCAAAATCGTTCCACTTGGAATGGTGAGGGCTGCACTTTTTTTTACTTTGGGACGCTGCCATGTAGAAAAATCCACAAGACCTAGACACATCTGAAAACTAAACATCTAGTTGATTCCAGGGTGGTGCTCTTCACATGCACCCTGCAACATTTCCTTACCCACAATGCCCTGCAAACCTGCAACTTTGCAGGAAAGCACACATTTTTCCCACATTTTTGTGATGGAACCTTCTGGAATCTGCAGTAATCCACCAAATTCCTACCACCCCGCATTGTCTCATCTATACCGATAGAATTTCTGCTGCACTTGTCAGCCTAAAACTGTTTATTTTCAAACTGCCCTTTTGGACCCACTTTGGTTCCCCCTCAATTTCGACGTGTTTTTGGTTCTTCCCTCACACAAACACTTGGCCCACCTACACAAGTGAGGTATCATTTTTACCGGGAGACTGAAGCGAATGTTGGATGGTAGGAAATTTGTCCCGGTGCAGTGATCCCACACAGGAATGTGGGAAAAATGTGATTTTTTAGCTAGATTTGCGGTTTGCTGAGGATTCTGGGTAAGAAAATATTGGGGGATCCACGCAAGTCTCACCTCCCTTGACTCCCTCGGGTGTCTAGTTTTCAGAAATGTCTGGGTTTGGAAGGTTTCCCTAGATGGCTGCTGAGCCCAGGACCAAAAACGCAGGTGTCCCCCCCGCAAAAACAGGTAGTTTTCTATTTGATCATTTTGATGTGTCCAGATAGTGTTTTGGGGCACTTCCTGTTGCGAGCACAAGGCCTACCCACACAAGTGAGGTACCATTTTTATCGGGAGACTTGGGGGCCTCTGGGTGGAAGGAAATTTGTGGCTCCTCTCAGATTCCAGAACTTTCTGTCACCGAAATGTGAGGAAAAAGTGTTTTTTAGCCACATTTTGAGGTTTGCAAAGGATTCTGGGTAACAGAACCTGGTGAGAGCTCGACACGTCACCCCATCTTGCATTCCCCTAGGTCTCTAGGTTTAAAAAATGCACAGGTTTGGTAGGTTTCCCTAGGTGGCGGCTGAGCTAGAGGCCAAAATCCACAGGTAGGCACTTTGCAAAAAACACCTCTGTTTTCTTTGAGAAAATGTGATGTGTCCACTTTGTCTTTTGGGGCATTTCCTGTCGCTGGCATTAGGCCTACCCACACAAGTGAGGTACCATTTTTATTGGGAGACTTGGGGGAACGCTGGGTGGAAGGAAATTTGTGTCTCCTCTCAGATTCCAGAACTTTCTGTCACCGAAATGTGAGGAAAAAGTGTTTTTTAGCCACATTTTGAGGTTTGCAAAGGATTCTGGGTAACAGAACCTGGTGAGAGCTCGACACGTCACCCCATCTTGCATTCCCCTAGGTCTCTAGGTTTAAAAAATGCACAGGTTTGGTAGGTTTCCCTAGGTGGCGGCTGAGCTAGAGGCCAAAATCCACAGGTAGGCACTTTGCAAAAAACACCTCTGTTTTCTTTGAGAAAATGTGATGTGTCCACTTTGTCTTTTGGGGCATTTCCTGTCGCTGGCATTAGGCCTACCCACACAAGTGAGGTAGCATTTTTATTGGGAGACTTGGGGGAACGCTGGGTGGAAGGAAATTTGTGTCTCCTCTCAGATTCCAGAACTTTCTGTCACCAAAATTTGAGGAAAAAGTGTTTTTTTAGCCACATTTGAGGTTTGCAAAGGATTCTGGGTAACAGAACCTGGTGAGAGCTCGACTAGTCACCCCATCTTGGATTCCTCTAGGTCTCTAGGTTTAAAAAATGCACAGGTTTGGTAGGTTTCCCTTGGTGGCGGCTGAGCTAGAGGCCAAAATCCACAGGTAGGCACTTTGCAAAAAACACCACTGTTTTCTTTGAGAAAATGTGATGTGTCCACTTTGTGTTTTGGGGCATTTCCTGTCGCGGGCACTAGCCCTACCCACACAAGTGAGGTACCATTTTTATCGGGAGACTTAGGGGAACGCTGGGGGGAAGGAAATTTGTAGCTCCTCCCAGATTCCAGAACTTTCTGTCACCAAAATTTGAGGAAAAAGTGTTTTTTTAGCCACATTTTGAGGTTTGCAAAGGATTTTGGGTAACAGAACCTGGTGAGAGCTCGACTAGTCACCTCATCTTGGATTCCTCTAGGTCTCTAGTTTTTAAAAATGCACAGGTTTGGTAGGTTTCCCTAGGTGGCGGCTGAGCTAAAATCCACAGGTAGGCACTTTGCAAAAAACACCTCTGTTTTCTTTGAGAAAATGTGATGTGTCCACTTTGTGTTTTGGGGCGTTTCCTGTCGCGGGCACTAGGCCTACCCACACAAGTGAGGTACCATTTTTATCGGGAGACTTGGGGGAACGCTGGGTGGAAGGAAATTTGTGTCTCCTCTCAGATTCCAGAACTTTCTGTCACCGAAATGTGAGGAAAAAGTGTTTTTTTAGCCACATTTTGAGGTTTGCAAAGGATTCTGGGTAACAGAACCTGGTGAGAGCTTCACAAGTTACCCCATCATGCATTCCCCTAGGTCTCTAGGTTTAAAAAATGCACAGGTTTGGTAGGTTTCCCTAGGTGGCGGCTGAGCTAGAGGCCAAAATCCACAGGTAGGCACTTTGCAAAAAACACCTCTGTTTTCTTTGAGAAAATGTGATGTGTCCACTTTGTGTTTTGGAGCATTTCTTGTTGCGGGCACCAGGCCTACCCACACAAGTGAGGTACCATTTTTATCGGGAGACTTGGGGGAACGCTGGGCGGAAGGAAATTTGTGGCTCCTCTCAGATTCCAAAGCTTTCTGTCACCGAACTGTGAGGAAAAAGTGTTTTTTTAGCCACATTTTGTCGTTTGCAAAGGATTTTGGGTAACAGAACCTGGTGAGAGCTCGACTAGTCACCTCATCTTGGATTCCTCTAGGTCTCTAGTTTTTAAAAATGCACAGGTTTGGTAGGTTTCCCTAGGTGGCGGCTGAGCTAAAATCCACAGGTAGGCACTTTGCAAAAAACACCTCTGTTTTCTTTGAGAAAATGTGATGTGTCCACTTTGTGTTTTGGGGCGTTTCCTGTCGCGGGCACTAGGCCTACCCACACAAGTGAGGTACCATTTTTATCGGGAGACTTGGGGGAACGCTGGGTGGAAGGAAATTTGTGTCTCCTCTCAGATTCCAGAACTTTCTGTCACCGAAATGTGAGGAAAAAGTGTTTTTTTAGCCACATTTTGAGGTTTGCAAAGGATTCTGGGTAACAGAACCTGGTGAGAGCTTCACAAGTTACCCCATCATGCATTCCCCTAGGTCTCTAGGTTTAAAAAATGCTCAGGTTTGGTAGGTTTCCCTAGGTGGCGGCTGAGCTAGAGGCCAAAATCCACAGGTAGGCACTTTGCAAAAAACACCTCTGTTTTCTTTGAGAAAATGTGATGTGTCCACTTTGTGTTTTGGAGCATTTCTTGTTGCGGGCACCAGGCCTACCCACACAAGTGAGGTACCATTTTTATCGGGAGACTTGGGGGAACGCTGGGCGGAAGGAAATTTGTGGCTCCTCTCAGATTCCAGAGCTTTCTGTCACGGAACTGTGAGGAAAAAGTGTTTTTTTAGCCACATTTTGTCGTTTGCAAAGGATTCTGGGTAACAGAACCTGGTGAGAGCTCGACAAGTCACCTCATTTTGGATTCCCTTAGGTTTCAAAGTTTTCAAAAATGCACAGGTTTGGTAGGTTTCCCTAATTGGCGCCTGAGCTAGAGGCCAAAATCCACAGGTAGGCACTTTTCAAAAAACAGCTCTGTTTTCTTTGAGAAAATGTGATGTGTCCACTTTGTGTTTTGGGGCATTTCCTGTTGCGGGCACTAGGCCTACCCACACAAGTGAGGTACCATTTTTATCGGGAGACTTGGGGGAACATAGAATAGCAAAACAAGTGTTATTGCCCCTTGTCTTTCTCAAAAATGTTTCCTTCCAAATATAAGACAGTGTGTAAAAAAGACGTCTATTTGAGAAATGCCCTGTAATTCACATGCTAGTATGGGCACCCCAGAATTCAGAGATGTGCAAATAACCACTGCTCCTCAACACCCTATCTTGTGCCCATTTTGGAAATACAAAGGTTTTCTTGATACCTATTTTTGACTCTTTATATTTCAGCAAATGAATTGCTGTAAACCCGGTTTAGAATGAAAACCCACTGCAAGGTGCAGCTCATTTATTGGCTCTGGGAACCTAGGATTCTTGATGAACCTACAAGCCCTATATATCCCTGCAACCAGAAGAGTCCAGCAGACGTAACGGTATATTGCTTTCAAAAATCTGACATCGCAGGAAAAAGTTACAGAGTAAAACGTAGAGAAAAATTGCTGTTTTTTTCACCTCAATTTCAATATTGTTTTATTTCAGTTGTTATTTTCTGTAGGAAACCCTTGTAGGATCTACACAAATTACCCATTGCTGAATTCAGAATTTTGTCTACTTTTCAGAAATGTTTAGGTTTCTGGGATCCAGCATTTCTGTCACTGACTGGAAGGAGGCTGAAAGCACACAAAATCGTAAAAATGGGGTATGTCCCAGTAAAATGCCAAAATTGTGTTGAAAAATTGGGTTTTCTGATTCACGTCTGCCTGTTCCTGAAAGCTGGGATCTGGTGATTTTAGCACCACAAACCCTTTGTTGATGCCATTATCAGGGAAAAAACCACAAGCCTTCTTTTGCAGCCCTTTTTTCCAATTTAAATTTTTTCACTGTATTTTGGCTAATTTCTTAGTCTCCTTCAGGGGAACCCACAAAGTCTGGTACCTCTAGAATCCCTAGGATTTTGGGAAAAAAGGACGCAAATTTGGCGTGGGTAGCTTATGTGGACAAAAAGTTATGAGGGCCTAAGCGAGAATTATTCGAAATAGGCAAAAAAAGGCCTGGCACAGGAGGGGGAAAAGGCCTGGCAGCAAAGGGGCTTAACCCCTCAAGTGCCGAGCCTTTTTTTTTGCTATTTGGGGTAGTTCACAGAAACAATGACTCACAGCTCGTGAGCTGTAAATCCACGACAAGGCACCAACCGCTTTACTGTTCATACACACACCTTTCATACATGACATGCACAAGACCATTCATGCTGCCAGAGACGGGCCCAGCACATTACAACACTTGCATCAACAGACAGTGCCATTCAAGGGCACATCACTTTCTTACGCCCACATGCCTGACACAGCAAGCACACCAGCTGACGGAATCTGTGGATTGGCATTTTACTAGCAGTGTCATTATTTACACCACCAGCCAAGTGCTACTCCACCATCACTTTTTTATAACAAAAAAGAAAACACTAACTACTTATAAGTAAGTACAAAACTACAAACGCAAAAGCTCTAACTAAATACATGGCAGTAATGCCAACCGTGAAACTGAACAAAAAATATAAAACAATATAGAACAGTTTTTTACTCACTGTAGTTCCCAGTAATTCTTTAGGGTGTGGTAACTTCTGAAACAGCCATCCACACACAGCCCAGGCTTAGAAGGGCAATCGGGGCAGTACATACTAGTTTCCCTCCGGATACCTCTTTCACGGAGTACTATGAATCATTACACTGCATGCCCCATTATTTGCCCTTCACTTACTGGTGGTGTTTTCCTCTTTAACATAAGTCGTTTATAATTGACTGCCTTATGTTTGATTACTTACAGCCTTGAGAAAGCCCTAGGTGGACTCACCATAGAGGGCGAAACACGTGTCGGCTGTGTCTGATCTGGAATAATTGAATAAATGATTTACTACTAAGTACAGTCTGCAAGTTTAATTCTGAAAATTTGGATATCATTGAACAAAATAACAAGTGGGTTCTCACTCTCAACTACTCTGCGCAGACACAGCAATCACCAATGGTATCCCACTAAAAAGAAAAAAGAAAAGAAAATTAGACATAAGACAACACAAAAATTATTGTGCACAAATCGAAGGACAATTTTACACACAATCCTGCATTTAGTACACCACATACAAAATTTTTATTCATGTATGGCAACAATACCTATTTGGAGTAAATTGATTTTTCTTACCTAAAACATGCAACTCAATCAATCAATCTGTTTTTGTAAAGTGCAGCTACTCACCCGTGAGGTTCTCAAGGTGCTGGGGAGGAGGGGCTTCATCCGAAGAGCTACACCTTGAGGTTCTTCCTGAAGATGGCGAGTGAAGGTCTTTGTCTGAGGTGCAGGGGGAGGTTGTTCCAGCTCTTTGCTGCAATGTGGGTGAAGGATCGTCCTCCGGCAGTGGTTTTGCGGATGCGAGGGATGGTGGTCAGGGCCATCTGGGCGGAGTGGAGGGATATGGTGCGGGTGTGGAAGGAGATGCGGTGGTTCAGGTAGGCTGGTCCTGCGTTGTGTATGGCCTTGTACGTGTGGGAGAGTAGCTTGAAGTTGATTTGTTTCTTGACCAGGAGCCAGTGGAAGGTGCTCAGGTGTTGGGAGATGTGTTCCCGGCGTGGGAGGTCCATGATGAGTCTGGAGGCAGCGTTCTGGATGAGTTGTAGTTTTTTGATGTTTCTAGTTGAGGTGCCAGCGTAGAGGGCGTTGCTGTAGTCGAGCCTGCTTGTGACTAAGGCATGGGTGACTGTCCTGCGACAGTCTGCTGGGATCCATCTGAAGATCTTCCGAAGTTTGCAGAGCATGTGCCAGCAGGAGGAGGCGACTGAGTTTACCTGGTGGGTCATGGATAGGGAGGAGTCGAGGATGATGCCTAGGTTGTGGGCGTGCTCAGTCGGTGCAGGGGGGCACTGAGGGATATGGGCCACCAGGAGTCGTCCCAAGCTGAGGTTGCATTTCCAAAGATGATGAGCTCAGTCTTGGAGTTGAGCTTGAGCAGTTTTCCCTCATCCAGGTGGCGACAGTTTCTATTCCTGAGAGGAAGTTCCTTTTGGCCGTGTCCGGGTCTTCGGTGAGGGAAATTATGATTTGTGTGTCATCGGCATACGACACGATGTTCATACTGTGGCTTCTGAAGATGGCTGCAAGAGGGGCCATGTATACGTTGAACAATGTGGGACTCAGTGAGGATCCTTGGGGGACTCCGCAGATGACTCCTGTGGGTCTGGATGTGTAGGGTGGGAGTCTGACCCTCTGCGTCCTCCTGGAGAGGAAGGAGGGAATCCATTTCAGGGCTCTTCCGTGGATTCCTATTTTGTGGAGTCTGGTGCATAGAGTGCTGTGGGAGACTGCGTCGAAAGCTGCTGAAAGGTCGAGGAGTATGAGCGCTGCAGTGTGGCCACGGTCTAGGAGTAATCAGATGTTGTCGGTGGCTGCCAGGAGGGCTGTCTCCGTGCTGTGGTTTCTGCAGAAGCCAGACTGGGAGCTGTCCAGGGAGTTGTTGGCCTCCATGAAATTCCATACTTGTGCGTTGATTGCTCTCTCCAGTACTTTGGCGGGGTAGTGTAGCAGTAAGATGGGCCAGAAATTCTTTAGTTTGGATGGGTTGGCTGAAAGCAATAGTTGATTCAGCCAACTACGCAAACTGCAGGTTAACCACTGCCAAAACCGCAAGAAGTCACAGCAAAGAAAGCAAAAGCTTTGAACTAGAACAAAAAGGAGAAAAAAACTGTTATCATCACAAATGAAAATACTTCACCAGTTGACAAACACCATGCCATCAAACATTTATAAATTTTCACTGGTGTCTAGTAGGTTCTGCGCCCCTCGGGGCAGATGGGCCTAAATAACTAGGCCAATCTTCCCCCAAGGGGGGACAGAAATGGCCAACAGACTTGTGCCCCCTTTAGGGAGGCGGCCCTTGCCCAAGTGGCTTCCCCACATGCAAAAAAACATGAACAAAAACTATCCCTGCCGCCTTGGTGGATTCTGCCCCCTTTGGGCCTAAACAAAATAGGTTGCTGCACCCCCCAGGGGGGCAGAAATGGCCAATAGTACGTGCCCCCTTTGGGTGGGCGACCCTTGCCCAAGGGGCCACCACCCACAAAAAAAAAAAGTAAACAATCCCTGGCACCTTAGTGGCTATTGGCCTAAAAATAATAGGCCGATCTGCCCCCAAGGGTGGCAGAAATGGCGTACTTCCTTATTGCCCCCTAAGGGGAGTGACTCTTAGCCAAGGGGCTGCTCCCCTCAACATGAAACTGACCCAAATAAAATCCCTGGTGACTAGTGGCCATTCCTGCTGCCCAATCGTGATGCGATCGGGCAGCAGGAATGCTGTAAGAAACATTGAGGGAAAGGAAAGGCCTTTCCATTCCCTCGATGCCTCTTTTAGAGAAAATCCCTCCCGGCTGGAATAGAAACGTACGTTTCTCTCTAGATGCGCTAGAAAGAAATGGCTTCCAGCGCGTCCGGCCGCCTCTAATGATGTCAGCGTGCGGTGCAAGCTGACTTCATTGGATATCAGGGGCAGTAGGGGAAGCGCTTCCGCTTTCATCCCCGCCCAGGTGCAGGACGTAACGGTGACGGGGCCGGGGGCAGGACGTAATGGTTACATCCTTGGCACGGCAGCGCTGCAGCCGAGGACGTAACTGGTACGTCCAGGGTCCATTTAGGAAACACAAAGTAACTATGGCCCTCATTATGATGCTGGCGGTCTTCTGACCGCAAGGGTAAATGTGGTGGTAGTACTGCCAACAGGCTGACGGTACAAACCACCACATTAAGAGATTGGCAGAATGAGCCACGGGCCGGAGATGTCTATCTTCAGCCCGATGGCCGACATAGTACCGCCCATGGTATTATGAGCCGGCCTACCACCATGGTTTTCGTGGCATTAGAAACGCCACAAAAATCATGCCGGTAAGCCCTACCAGTGACAGGGAATTTCTTCCCTGGCACCGGTAGGTGGCTCCCCCACCCCCCCAACACTCACCTGATGCCCCTCCATCCAAAATCACCCCGTGCCAGCCCTCCATACACACACTAACCCCGCCCCCCTGATACACAAACGCACCCCCACCCCCTCCAATCCACTCACTCACCCCCACGCCCTACGATCCACTCACTCACCCATCCACCCCCTCCAATACATTGACACACACCCCCACCCCCATACACTCACACACCCGCAGACATGCACACATCACACAACTGACCCCAACCCCCACAGCCACACACGCACACATCACCCCCTCCCTGCACACACGCACACAGACACCCACACGCAGCACGCATACATCCATTCACTTACACTGGAATGCACACATTCATACACGCATAGTTCCAGACATACTCACACACATTCTTATACACAATCACACTGAAATGCAGACACACACTCATTTTACCATTCTTACAAGCATTCACTCACACTCATACAACCATGGATACACCACAACACTTACAGACGCATTCACACACTCAGACATTCATGCACACGCTCAGACACACACACAACACCTCGCCCTCCCCCTCTGTCAGATGCCCGACTAACCTTGTCCAGCGAGGAGGTCGTCTGGCAGGGAACAGGAAGGGGCACTGCTATCGCCAGCAGTGCCCCCCCAGCAGAACACCGCCAGGCCATATCACTGGTCATAATACGGCTGGTGGCGTTCTACTGGCGTGGCAGTGCTACTGTTAGCAGCACCAGGTTACCACCGTCCACCACTATGAACACTGCTGGCACTCTGCGCTTACTGTGGTGGGAGTTAGGCAGTGCTCATAATATGACGGACGAATGGTAGCCACCGTGGTTACCGCTGTTATATTGAGGGCCTATGTGTCATCGCACCACCAAGAACAGCAGTTTGGTTGAATGAATTTTTAACATTTAAACCGATGCCCTAGAGCCATTTATGGATGCACATATACCCCACTCATGTATGAACACTATAAATAAAGTCTACATTGGGTACATTGCAAGTACACAAGTACATGAATAAATGGAAGGATACGGGGCAAACAATTGCACTGCGCTTTTTGTATGCATGATGTTGAGGATGTGGAACAGCTAGGGGCAGATTTAAGAGCTCCTAGAGTCTCCTTGCACCACATTGGCATCATTTTTGTTCATGCTAATGTGACCCAACGAGGCCAAAATTGTAGCAACAAATTTACAAAGTGGCGCAATGCATGCATTACACCACTTTGTAACCTTTTGCGCAACATTATGCCTGAGACAGGCATAATGTATGCAAAGGGGACATTCCCCCATTAGGTGGACTGAAAAATGGCGCAAAGAAATCTAATAGATATCTTTGCTTCATTTATTTGGGACTCTTAACGCCTGCTTAGAGTAAGTGCTAAAAGGAAGCTCCCATTGGTTTCAGGGTGCCTCAGGGTACTTTGCAGGATTAGCATGAGAATTTTTTACGCTTATCCTAACAAAGCGCCCAACTAGCATAAAAAATTCTGAATATAGTTCCCTAACTACCGCCACGGTGGACCATATATTAAATACAGTGCACAAATGGGGGTGTAAGGTGGACACTAAGGGGCACAAGAAAAGTGGCGCTGCACTATGAGCAGGCCACTTTTCATAAATATGCTCCCTAGCGTTTTTTTGTCAAACATAAGTCAAACCTAGAAGGGCCTGGATAAGACCACTTTGCATCGTTTTAGGTATAGGACACTTTAAGTTAGTGTATCAAATTTTCCGGACCAACAGCACCCATCTATATTCATATGCATTTGTAGCTATTTATACTCGGCATGGTTGTTAAGAAAATCTAAACGTCTTTCACTGTAATCCTTTTGGCCCTTGTTTTTTTACTTCATTTTGGTAGCATAAAATTACTGAATACTATTTATATTATTCACATTATGTGAATGTATTCACTAGGTGCACTCACGATTGAACACAGAACATTATTTGAAAGTATTTTCAAGACTGACTTTATTCATTTTTACTGTTCTTAAGACATTTTTCCTGGGTTTTATGAACATTGTAGATAAGTATTGCAGCCATTATTTGCTTTACGTATGTACTCTGTTGTGATGATTATTCGTGTGACATTTTAGGGGTGTAGTCCCGAAGTAAACTTGACACCTGACAACATTACTTTTCCTTTGTCTGCAATCCCCGCTGTATCATACACCCTTGGAAGTTGAAATCTGTACTTTTTTAGAAAATCAAGTAAGTTGAGCACAGTTCTTTGCAAAATGTTTCTGCTGGCAGGCACAACTATTTTTGCTCCTTTTTATTTCATTATTTTGTTTGTTGCAATGGCATGGCATTTAAGTTAGGGAGGGTGCAGACAGGTCCATGTGAGATTATTAATTAATTGATGGTGGAGGCCTGGGATTAATAACAATACATCATTTTCCTTGTGTTTTTGTGAATTTTACCCACATTTGTCATCATACTGTGGTGCATTTTACATCTTAGGGCCTAGTCTGCTGTTGGTCTTGAACATACTTTTTCTTCATTTTATCACATGCTCATGGGTTGTGTGCTAGAGATCTTTTTTATTATTCTACTTAATTGTGGATGGCCTTGTATTTATTCCAAGTTGATGTGTTTATTGTCTGCATATGCCTGTTTGTGGTCAGGCTCATGGTGGCTCCAGGAGTTCAGGCCCATTTAACCAGCCATTTATTTTCGTTCTTCCCCATGTGCTTGCACACTATTTTTATGTGGGTGTATTTTTGTGTGATGCAGTTAATTAAATGTTTTTCTTCAACATTTAAAAGAATTTTGTAGGGGTAATTGTTGCCTAATGTTGTTTGGGTTTGAGAATTTGTAAAGTTTGTTTTACACTTTTCTCACTGTTTCCATTTTGTTGTACTGTTGAATTTATTGCTGCTGCTTTACTGGTGGTGTACTAGGCCTAGTCACATTTATTGGGAGTATATTTGGGTGATCCTTTCCCGCAAACCTGCAAATTTGGATTGATGGTGGGGGGTTTAGGAGCTCCAAATAGGGTGAGGCAGCCATGTCTTCTTTGTTTACCATTCCTTGCTGTGGTGACGAGAGAGAATGTGTCTGTTGTGCATGGTGTGGGTGAAAAAGAAAGATAGGTGACCATTTTGTCTTTTTTATCCATACTTCCTTACTTCTTGGCCATGTGGCAAATCCAGTTTGTGCAGCCTGAGTGTGAGTGTCATAGGCACCATTTTGTCTGTGCTGTCAGTGCTTCCCCCCCCCCACTTGCTGGCCTATGCCACATGGTGAGCAACCAACATTTTGTTCACTCAGTAGATGTTTCTGAATGTTCATCATTGTATTCTATTTTCTGGAAGCATTGATATTAGAAGAAACCCATGTCATTTTTGTTAATGTTTTTGTTTTGTCCTATTGCATTTCTTCTAATATATTTGTTTATGCTTGTCACTGGTCATAGTAGTTTCTAGTGCAGTTCTTGTTTTTAGTTCATTTATTAAATTTTTGCCTGCCTCCGATGTGACCCGGGGGATACCAGGGGCCAGATGTAGCAAAATGCTAATTTGCGACTTGCAAATTGCGAGTCCCTGCGACTCGCAATTTGCAACTCGCAAATTGGTATGCAGTACGGTGTCTCAGACACCGTCTGCGACTCGCTATGGGGTCGCAATGACCCACCTCATTAATATTCATGAGGTGGGTCGCTAATTGCGGCCCCATAGCGAGTCTAGGCACTCGCAAACATGGAGGCCTGCTGTCGTCAGCAGACCTCCATGTTCGTGACTGCTTTCAATAAAGCAGTTTTTTTTTTTTTTTTTGTGTAGCCCGTTTTCCTTAAAGGAAATGAGCTGCACTTAAAAAAAAAAACGAAACCTTTAGTTTCGTTTTTTTTTCAGGGCAGGTAGTAGTCCCTTGGACCACTACCTACCCTGAAAAAATATTTGTTGGTCCATTCACAAAGTGGAAGGGGTCCCATGGGGACCCCTTCCAATTTGCGAGTGGGTTACCATCCACTTGAAGTGGATGGTAACTGCGACACATGCGGTCGCAAATGGTATTGCATACCACTCAGAATCGCAAATAGGAAGGGAACACCCCTTCCTATTTGCGATTCTGAAATGCATATTGCGAGTCGGTACCGACTCGCAATATGCATTTCTACATTGGGAAATGCGAATAGCGAGTCGCAAACGGCAATTTTTGCCGTTTGCGACTCGCTATTTGTTTCCTGCATCTGGCCCTAGATATCATATTTATCTAATTTATGTGATTTTGGTCTGCCTCCTGTAGAGGCTCCCTGGGACCTGTAGGGACACCAGATATGGTTATATTAATTTGATTGATCATTTTTTAAATAATAATTGTAATGATGACACATTGCTATATTTTTATGACGTGTTTTGCATTGACAAGAACTGCCAAGTCTTTCTCTCTCTCTTATTTGTTATTGTCAACAGGAGTATAATTGCTGACTGAGACAAAGAGAAGTCTGTAACATAGCTGACACCAGAGTTCAGAGAGACCTCTCTGCTAATTGCTTCTGCTCACATTGCTGACCCATATAATTACTAAGCAAGATGGCTCCAGAGAAGGAGGGCCCTGCCAAGAAAATGACCAGTATAGAAAATAAGAAGTCTGTTGCCATTGCCACCATAACATCACACCCTTATCCTTTTACCAGCAATGTGGTACACCTGCTGAACTCTCCAATAAGCAAGAGAAAGCAGGGAGGAGTATTACCTATGGATCAGCAACTTCACCATCAAAACTGAAACAGATGTATCTCAGTGCTGCAGTGACTGCAGTCATGGCTGAGAACGGTGAATCAAAAACTGAATTGTCCCAGCAGCAAGCAGAATCTTCACAGGAAACTCAACAGCAACCACAATCTGCTACACCTGATTTTCTGGAGGAAGCAATAGAGCAAGAAGTTGAGCTTGCTACTGAGAAAGATGTTATTGTGACATGCTCTTCCATTAGGCATGCCAGCTTCATGATTTCCTGTTAGGAAAAGGGAAAGTGCTCCCCACCTTCTCAAAATCCTTCTTTTCATGATGCTGACATGCAAGTATTGGAGCCCAACCGAGCCCCACCACAAGTGATAAAGGAAAACAAAGGTCCCTAAAAGCCTTCGGAGTAAGGAAGATGATAAACCAGTGAATGTTCGCATAGGGAGTGGCACAAAATGAGTACTTGTCCCCTCTAATCAACCTGCTTCGAATTATGTAACACCAGCACCCCCACCTGCTTCCATCTTTTCAAGAAGCCAAACCACCACCCCACTGCAATCACAGCCCACCTTACAGAATGCAAACACAACTGTCTAGCTCCAGCTCAAGCAGTTCTTCAGGCACTGGCATTATAAGATCTCCTCCCCAGTGTGGGTCCTCTTTATACTTAGATTGCTATTGGAGCCCATAGCAGAATGCTCACTGTGCTACAAACCAGTACACCATGGTATGGCACTCAGATTGCAAGAGGAGCACATAGCAGAATGCTCACTGTGCTACAACCCAGTGCACCATGGTAAGCCAGGTGAACATTGCAGTACCAAGGCCAACTAACCCATCTGAAAAGTCAGTCTACAATTGTGTAGCAAGGAAAACCTCAAAAGGGCTAGCTGCTAGTGAGAGAGGAGAAGTTGAACTGACAGAAGGAGTTGGTGGTGAAGAGGAATATATAATCTGGAGCTTCCCTATGATTTTCTCTCATAGTGAGCAATCATCACCTTCATTAACCTCAGCATGGCACAAGGAAATGAGGGAGACACTCCCCCAAAAACATCCAAGCCACTCACCTGCTGCCTGTATGTCACTCGTGGAAGTCTCCTAAAAAAACAATCACAACCCACTATCTAATATATGTTCTGGAGGGAGTTCACTGAGCTCGAAAGTTACTCCATGTATAGAATGGGAAATGGACTATAAATATTTTGAATGGCGAGTGGTGGTGGTGATGTCCCAATTTACAAGAATGGGATTGTTAGGATAGCAGGTGAGCTAGAAGATGTACAAATTCAAGGTTATAACAGAACCAAAGTGCTGTATTTAACATCTAAAGAGTGTGGAGTTGCCCCATAATTGAAAAGCATGTTGCAGCTGCAGTAGAACCATCAATCAGTGGTAAAACCATTGCCTGCTACTAGAGATACAGCTTCACTTTCAACATCTGCAATGAGTGTATAGGTGTAGAAAGCTTGAAATCAAGTGCACAGGCAATGGTGAAACAAAAAATATACTTAAGAAGATGGTACAAGACTATTTGGATGATCCAACAAATAACTACCTGGATCAAGACCCTTTGATCTATTGGCACTGGAAAAAGGAACTCAGTAAGTTGACAATAAATTAAGTGGCATGTCCCATAGCCAATGTATATTCAAAATATGTATTTAGTGTATCTGGGGCAACTGTTGTGGTCAAAAGAACCAGTCTCTCTCCTCAAAGCGTGAAAAGAATTACGACAAATAGAATAAATAAATATTTATCTAGAAATTATAAGGTTCAGAAGACACAATCGTGGATGAGAAAAGTTTCTTGGACATCACAAGCTTGGTGAGTGATCATCCCTCAAATGACCTCCCTGAATTTGAGGATGAGCTATGATTTCCAAATAAAAAAAGAATAACTCAATAGAAACGTCTTTTATGAAACAAACCCCTCCCAAAAAACAGTGAAAGAAATTCTATTTTTATATTTGTTTTTCAGCTAATTTAAATAAACCTAAATGGTCCAGTGTGTGCAGCATAGATAAACATGCATGGAGGACGCAGCCATTGGGCCTGGTGACTGAGTAATGACAAAAAAAGGAAACCAATTCACCCTTAAAGTCAACCGTAGATTTTGCAAAGAGCTAATATCTGAGTCAGCAAAAGATGCCTACGGACAGACCATTTCCTGGATAAAAAACAAGATGCCTGCCCTCCATGCCTATCCCTGCATTCCCATGCCCACCTGTAACTGAAGGTGCAATGGGAGGAACTACACAGCTTATATATTTGCTTCCATTGGGAAAAAGAGAAGCATAGATAGGTAGATGGACACTGAACTTGGAAAAGGTAACTTGCATCAATGAATGCTAGATGATGATTCATGTGATGGATGTGATAGCCTTAGCTTAGGTAAACCTGGCATTTCATGCTTGGGTAATCATTTGTTTGAATGCTGCAAGTGTTACTTTATTAGTATTTTGGTAATTTGAACCCCAGCATCTCTTGGTCCCTTCCAAAAACTTCTCAGTTTCCAAAGACCAGACCACAACTAAAATTCTTTTAATTTTCTTGTTGAACAGGTCTGTCTCTTTTTGGAAGAAATGCAATGTGCAAATCTCGTCAAAAACATTCAGATGGACCAATGCCCACCTACTTCTATGCGAAACAGGAGGACTTAAAAAAACTTAACAATTTAGATTGGAAAGGGGTGAGTTATTTCTACTAATGCAAACTAATGGCTCAAGGGGCAAATCCTAAGTGTCTGTGGTGAATATTGGTCATAGCCACAGGAAAACATTTTTATTGTTTGGGTGATCTTCATTCGGGGTACTTGCAGCTAGTTGCCTGGGGTCAGTGGCACTAGACTAGCCCTTAGTTAATCGGATGCTAACACTTTGACTTCTTTCACATCATTTTTTACTGTGACTCTGAAATACTGTCATTTTCTTTTCTCATTCTACAGATCTCTTCTTCTGCAAAAAAAAAACCATGGCAGTCCTGGTCTGTGGTGCACCTCTGTTTCCAAGCTAATACCAGGAGAATGCAGTTGCACTATTTTCATATAGTATACATTTTCCTCACTTGTATTATAAATATTTTTGAACTGTGTGCATCATTGCCATTGTGGATTTCAGCCTAGATAACTGTCTATAACTAACTTGAGAGTCTGTGGCTGCTAAAGGCTAACTAGTTTAAGTTAACTCTCATCTTCCTTCCATGACAGATGTGCCAATCTCTTGGACTTGCTAAATACTGTATTTGTCTCTCTAAAGTTTTATCTAATTCCCCCTACCAATGTAATCATGAATTTTCTCCCCCAAGTTAGAAGATTTCCAGAGCTATCATCAAGTGATCTCACCCTTGGTGGTCGGACATTTTGCAAGCATGGTTAAATTGTTAGAGAGGGAGGTTTACAGAAAAATTGTCAATATGCTCATACCACCCCCCTTATTTTGGCCAGAAAGGAACATCATAGTGCTGAGAAGTAATTATAACAATGGTAGGCCAAGGATATGTAGTGAGCAATTTTTCTTCCACAATCTACACCTCACTGAGAGTCAATCTGCCTGATGGTTCTGCCAAAGCTAACTTCCTTCAATTATTTGACTATACATTAAGTTTACTTTAGCAAATGATACTCCTACTTTACACTGTACTGTTTGATTTATGTTTTCTTAGATTTTCCACTCATTCTGCTTTTATTTCCGTTTTTGTTTCATATTGCAGAATAAGTAACCTTTTGTGCTGGTTGGCATGCTGAATATGAACCTTGTGTTTCAGTGATGGTTTCTCTGTTTGGGCCTGTTAAAGCCCCCAGCAGTTAGTTCCTTTGGAAAACCCCATGAATCAGCAGCACATTTTGGTAGAGGAGACAGACAATACATTTCTGCTCAGGTAAGAACTGGAAGTTGGATTTGGAGCTGGGCAGGATTTTGCAGTATGCATAATGTAAAGATAAATTCTGTATTCCATTGCTTACTATAAGTAGTATTCCTCCCTAGTAGTGAGTGTTGACTGGATGTGGAGGGTAAGGCAGAGCACAGGTGTTACTTCTACTAACTAATGGGAGGGTTTAAGTAAAGTTAATGCAGCATTGCTTTTCTAACAGTGACTGTAGGAGGCTGGGCTGAAGGTATGTATTGGCGTTACCCTGGTGGTAAAGGTAAAGGGAGCTCAAGCAAGCCAAGTAGAGAGAAGAATAGAGATAGTGTACAGTTTCTTTGTGATGGGCCAGGTTCAGAACTCAGCATCGACTCTTATGGTAGGTAGGTGGAGCATCCTCCTTTATGGATGCCATACTAAAAAGTACAACTAATGGTACTACTAATAATTACTATAATAATGATAATAAGGATAATAATATATTTAATAAACACATAGTAAAAGATAAAGGCCCTCATCATGACTTTGGCAGTAAATGCTGCCTACAGCCACGCTGAGCCCCGCCAACATACCGCCGCAGTGGCGAATATCCGATCACCATGTTATGACACACACACACACCAATCCGACAGAATACAGCCACATACACAAATCCGCCAGCCCAAAGGTCAGTGCAACACTTTTGCCAGTGCGATTGAGAACATTGGCTGTGACATTCCTGCTGCCAAGCCCACTGTCATTTGGGAAGAACCTATCACCAGGAAATGGAGCACTGATAGCATTTGCACAAGAGGGGTGATCCCAGTCGGATGACGGATAGATGAGATCAGGTCAGGCTCCAACTGGGCATACAGCTCTGTGATTGTGGTCCTGTCCAGTCAATAGATGAGTATAATGTGCCTGTCCTCCAGTGTAGCTAAGTTCACAAGGGGTCTGTAAACGGGGGTATGTCTCCACCTCCCATTCATCCGCAGCGGTAGGTATCTAAGGGACACAAGAGTGAGTAGGCTGACACAATTGAAACAACAAAACCACAACAGCAGTCCACATGGTGCACTTATTATTTGGGACAGTGTTAATGGCAAGGTTTGTGCTAATCTAGGCTGTGATGCAGTTAATGTCGATATGCCTGTTCCCCCCGCCTGAAATGGGGACCGCCTGACTGTATGTAAGGACAGGTAGAAATGAGGTAACTCCTCCGATGTTGGGCGTCATGGTGAAAGGCGGTCTTGCACCGCCATGCAATTCCTCATTGGATAATATGGGGCTCTATGGACTACAGTGGCCAATGAGGATCTACGCCGGCGGTGACAGTGTACACCACAGCGGACATGACAGCCATTTTCTAACTCAATCCTCACTTGTTTCCTGACCTTCAACAGGAGAAGACCTACACTGCGTGTGCTGCTGTGACCTGTGTCTGGAACCTACCATGGCCCGTGTGACCGGGGAAAGGGCCCCTGCCTTCACTTCGGAGGAGTTGGAGTGACTGGTGGATGGGGTCCTACCCCATTACGGACAGCTGTATGGGCCTCCAGACCAAAAGGTGAGAGCACTTTGGCCACGATGCATGTGTCAAGGATGCATGTAGATGTGTGTGCAAGCATTGTGTAAGGGTGGGTGGCAGCGGGGGGATTGCCTGTCGGCGGTGTACATGTTGTGCGCTGGGCTATGTGTGTGCCAATGGTGATGGAAATGGGTATGGTGGGCCATTTGTGTGACTGGTTGGACTGTTTGTTTAATGGCGTTCTCCTGTCTATATTGCCTCTGTAGGTCAGCGCCCATTAAAAGAAGGGATTATGGCGTGCCATCGCCAGGGACTTGCGGACCCTAGGAATATATGGCAGGCAGAGCACCCACTGTCGAAAACGGTGGGAGGACCTGAGACGCTGGGCACGGAAGACCGCGGAGGCCCAGCTAGGGATGGCCTCCCAATGAGGAAGGGGTGCCCGTCAGACCCTGACCACCCTGATGGCCCGCATACTGGCAGTGGCCCACCCTGAGCTGGATGGGCGCTTGAGGGAATCACAGCAACCACAAGGGGTTGAGTACAGTGGGTATCAATACATATTTTGGCTGGTGGGATGGTATCCTGGTGGTGGATGTGTGTCAGTGGATGCTCCTAAGGCCAGGCAAGACATTGCAGCATGGGTCATCTGAAGGGTCATGGGTGTATGGCAAATACAGGTGAACTAGCTTGGTAGCAGTCCATTTCAGGCAGGGCATCGTGGGTCCCAGGAGTGCTGCAGTTGGCGGTGTGGTGCCCTCATCTTGCCTTAGTGACTAGCCATATCCCTAGTAGTGCAATGCATAGTGCTTAAGCCTGTTCCCTGTGTGTGACGTAATATGAATGCCAACTATGGTGTTGGTGCAATCATTGACCCAGTGTATCCTTTGTCTCTTTCCCCTTCTTTCTTGTTTTGTCAATCTGTCCTTGTGTGCATTAGCATCATCTGGCAGAGGAGCAGGGGCACCGGTGACAGAGGAAGCTGCATCCCACATGACCCAGGAGGCAGAATCCACAGACGCAAAGGGAACCAATGGGACGGAGGGCGAGGGAAGCACCACGGCGAAGACTGGAGGAGACAACACAGACTCAGATACCTCCTCCGATGGGAGCTCCCTGGTGGTGGTGGGCACCTCTGTGACCACCCCAGCTGCAGCCGCCACTCCCGTACCAGCAGCCCTTCACCAAGTTTCCTGTGCCCGCTCACCCAGGAGGGTGCGCATCTCCTTTGCCCCAGGCACCTCAGGCCCTGCCCAAGTGAGCCCTGCTGCTCTGAGTGAGGAGGCTATTGACCTCCTGAAATCCATCTCTGTGGGGCAGTCAACCATTGTGAATGCCATCCAGGGGTTGGCATCCCAGATGCAGCAATGCAATGCATTTCTGGAGGGCATCCACAGTGGATTGGCGGCACAACAGAGATCGATTCAGGCTCTGGCCTCCTCCCTGATGGCAGCCATTGTCCCTGTTTCTACCGTCCCCCCTCCAACTCTCACTACCCAGTCCCATTCTTCTCAAACTCAACCCATCCCAAGCACGCATACAGATGAGCATGCACACAAGACAACACCCAAGAGTGTCACAGGCAAACACAAGCACCACACTTCATCCCACAAGCACTCATGCAAACACCATACAGTTGCAGACACAACATCCACTGCCTCCACTGTCGCCTCCTCCTCCTCCTCCACCTACCTCTCAGTCATGTCCACACTCACACCTGCATGTACTACATCAACATCCACTACCATCATCACAACACCAAGCGGAACACATACCTCACTGGCAGACACCTCCAAAACAGCCATGCATGCGTCCCCCTGTCTGTCACCCCCTCCTAAAGGACACAAATGCAAGCACTCACACAGCCAACAGCCACCCACCTCACATCAGCATACTGCCCATACACCTTCACCCACGTCCAGCAGAAATACACCTCCAAAAACCACACCCTGAACCTCCACTCCCATTATTCCTCCCTTGTCCTGCCCCAACGCCCCTAAAAAGCTTTTACTTTCCCAAATTGACCTCTTCCCTACCCCGTCCTACCCATATGAGCAGGGTACCATGGACACAGCCCAGCACCTCAGCCACACAGTCTATGGGGACAGTGGTAGCACTACCTACTCAAGGTGGTAAGGATCCCACTCCTCCATCGAAGGAGGGGAAGGAGCCTGCACCACCAGGTAAGAAGGAGAAGGAGCCTGCACCACCAGGAAAGAAGGGTAAGAGCCCATCCACCCCTGCCATGAAGGGTAAGGGATTGATGCCCCATGTTCTGGTGCAAAGCCCTCTACTCCAACGGAGGCTGTCAGGGTGACACCTCCACCACCACCAGCTGTCACTGGGCTCCCACCGCCAGCTGATGAATTGCAGCCATCAGAAAGTGCAGAGGCTGCCCAGGAGGCTCCTCCATCCACCACCACACTTCAGCCATCAGACAGTGCAGAGGCTGCCCAGGAGGCTCCTCCATCCACCACCACACTGCAGCCATCAGACATTGCAGAGGCTGCCCAGGAGGCTCCTTCATCCACCACCACACTGTAGCTGTCACTGCCAGCGGACACCATGTAGGCCACACTCCAGGGGCTGCTGTGCGAGTTGCCTCTTCCAGAACCAGTGGGAAAGTCACCCACCTGAGAGACTGTGGCCTTGCACTCCCCAGCAAAGAGCAATGGGCATGTTGCCCCCTCCACAACCAGTGGGAAAGTCACCCACTCCAGAGACTGTGGCCTTGCACTCCCCAGCAAAGAGCAATGGGCATGTTACCCCCTCCAGAACCAGTGGGGTAGACACCTACTCAAGAGAATCCAGTGGGGTAGACACCTACTCAAGAGAATGTGGCCTTGCACTCCCCAGGACAGAGCAATGGGCATGTTGCCTCCTCCAGAACCAGTGGAATGTGACCCACTCCAGAGACTATGGCCGTGCACTCCCCAGCAAAGAGCAATGGGCATGGAGCCCCCTCCAGACCCAGTGGGAAAGTCACCCACTCCAGAGACTGTGGCCTTGCACTCCCCAGCAAAGAGCAGTGGGCATGGAGCACCCTCCAGAACCAGTGGGAAAGTCACCCACTCCAGAGACTGTGGCCTTGCACTCCCCAGGACAGAGCAATGGGCATGTTGCCCCCTCCAGAACCAGTGGGCTTGTTACCGCATCCGGCTGAGGTGCATCCCCACCCTGAGGTGCCCACCTATTTGCAAACCGATGCCCCTGCAGTGTACTATCCGGATGTGGTCAGGATTCGAGTTGGCCCTTAGATTGTGACCTGCGGCCATGTGGGCCCTTTGAACTTTGGAGTGGGCAGTGTCCCTTTGTGTACATGTGTACAAATCTGTTTCACTGACAAATCGAATTATTGATTTTGTATTTGATCTGATTAAAATCACTTTCGTGCATCCCTGTTGTCCTTGCATTATTCTGCCGTTTTTCAGGGACAAATTGTTTTTCATGCGTAGCTGGTTGTGTGTATGATGTGTGTGTGTGTCAGGTGTGTGTCGTGTGTGTGTGTGTGTCACTCTCATTTTCCTCCCTCCCTCCCTTTTGTGCTAGGCGGCTACACTCACCGTCGTCATCTTCATGGGCGTTGGTGTTCGTGGTGAAGCATATCGTAGAAGATCATCTGGAAAACTTGCAGTTCGGGTTCCATGGCGGCATTGTTCTTCCCTGTGTCTCCGATGGTGAGTCCTTTCTCTTTTGTGATGTGTTTCCACCAGGCTTTTGATGGTGTTGGTACTGCCCTGGAAAACGTGGAGGATTGCAGGGTCAAAATATGGTGGACAGTACCTTGTCTTCCGCCTGACTGTTGTTGGCTATTGCCATGGTGAGTATTGTTTCTGCCCTGGTGGTTGGTGAGGTACATTGGCTGTCTATGGGAGTTGTCACCGCCATGGTCATATTTGGCGGTACTTACTGCCAGTCTGTTGGCTGTATTACGTTATAATTTACCACCGGGGTCATAATGAGGGCCAAAGTGTTTATTTTTCTAAACAAATCGAGCCATCAAGTCCACTCACAACTGGCATTGCACCCTCCACAAGCCTAAGCTGTACAGAATTTAACCTATTCTACTTCTTCCCCCACTTTTCCTACCTAGACCACATGCAAGAGTCTCACCTCTCTCCCTTCAGTTAAGTGAAGGGGATAGTAGTGGCTCCTGAAAGGGTTGAGATCTACTTGACTGCCTGTGATGACTGGGGTGATAATGCCTTGCCCTCGGTTCCACTGGCTGAGAACTGGTTGATGGGACTACACTGCCTCTCCCTCTTCTTCAGTATCACCAGCTAGTGATATACCACCATAATTACTTCCATTTTCTGGGGCGCACAGCCACACGGGTACCTGCGACCATGCCCATTCTCCTTGGTAGCAGAGGTAGGGCTCAGGGGTTGACCTTTGTTAGTAACAACAGGAGTTTGTTGTGAGGAGAAAAGAAAAGAATGTGAACTGTAATATCCACTGCAAGCATATTTGTATAGTCAGTCAGGTACAATGCTGATTCTCTAGAGCACCTTGAACTGTTTTCTATGATTCTGTGTCCCTGTGACCTACATATTATTCACATAATTAGTACTGTTTGCAGTACTTTTCATTAATTAATCCACCATAAGTACATGCATTCTCAAATGGAAGGAACAGAAAAAATTTAAAAGTTTAAATAAATGATTTCAAGGCGTGACACTTTTTTCATTATACACTTTAGTAGGATGTGTTTAAAAAATGAATAGGCTGCCAATTGTCAGGAATGGAATGGGATGGGTAGTGGTAAGTATGTCATGCACAGTCAATAGGCACTGGGCAAGGGCAACGTGAGCACATCTTCTCTTAATTCAAATGGCTGAGGGTCAGAGACAGAAAGATACTAAGATGGATTATTTAAAAAGGACTGGAGACTCAGCATATGCCCAAGGAAAGAAGAAAAATAATATTTTAACAAAACTCAACAAATGCAGCAGTTGATATTGAGTAGGGAGTGGAACCATTACTTACCGTTCATCCTAGCAACCACTTACTACTCCTCCTCAGGAGCTAACTCATCATGAACGGCCTCCTAAGTAGTTGCTTCAGCAGGGTCTAGAAAACAAAGCATTTTTTAATAATGCCACTACCAAACTTAGGGGGTCATTACAACATTGGCATTACCGCCATGCAGAAGACCGCCAACACACCGCCGCGGCCGCGGAATTCCGCCACAGCTATTATGACCCATAGCTCGGAATCTGCCAAAATTTAGACACCCACACAAGTCCGCCACACCAAAGGTCAGTGATAAACTGCCGATAACAAAACCAACACCGTCACGCCAACAGGAATACGCCCACACTATCACTACCCACGAATCCACGTGGCGGTCTTTCAACCACGGTATTCCATTGGTGGTACACACCGACGCGCTCAAAATACACACATTGGACAATTAGAAATACACACACCTGAGACACATACACACACCACTCCCACACATCCAATACAATATAAAACACACACCCACAACACCCACAAACCCTTACGACCACAATTGCGACTGAAGGCCAGAGAGAGACACCACCATCTACAAACTAGCATCCACAGGCACTCAACACCATCACTCACACAACATCCATGCACAAAACACCACACACCCCTAAACATCACCCCACACTTCACAACACACACCACCCCACACATCACCCACACCACCCCATGGCACCGTAAAGACACCCCAGGTTCTCTGAGGAGGAGCTCAGGTTCATGGTGGAGGAAATCATTCGGGTAGAGCCACAGCTATTCGGATCACAGGTGCAGCACACCACCATAGGTAGGAAGATGGAGCTACAGCGCAGAATCGTGGACAGGGTCAACGCAGTGGGACAGCACCGAAGAACATGGGATGACATAAGGAAGAGGTGGAACGACCTACGGGGGAAGGTGCATTCCGTGGTCTCAAGACACCAAATTGCAGTTCAGAGGACTGGCGGCAGACCCCCACCTCCTCCCCCACAACTAACAACATGGGAGGAGCAGGTCTTGGCTATACTGCATCCTGAGGGCCTCGATGGAGTAGCTGAAGGAATGGACTCTGGTAAGTCAAATCTTAACTATTACATCCCCCACCCTACCTGCATGCTATCACATACCCCCACCCTCGCCCTCACCCCCATCACTCCAACTCCTCACATATGTCCCACTATCACAAACCACCCATCCCAACACTAAGCCCTGCATGCAACACCAAAGCATTGACACCCATCACCAATGCATGGCCACTGCACATACCCACACACACCCCTAAACAATTATCACACAAGGTCCCACACAAGAATGCAAGCACTGGGGTACAGGGTCACCCACCCATTGCACACCATGGCACACACAGATGCAATAATCATGCCTTTACACCTCTGCAGGACCCCTACCCAACGTCACCGGACAGGAGGGTCCAGACATGTCCACTCCACCCACAGAAGAGGCCCACAGTGATGACAGCAGCTCTGTCCAACTGGATCTAGATGACCAGTCCGGCCCATCTGGGATCTCGGGACAGCCGAATCCCCTCACACTGGCACAAGCCACCACAGAGCCTCCCACCTCTGGAAACACCAGCACAGCACCCACCCAGCGGGCCCATACCTCTGTCCCCAGGACACGTCAAGCGGCAGTGTGTCCACCACTACAGGGAACCCAGGCTAACCCACCGCCCCAACAACACCAGGGACCTGGGGGCAGTGGGCACACGGTTCAGGGGACAGAGGCCCAGGAACACAGGGGAACTGGGAGGGCTGCTGTGCGACAGGGGTAGGACAGGCCCAGGGAACCCACTCTCCATGAGGCCCTCTCCAACATCATGGGAGCCTACCACCATTCCCAGGAGACGATGGCAACGGTACTGGCCAAGTTTCAGGAGACCCAGCAGCTGCAGGAGGAACAGTATTTGGGGTTCAGGGAGGAACTCAAATCCATCAATTCCAACCTGGGCACCATTGTAGGGGTGCTGAAGGAACTCGTCAACACCAGGAGGGACACTCTGGCACAACAAGGGGCCCCTGACACTAGCCTCGATGATGAACTGCCCACCACCTTTGCCAGCGCTGGAGGAGAGGAGGCACCGCCACAGGACCACGACACCAGCACCCCACTCCCTGCAGATGGAGAACCACCCCGCAAGCAGTCCCTGAGATCCAGGACAAAGACAGAGAACAATTCCAAGACCCCCGCCAAGAAATGAGACCACCCTGATTGTCATCCTTCTGTCCCACTTTCTCACCCTGTCCATCCTTAAACCCAGCTCCACTTCCCATGCCCCTTTGGACAATGCACCTGTGAGACTAATAGACTGAACTCTGCCATTGACATTCCTCTACCATCACCCCTGACTGACCATTTTACAACACCCTCCAATATTTAGCACTTAAATAAACACACTTAAAGCACAAAACAATCTGGAGTCAGTCTGTGCTTTCGAAAATGTGTATTTGCAATAACTGTGTAAAAATGCTATATCCATTGTATTGTCAACATACCTATGTCACACAGCTCTAGTCCATGCGGAAACAAAGCAGATGTCACACAGTGGGACCCACATCTGTGAAATTGAAAGGGAAAGTGACAACTCAGGGTCCATACACTGGGTGAAAGTGACAGACAGATGAGAGGTAGAACAATTATATCAAATGTAGCAGGCAGTGATGTCTTCTTACCTGTGTCTCACTGGAAGAATTGTTGGATCACCGTGTTTCTGTTGTCGTTGTCCTCTTCTTCTGCTTCCTCTTCTTCACTGTCCACAGACTCCACAGCTGCCACAACACCGCCATCTGGACCATCCTCCTGCAGAAAAGGCACCTGTTATCGCAAAGCCAAGTTGTGAAGCATACAGCAGGCCACGATGATCTGGCACACCTTCTTTGGTGAGTAGAATAGGGAACCACCTGTCAGATGGAGGCACCTGAACCTGGCCTTCAGGAGGCCGAAGGTCCTCCTAGTCCGCCCATGGGCCTCATTGTAGCGTTCCTCTGCCCTTGTACTGGGATTCCTCACTGGAGTCAGTAGCCATGACAGGTTGGGGTAGCCAGAGTCACCTGCAAATGTCGAGGGAAATTTGTTAGACACACACTAACTCTTAGGGACATCCCAAGACCCAGACACCTAGTCACACTGTATAGGCTCCATGTCCTCACCTAATAGCCACACACGGTACCTCTGGAGTTGCCCCATCACATAAGGGATGCTGTTATTCCTCAAAATGTAAGCGTCATGCACTGAGCCAGGAAACTTGGCGTTCACATGGGAGATGTACTGGTCGGCCAAACACACCATCTGCACATTCATTGAATGGTAACCCTTCCGGTTTCTGTACACCTGTTCACTCCTGCGGGGGGGGACAAAGGCCACATGTGTCTCATCAATGGCACCTATGATGTTGGGGATATGTCCCAGGGCATAGAAGTCACTTTTTACTGTTGGCAAATCCTCCACCTGAGGGAAAACGATGTAGCTACGCATGTGTTTAAGCAGGGCAGACAACACTCTGGAAAACACATTGGAGAACATAGGCTGGGACATCCCTGATGCTATGGCCACTGTCGTTTGAAAAGACCCATTTGCCAGGAAATGGAGTACTGACAGCACCTGCACTAGAGGGGGGATTCCTGTGGGATGGCGGATAGTTGACATCAGGTCTGGCTCCAACTGGGCACACAGTTCCAGGATTGTGGTACGATCAAGTCTGTAGGTGACAATTGCATGTTGCTCCTCCATTGTCGACAGGTCCACCAGCGGTCTGTACAGCGGAGGATGCCACCACCTCCTCATCTGCCCCAGCGGACGTGCTCTATGGAGGAGAACAGCGAGCAGAGAGTCAACCAACACTGAGGTACGTTAACACAATTTTATTCCTAAATATTTTTAAACCGCCATGTGCCTGTATTAGTGTGTATGCAAGGCCTAGATATGTGTGACGCATTTAAAATGAATGCCATGTGGCCCCCTGAAATGGTGTCTGCCTGACCTGTAATGTGGGACAAGGGGATATGAGGTAACTGCGCTGGCGTTGTACACCGTCGCGGTAGGCGGTTGAAGACCGCAGCGCAATCCTGCATTGGTTAACATTGGACCCTATGGGTCCCAGGAGCCAATGACGATGTACGCCGGCGGTGACGGTACGCACCGCCGCAGACGTGACCGCCATTTTCTCTCTGTTCAATCACTTGATACCTGATCTTCGACAGGAGAGGACCTACACTGCAAGTGCTGCTCTGACCTCAGTCTGGAACAGAGAATGGCTCATGTGTCTGGGGAAAGGGCCACTGCCTTCAGCACGGACGAGTTGGAGAAACTAGTGGATGTGGTCCTCCCCCAGTACACGCTACTCTACGGTCCTCCAGACAAACAGGTAAGTACACTGTGAGCATGCCGAATGGGCAATGCCTGTGTGGAGTGGTGTGGATGGAAGATAGTGGGGGGGAGAATGAGGCGTGCATGAAACAACGGTGAGTGCATGTGCATCATAGCAAGGGTAGGGATGCGGGCCAATGACTGTGACGGTCCGGACAGTTATATCTTCTCCTTGTCCCCCGTACTATTCCTGTAGGTCAGCGCCCACCAGAAGAAGGATATTTGGCGTGCCATCGCCAAGGAAGTCCGGGCCCTGGGGGTCCACCACAGACGGAGCACCCACTGCCGTAAAGAATGGGAGGACATTCGCCGCTGGAGCAAGAAGACGGCGGAGGCCCAGCTGGGGATGGCCTCCCAACGTGGGAGGGGTGCCCGTCGCACCATGACCCCCCTGATGTTCCGGATCCTGGCGGTGGCGTATCCGGAGTTGGGTGGGCGCTTGAGGGCATCACAGCAGCCACAAGGGGGTGAGTACACTCTCATTCAGCTGATTCTGCGCACAGTGGAGGTGTCTGGGTGGGGGAGGTGGGCTGTGAGTTCCCCTAGGCCAGGGCGAGTTTAGTAGGCAAGGTCCCGTCATAAGGCAGGCCATGTGGCACTCCACCCCACCTGTGTTCAGATCCAACTAGACCTAGTCAGGCTCCTGTGACTTCCATGTGTGCAGCAATCGGGCATAGGCCTTGTACCCCATGTCCCTGGGATTAATTAGGGAACTCAAAGTGCATGGCGTAGTGCAGGGGGCTTCTGTGTCTGTAGTGTCTGCCAACGGTAGCGGTATTACATGCACTCAACATGTCTTTCTTCTGTCTTCCCCCCCCCTTTTTGTGGTCTCCCTGTTCTTGTGTGCATTAGCATCATCAAACGGAGGAGCAGTGGCACTGGAGCAGGAGGGAGCTGCATCCCACATGGCCCTGGAGGGCGAGACAACGGAGTCTGAAGCCACCAGTGGGAGGGAGGGCGAGAGGAGCTCCACGGCGGGGACAGGAGCTGAGACCAGCGACACCGACAACTCCTCTGATGGGAGCTCCCTTGCGGTGGCGGGCCCCACTGTGCCCCCCCATCTACAGGTACAGTTGCCACCCCCCCTACCAGCACCACCCTCCCAGCAGCCCAGTGGCCGCTCACCCAGGACGGTGAGCATCTCCTTCGCCCCAGGCACCTCAGCCCCTGCCCCAGTCAGCCCTGCTGCGGCCTTAGTGAGGAGGCCATTGACCTCCTCAGATCCCTCACTGTTGGGCAGTCTACCATTTTGAATGCCATCCAGGGTGTAGAGACCAGTTGCAACAGAAAATACATACCTGGAGGGCATTCATTCTGGTCAGGCAGCCCAACAGCGAGCTTTTCAGACTCTGGCCTCAGCACTGATGGCAGCCATTGTCCCTGTGTCCAGCCTCCCCCCTCTAACTTCCTCTACCCAGACCCAAATCCCTGTACCTCAGCCTATCCCAAGCACACCATCAGACCAGCATGCACACACCTCAACACACAAGGGAAGCTCTGGCAAACATAAACACCACACATCCCACAGGCACTCACACAAGCATCATACCCATGCATACATACTAACATCCACTGCCTCCACTGTGTCCCCCTCCTCCACGTCTCCCTCCTCCCACCCTGTCACATCTCCACTCACACCTGCATGCACTACATCTTCAGCCACTACGTCCATCACCAGCACACCCATCACCACACCCCGCTCATTTGCACTCACCACCCCCACTACCATTCACACATCCGCTGTGTCCTCTCCCAGTGTGTCTGTGAGCCCACCTACCAAGGTACACAAACGCAACCACACACCCACCCAACAGCCATCCACCTCACGACAGCCGATGCACCTTCACCCAAAGTCAGCAAACGTACACCTCCTACAACCACTACCTCTTCCTCCACTCCCAAACCCCCTCCATCTACCCGCCCCAGTGTGTCCCAAAAACTTTTCAGGTCCAACCTTGACCTCTTCCACTCACCTCCCCCCACCCCTTCAGTCCCCTAGGGCACGCCTTTCCAGCTCCCAACCCTGCACCTCAGCCACAACATTAGCGGGAACAGTGGTGCCAGCAGTAACCGGCTTCTGGAGTGCGCCAAGCAGCAGGGCAGCCAGTGTGCCTAGGAGCCAGACCACGGACAGTCCCCCACCTCAAAAGCATAAAAAGTTGTCCAGTGCCCGGCTGGAGAAAGGCAAAACATCTACCACCAAAGCCTCTCCCAGGAGTACAGTTGGGAGTGGGAAGACAGCTGCGCCACCATCCAAGGTGGGGAAGGTGCACAGAAAGAAAGGCAAGTCGCCAAAAACCTGCACGGCGGACAAGACCGCCACCAGCACCGCTGCCAAGGACACCGCCGCCACCAGCACAGCTGCCAAGGACACCGCCGCCACAAGCACCGCTGCCAAGGACACTGCCACCACAAGCACCGCTGCCAAGGACACCGCTGTCACAAGCACCGCTGCCAAGGACACCGCCGCCACAAGCACCACTTCATAGGACACCGCCGCCACCAGCACCGCAGGCCAATGAGTGCCAAAAGCTCAGACGCTACTGGGGCCCCCACGAGCAGGATGAAGCACTCTGGGCACCAAGCCCCCTCCAGAACCAGTGGAGACTGTTATCCACTACCTCAGTCCTTGGCAGGATGAAGCACTCTGGGCACCAAGCCCCCTCCAGAACCAGTGGAGACTGTTATCCACTACCTCAGTCCTTGGCAGGATGAAGCACTCTGGGCACCAAGCCCCCTCCAGAACCAGTGGAGAATGTTATCCACTACCTCAGTCCTTGGCAGGATGAAGCACTCCGGGCACCAAGCCCCCTCCAGAACCAGTGGAGAAAGACATCCACTACCTCAGTCCTTGGCAGGATGAAGCACTCTGGGCACCAAGCCCCCTCCAGAACTAGTGGAGATTGTTATCCACTTATGAGACTGTGGCCTTGCACTCCCCAGGATAAAGCAGTGGGCAAACCACCCACTTGAGAGACTTGTGAGACTGTGGCTTTGCACTCCCCAGGATAAAGCAGTGGGCAAACCACCCACTGGAGAGACTTGAGAGACTGTGGCTTTGCACTCCCCAGGATAAAGCAGTGGGCAAACCACCCATTTGAGAGACTTGAGAGACTGTGGCTTTGCACTCCCCAGGATAAAGCAGTGGGCAAACCACCCACTTGAGAGACTTGTGAGACTGTGGCTTTGCACTCCCCAGGATAAAGCAGTGGGCAAACCACCCACTGTAGAGATTTAAGAGACTGTGGCTTTGCACTCCCCAGGATACATCAATGGGCATGGAGCCCCCTTGTGGATCTGGCGTTGTGCACTCATCCGGCTGAGGTGCCACCCCCTCCATTCCCCCTGAGGTGCCTGTTGTATTTTGATCTGATGCCCCAGCAGTGTTCTCTCCGTTTTGATTGGGTATCTTGTGTGGGCTTCGCCCATGCATTTTGGGTCCAGTGGTCCACGGACTTTAATGGTGGAATACCTTGGACTTGTATTCTTGGTGTATATATTTGTTTATAGTGTATATATATTTTTGTGTACTGGATTTTAATAGATTACAAACGTTCAAATCATTTCCTTCTGTCTTTGCATTCTTCTGGGGGGTTGGGGGATGTAACTGTAATGGATCATGATGTATTAGTGTGTTTGTTGTTGTAGGTGAGGGTGGGGGTGTTGCGTGTTTGTGTCACTCTTTTTTCCCTCCCCCCTCCCCTGTGTTGTAGGTGCAGTACTCACCGTGGTCTTCGCCACCGGCGTTCGTGCTCCTGGTAGAGGAGCAGGAAGACAAAGACAGGGAGTATCTGGAGTTCCGGTTCCATGGCGTCCTGGTTCCTCGGGGGGTGTGTAGAGGTGAGCGTTTTCCCTTCCAAGTCCTGTTTCCGCCGTGTTTTTGTTTGCGGTGTATCCACCCCGGAAAAGATGGCGAATTGGACTGTTGTAATACTGTGGGCAGTACATTGTCTTCCGCCTGTCTGTTGGCGGTTACCGCTGCGCTGTTTGCTTGTACCGCCATGGCGGTCGGAGTGTTAAAGTGGCTGTCTATGTTGGTGGTTTCCGCCACGGTCGTGATTCCATTTTTTTTACGGCCGGCCTTTTGGCGGTTTTACCGCTGCTTTAACACCGACCGCCAGGGTTGTAATGACCACCTTAGTGTTTCTTACAAGTAAAAACAAAAAAACAGAAGTATCTGAATGTATTGCTTGCCAAAGAATCACTTTGAAAGGTGTACTTCTATATATATATATAAAAAAACAAACACTAAAAAATGAATTTAATATATTTTAATAATGGGAAAATATTAAGAAAGGACCAAGAAAATAATGATTTAAGGAAGGAAAAGGGAATGTAGAGGGGAAAGGTAAAAGTGACAAGGGAGGAGTTGATAATTTAACAGTATGAAAAAAGGGGATACAGAAAAAACAAAGAAAATAAGAGGAAGTAGACAGCAGATGCAGAAGGGAATATAAATAGGAAACTCAAGGAGGTGTGCGGGGTGTATGCACACTGGCTAAAGTAGATAAAATGGATGTTTAGAAAAAGTAAGGAAAAATACAAGGAAAGGAAAATACAGTCTAGTGGAAGATGATGCTGCATTACCATATGTGAAATTTTTAATTGAAGAAAAGAAAAGTAAATACAAAATGATATTTGACTTACTGGCACTAGAGCGAATGTTTTCTGTCATGGTGGTTGCAGTGGAGGATGCTGGCCTTTCTGTCCAGTGCCTCTTCTTATTTGGTGTTCCTAAAAAGAGAAAAGAAAAATAAGTCACTGACTATTAGTACTGTTATCTACATTAATGGAATGCAATACAATAATATTAAAGATCATGCAGTACAAATTTACAGGCAAACAAATCCACTGCTTGCGTAATCAACCTAATTCCCACATTTTAACCTCTATCCTAAAAACAGTTTGCTGTTGGAAAAATTAGTTACAGCTACAAATGATATTGCTCCTCCATCTTCATATGTTGCCTCCATATTTACATTAAAGTGATCCACAATTAAGGTTGACAGTATTGCACTGCACCTCTTGGAGAAGGAGACTGCAGCAACAGGAAAGTCATTAAGGAGGCTCACCATTGAGTTCTTCCCTCTGTCCTTGCTGCTTTCTGCCCATCAACCTAAGCCTAAGAATACATGGCTTACATGCTGCCTGCTCCCAACAACCTAGGTGGTGTCCACTCAAAATTAAGTTGTGGAATAGCTTTTATATCCCAATAACAGGCAGACTGACATTCACTTTGCTCACACTCCTCCTGACACTCTTCACATATTCCACACCAGCCTCAGGCCCTCATTACAACCCTGGCGGCCAGTGTTAAAGCAGCGGTAATACCGCCAACAGGCCGGCAGAAAAATAATTGAATCACGACTATGGCCAAAACCGCCAACATAGACAGCCACTTTAACATGAAATACTAGTAGTCGAGTTTTATCCAAGGGTGTTTGTTGTTGTGCTAAAATATAGAGAGTGAAGTGCAATGGAATGAGGGGATGATGGAGGAAAGTCCAGGGTATTGTTTCAGTCTGTTTGCAGCACAGGTGCAGTACCCATGGGGACATAGGAAGGGGAGTAATGGCAGTTCAAGGTGACTGAGTGGGACAGAAGGGGGACAATCAGGAGAGTCTCATTTCCTGGCGGTGGTCTTGGCAAGTGTCTCTGGCTTCTGTCTGGTTTGCAGGGAATGTTTGCTGGGTGGTTCATCTTCTGCAGGGGAAGGGGTTCTGGTGCCTGTTGGTCCTGTGGTGGGACCTCCTGCCCACTAGCAGAAGTGGAGGGCTGTTCAGATGACTGGCTAGTGGTAGGGGCCCGCTGGTGTGCTGTTGCCTCCCTCATGATGTTGGCCATGTCTGCCAGCACCCCTGCAATGGAGATCATGGTGTTGTTAATGGCCTGCAAGTCCTCCCTGATGTCCTGATACTGTCCCTCCTGCAGCCGCCTGTTCTCCTGCACGTTGTCTAGGATCTGGCCCATCATGTCCTGGGAATGTTGGTAGGCTCCCAGGATCTCGGAGAGTGCCTCCTGCAGAGTCGGTTTCCTGGTCCTGTCCTCCCCCTGGCGCACAGCAGTGCTCCCAGTGTCCCTGTTGGCCTGTGCCTCTGTCCCCTGAACGGTGTGCCCACTGCCAATGACCCCAGGTCCCTGATTGTCTTGTGGGCGAAGTGTGGGCTGGGGTTCCTACACAGGTGGGCACACTGCTGATTGATGTGTCCTGGGGACAGAGGTGTGGGTACGCTGGGTGGGTGCTCTGGTGTTGGTTCCTGATGGAGGAGGCTCTGTGGTGGTCTGTGAGTGGGCTTGGGTGACCGACTGTCCAGTGGTCCCTGATGGGCCAGGTAGGTCGTCCAGATCCAGAAGTCCAGAGTTACTGTCATCACTCTCTTCTGTTGGGGAACTGGATAGTGGTGGCACCTCCACTCCAGTGACATTGGCTGGGGTACCTGTGGGGATGTAAATGATGTATTATGCTTCAAATGTATGACATTTGTAGCTTCCCCTCTATGGTTGTTGTTACCCTGACAGCTTTTGCTTGTGTATGTTGGTGTATTGTGGAATTGTTATTTTCCCTATACTGTGCATGCTTTAGTGATGAGTGTCCATGCAGGGCTGGGAGGGGTGTCCATGCATTGGTACAGCATGCAGGGCCTGGCATTGGGATTAGTGAGATGTGTTGGTGGAGTGTGTGGGATGTGGTAGAGTGATGGGAGTGAGGGTGAGGGTGTTTGATGGCATGCAGGTATAGGGGGTGATAACTGATAAATGTTGACTTACCAGTGTCCAGTCCTCCGCCAACTCTGGCGATTCCCCCAGGATGCAGGATTGCCAGTACCTGCTCCTCCCATGCTGTGAGTTGTGAGGGAGGAGGTGGGGGTCAACCTCCAGTCCTCTGTATGGCGAGCTGGTGTCTTGCTGCTACGAAAAGCACCTTCCCCCGTAGGTCATTCCATCTCTTCCTGATGTCATCCCTTGTTCTTGGGTGCTGTCCCACACGTTGACCCTGTCCACGTTTCTCCACCGTAGCTCCATCTTCCTTGCTATTGATATTTGCTGCACCTGTGCTCCAAAAAGCTGTGGCTCTACCCTGACGCTTTCCTCCACCATGACCCTTAACTCCTCCTCAGTGAAACAGGGGTGCCTTTGTGGTGCCATGGGTGTTGTGTGATGTGTGTTGGTGAGGGTGTGTTGGGTAATGTGGTGGGGTGTGTGATGTGAAGTGCGTGAGGGGTGTATGGGTGTATGTGGTGTGTGTGTCTAGTTGTCTCTGTGCTCTTCTTCTCAGTCTCCTGGTGGCAATAGTTGTTGGTAAAGGGTTGTGGGTAATGAGGGTGTGTGTTTTATAGTGGTATGGGTGTGGTGTGTGTATGGTTATCAGGTGTGTGTTTTTGGTATAGGCCAATGTTGTGGTGTTTTGTATGTGGGTGTCCATTGTGAGCGCGGCGGTATGTACCGCCAATAGTTTACCGCCGTTGAATGTATGCAGTGGTGATTCATGGGTCATAATGTGATGGGAGTTGTTCTGTTGGCGTAATGGTGTGAGTTTTGGTACCGCCACTTTATCACTGACCTTTGGCGTGGCGGATTTGTGTATGTGGCTGTAGTCTGTTGGACTGGTGTGTGTCTGTCATAATATGGTGGACGGATATTGGCCAGCGCGGCAGTAAGTTGGTGGCCGTCAGCGCGGCGGTTAGCGGGATTTACCGCCAATGTCATAATGAGGGCCTAAGAGTCTTACTCCATAGAAAATAATGGAAGCATTGATTTTACACAAAGTACCGGGTTTGCATCAAAAATAAAAAAGGCATGGGCGAGCGTGCATCGGAAAAGTCAGCGATGCATCGATTTCTTACTCACAAATGAGGCTGTGTGTCATTTCTTCTCCGGTCAGGTAGGCGATGCATTGTATTTCTCCCTCACAAGAGAGCGATGCGTCGATTTCCAGCTTGGGTCCGCGCAGGTTCACAATGTCTTTGACGCCCAGGGACGACACGTGAGAAATCCGGTAGCAAGGTGTTAGAAAACTGCACTGCGTGGGATTTGTGTCATTATCAGCAGCCTCAAGTGGGTGTTGCGTCATTTCTCCAGCCGCAATGCATCGATCTCCCAGCCACGATTCAGGTGGAGCGGCGATTTCAGCAATGAAGCGAGTGGCACATCGTTTATCAGCCGCGTTGCAGGTGGTACATCGAAAATTTCCCCGCACAGCGTTCTGTGCGTGGATTTCAGTCCTTGTTCTGCCAACTTCACCTTTCAAGGGATCAGGGACTGGATAGGGCACCACTTGGCGGGACAGGAGTCTCAGCGAGAGAACATGTGCTGGCAGAGGAAGCCTTTCATAGCTCTGAGACGTCAAAACAGGAGGCAAGCTCAGTTCATTCCCTTAGAGATTCTTCTTCAAGCAAGAATGCACAACAAAGTCCAGTCTTTGTTCCCTTTCACTGCCAGAAGCAGAAACCTCAGGACAGCCTAGCAAAGCACAGTCACATGTAGGGGCAGAACTTCTCCTAAGCTCTTCTCCTTGGCAGAGGTTCCTCTTGGTTCCAGAAGTGATCTAAAAATCGGGGGTTTTTGGTCCACTGCTTATACCCCTTTCTGTCTTAGAAGCAGGCAAAACTTCAAAGGAAAGTCTCTGTTGTTCACAAGATCCTGCCTTGCCCAGACCAGACCCCAGGCACACACCAGGGGGGTTGGAGACTGCATTGTGTGAGGGCAGGCACAGCCCATTCAGGTGTAAGTGACCACTCCTCCCTCCCCTCTAGCCCAGATGGATCATCAGGACATGCAGGCTACACCCCAGCTCCCTTTGTGTCACTGTCTAGAGGAGATTCACAGACAGTCCAACTGTCTATCTGACCCAGACAGGGAATCCACAAACAGGCAGAGTCACAGAATAGTTTAAGCCAGAAAGTGCCTACTTTCTAAAAGTGATATTTCAAACTAGCAATCTAAAAGCCAACTTCACTAAAAGATGTATTTTTAAATTGTGAGTTCAGAGACCCCAAACTCTTTTCTATCTGCTCTCAAAGGAAAACTGCACGTTAAGGATATTTAAAGGCAGCCCCCATGTTAACCTATGAGAGGGATAGGCCTTGCAACAGTGAAGTTTGCACTATTTCACTGTTAGGACATGTAAAACACATAAGTACATGTCCAACATACACTGCACTCTGCCCCTGGGGCTACCTTGGGCCTACCTTAGGGGTGCCTGACATGTATAAAAAGGAAGGTTTAGGCCTGGCACGGGGGTGCACTTGCTAAGTCGAAGTGGCAGTTCAGAACTGCACATACAGACACTGCAGTGGCAGGTCTGAGCCATGTTTACAGGGCTACTAATGTGGGTGGTACACCCAGTGCTGCAGACCCACTAGTAGCATTTGATTTACAGGCCTTGGGCACCTCTAGTGCACTTTACTGGGGACTTATTAGTAAAAGCCAATTACACATAGCCAAGGAAAAGCCAATTACACATACACTTTACACTGGAGCACTTGCACTTTAGCACTGGTCAGCAGTGGTAAAGTGCCTAGAGTACCAAAAACAGCAAAAACAGAGACCGTCACACAGTCATAACCTGGCCAGCAGAGGCAAAAAAGACAAGGGAGACGCCGCCAAGGATGACAGGTCTAACACCCCACCGAGAGGTTCATGCTCACCGTAGGGGCCGGAGGCTTTGGTTCTCCAGTAGAAACCTGGCAACCTGCTCACACTACAATCCTGAGGCTCACATCTAATTACACATACACTTTACACAGGAACACTTGTACTTTAGGACTGGTCAGCAGTGGTAAAGTGCCCAGAGTACCAAAAACAGCAAAAACAGAGTCCGTGACACAGTCAAAACATGGGCAGCAGAGGCAAAAAAGACACGGGAGACCACGCCAAGGATGCCAGGTCTAACAGCCCCCCAGAGTTTCATGCTCACCATAGGGTCTGGAGGCTTTGGTTCTCCAGTAGAGACCTGGCAACCTGCTCACACTACGATCCTGAGGCTCACATCCAATTACACATGCACTTTATACAGAAACACTTGCACTTTAGGACTGGTCAGCAGTGGTTAAGTGCCCAGAGTACCAAAAACAGCAAAAACAGAGTCCGTCACACAGTCAAAACATGGGCAGCAGAGGCAAAAAAGACAAGGGAGACCACGCCAAGGATGCCAGGTCTAGCACCCCCCCAGAGTTTCATGCTTACCTTAGGGTCTGGAGGCTTTGGTTCTCCAGTAGAGACCTGGCAACCTGCTCACACTACGATCCTGAGGCTCACATCCAAGTCCCATAGGCTCCCACTCAGCTCAGGTCCCCGACAAGGGCACTGATCAATTTAAGTCCAAGAGACACCTGCCCACCCTAAATTCCCTGAGACACTTGCACACCCTCAGTTCCTTCAGGTCCCTTTTCACACTGAAACCCCTGCTAATAATCCTCTAAAGCTTCTATCCACACTCATTACTTTTGATGTTCCTCAAAAGTGAGCATACTCTCATTAGGTTCCTTGAGGCTCGTATTTTCCCCTTAGTTCTCTAAGGCTCCTATTCACTCTTGTTCCTTTAAGCTTCTATTCACTCAGTTTCCAGAAGCGACTACTCCTCTTCATATCCTTTGCTATGTCTCAGTTCCTACAAGCTGCTACTTAGCATCAGTTCCCTGAGGCTCCTGCTCTCCCTTCAGTTTCTTGAGTCAGCTATTCCCCATAATTCCCTGAGCCTTCTACTCAACCATAAGTTCCAGGAGTTTCCTACTCCCCTCAGTTCCTGGGGATTCCTATTCATCCCCAGTTCCTTAAGGCTTCTGTTCTCAATTGGTTTCCTGAGATAACATCCGACCCTTTGTTCCATTAGGCTATTGCTAATCCTCAATTTCCTAAGACTCCTGCTTACCCTCCATTTCCTGTGGCTCCTGCTAACACTCAGGACACCATAAGCCTTGCTTATTGAAGGCTAGATTTGTGTGTGCACACATTGAATGCTGGTCAGCAGTGAAGATCAATGGGCAGATAGAGACTGAGGTTGATTTGCAGATCCTTATGCGCACAGATTGTGCTCACTCTAGATGAAGGTACACTGGCAGTTCTATGTCAGGACTGAGGTGCATTAATAGAGCTGTAGGTATGCACAGGTTATGATTGAAGTGCACTTATACAGCTTTGGAATCTGAAGATAAGCTGCGCAGGGAACAATTACACAGCGGTTCCTGCACTGAAAATGTAATTCAGAACTGAGGTACATTGACAGAGCTGTGTGTGTGCACATTGGGTGTTCAAACCATGAATGAAGTACACTGGTAGAGCGGAGTATGCGCAGAGGGCCTGACCTGCACGACATGCCTGAAGAGCACTGGCATAGTTGTGTTTGCACATTATTATGGGCAGGTCATCATCGAGATACACTGGTAAAGCTGTGTGTGCACGTTATGTGGTGGTGAGAGTTCTGTAATGGGAAAAGAGCTGTGCATGCACAAGGTATGTGCAAGTGAATGTAGAAGGGCACCATCACAGCTGTGTATAGTGTGTTAGACCAGGTTGTTATTCATGTACACTAGCAGAACTGTGTGTGTACAAGGTATATGAGAGTCAGGGGTAAGATGTACTGGCACAGCTATGGGCGCTGGCCCTTTAGGTCCTCGTTCCTCTATCCTGGCAGAGCTGTGTATCCACTGGGCATGTGTATGTCAGGGATTGAGGCACAAGGGGGGGCGTGGCTTGGCGCAGTAGAAGATGGCCGCCTTGACCGGAGCTTCATGACCGCGACAGAGGCACGGGGAGCCGGCACATATATTCAGCAAGATTTTCACATTACTGAACAGAGGAAGAGTTAAGGGAACATGCCTGGGCAGCATTATTCCCCTTGAAATCAAGAAAAAGGTATTTTTTAAGCCTTTTTTCAATGACTCACATCGTCTGAGGAATTAACTGCGACCGCCACTTTGTTTTTTATTTTTTACCTCATAATTTCTTTTTTTGCTCTATTCATCGCGCTCTAAGAGTTTCTTTTTGCAATTTTTTGGTTTAAAGGTGTGTATCTGTGCTCTTTATTCAACGTATTTTCCTTTTTTGGAAGTTTTGGTCCAGCTTAAGGAGAATTTTCGACTAATCTCTTTTCTGAGATGAACCTTACTCCATAAAATATCATAAAATATATGTTTTACCATAAATTAGGTAGAATTATTCATCTTTGCTTATGGGCAAATCTAGGAACCTTCAATTGACTAGCAACAAAGTACAGAGCAATAAAAGTTCTGAAAATATTTATTTGTCAAACTCATTCTTCCCAGTCAAGGATTGATTATCTGTTTGTCTCACAACCTCTTGTACAACATGTTTTGGGTTCAGAGATTGGTTCCATATTAATCTCGGATCATGCTCCTGTGAGCATGGACCTTGATCTTATTGCACATAATCAGCCAAGTAATAGATGGAGATTTAATAACTCATTACTTCTCAATAGTAATTTTACTCAGCTTTTTGAGAAGTTTGTCACACAGTTCGTTGTAGAAAATGATACCCCTCAGATATCAGTTCAAATTATCTGGGATACATTCAAAGTGGCCTCTAGGGATGTTATTATATCTTATGTTGTCAACAAAAAGAAAACGGCGAATAAAAAATTACTTAGTTTAATGAATCGCATCAAACAATTAGAAAATCTTTACTACTCTTCCAAATCTACAAGTTGTCTTAATGACTTACTTCAAGCTAAATTTGCCTTCAATCAAAATTCGACTGATATTGCTAATTCTTATCTTCTTAAGTCTAGTGCTAAGTATTATGGGGGCCAAAATCAATCAGGGAAACTGTTGGCAAATTATCTTAAAATCAGAAAAGATACAACAAAGATAGAATCTATTTATAACTCCTCCAATCTTTTATTCCAAAAGAACGAGGACATTTTGGATGAATTTGTTCATTTCTTCACACAATTATATACTCCTGATTCTGTCACCGCTCAGGATCTTATTGATCAATACTTGTCTATCATTAATCCACATGCACTTCATTCCTCTGATTTTTCTGTACTTGACCAGGATATTTCCACTGATGATATTCTTAGTGCACTAAAACTTATTAAAAAAGGTAAAGCCCCAGGCCCTGATGGCTTTACTATTGAATTCTATTTACGTTTTTCTAAATTATTGGTTCCAAGATTATTTAAGCTTTTTACCCATTTTGTTGAAGTAAAATCCTTTGGAGGGTCTTTCCAAGAAGCCTTAATAGTTCTTATACCAAAGGATAATAAACATCCTAAGTTTTGTAAGAATTATAGACCTATATCTCTAGTAAATTTGGATTTTAAAATATTCGCTAAAATTATTGCTATGCGTTTGGAATTGATTCTACCTAAGTTAATTGATAAAGAGCAGTCTGGTTTTATTAAAGGACGCTTATTATCTGATAATACACGTCTATTTTTTAATATTTTATGTAAGTCTGTGGCGTATAAAGATTCCCTTTCTGCAATAGCTCTCGATGCTGAAAAAGCTTTTGATCGGGTTAATTGGTCTTTTATTTTTTTCAACACTTTCCTAGTTTGGCTTTGGAGCTAAATTCATAAGCTTAATTTTGTTATTGTACTCTTCTCCTACAGCAGCTATTTTTTTAAATGGTCTTATTTCTCCCTCGTTCTTACTTCATAGAAGAGTTCGCCAGGGTTGGCCGTTGTCACCGCTTTTGTTTGTTCTTCCCTTGGAACCTTTTTTGTTGAAATTTAGAGCTAATCCAAATTTGCATGGTTTCCAATATGGGGAAAGACAGATAAAATGTTCGGCTTATGCAGACAACATCTTACTTTTTATATAAAATCAGAAATCTTCAATTCCTTCTTTTCTATCCGAAGTACAGAATTTTGCTTCTATTTCAGGGTATAAGTTAAACGAAGACAAGTGTGAAATACTTCCCCTAAATGAATTCTCTTTTCCTGAGGATTTTAAATCCTCAAATTTTCATTGGAATAATGATAACATTAAATATCTAGGTCTGTGGTTTAAACCCTCTTTTAAAGATACAATTGCTTGTAACTTTTTACAATTATTTTCTGTTCCTGATTCTCTCTCATTTCTAAATGGAACTCTTGATTTTTATCCTGGTGGGGCAGATTGGATTCTCTTAAAATTATGTTACTCCGTGTAATCCTCTTTGATTTATCAAATATTCCAATTAATATTCCAAGTTTTTATTTTAAGAAGCCGAATTCTATTTTAATTAAATTCTTATGGAATTATAAGAAATCCATAATGTCCCTTTCAAAAGTTAATGAGACCTAAATGCATCGGAGGGGTTAATTTTCAGAATCTCTACTCTTATCATATGGCATTTTCTCTTAAGCAAGCTTCTTGTCTATTGAAGGATGATGATTCTATTTTTTTACCCTTATGGGTTGACGTTGAAAAGTCTTTCGTTGTTCCGTTTACATTTCCGGAGATATTGACTCTGTCAAATAAACCAACTTCTATCTCCTTTCCAATTTTGAACAACTCTTGTCGAATTTTACAACCTGTTTTTGCTTCATATAACAGTGATAAGGTGCAGTTTCTAAATTCATCAATTTGGTACAATAAGCTCATTAAGTTGAATAATGGATCCATCTATTGGAAATCCTGGCATTTGAAGGGGTTAAGATGGGTACATCAATTATTTGAAAATGATTCCCCTCTTTCTTTTGAACAGGCACAATCTCTTTTTTCCCTTCCACCCTCTTATCATAAAAAATATGATGCTCTAATACAAGTTATAAATCCTTTATATAAATCTTTTCCACTCCAGCAAACACCTTCAGCCCGTCCTTTGCCAATTAAGAATTTGTTATTAAAATCTGCATCAGCGTCTTGTCTTTATCAAACTATTCCAGCTCTTCCTGAAGATAGACCTAAGTTGGCAGTAGAAAAGCAGTGGGAGAAGGATCTGAATATTTCACTTTCACCTTCTTTGTGGAATAGAGTTTGGAATAAAATATGGAAATCCACTAGAGCAGCTAATGCAATTCAAACTTTATTTTTTATATACAATAGGTTGTTAATTACTCCTTCTTTTTTACATAAAATGAATTCTAACCTCCCGTCCTCCTGTTGGTCCTGTAGTATGACTGTCTCCGGACTTAAACACATGCTTTTTGAGTGTTCGTATATTTTTCAATTTTGGGTTAAAGTATGGAGTCAAATTAATACTATTTTTAAAACTCAAATTCCCATGAGCTTTGCCAAGATATTTCTAGGTAGCCTGGCAGCTGACTGGTCTCATTTTCCCAAACATTCTATTGTAATTCTGGATTTATTGTTGGCTGTTGCCTTTCAACAAATTACGAAAAATTGGAAGGATTCGTCTCAATTATCCTTTAAAGCTTGGTGGTATGGTGTGTGTTATAATCATAGGCTGGATAGAGCTTATGTCTCCCCTGTATCCCTTGCCATTAAAAGAGACATGCTGTGGTTACCTATTACAAATTATTTAAACTCTTTGGCTTATTCTTCATGTAATCATTTTCCTAGAAATGAGGAGGTCTCTAAACCACCATGAATTGTGTTTTTCTCCTTACCTTATTGTACCTACTTATATTTAACTATCTCTTATAGTATTTTTATTATATGCATACATATTTCGGTTTTAAAGTATTAATATATTTAAAGTGTTTTTCTTTTTAATGTGTATTTTCTCAGGAAATTAAACTGTTGTTATACTAATTCATTCCTATTATCAAATGTGTTTATATTTTTTGTATATTGTATAATTTTTCAATAAACTTTCTCCTTAAAACTTAAAAAAAGGGATTGAGGCACAATGACAACAATAAAATACTATGACGAAAGCAACATTGCTGTAACAAAATATTGGAAATATTAAGGTTTTAGTTTCTGCTAAAAAACAAAAAACCTGAAATGTCACATTAAAGAACCCAGAGATTAGGGTAATGTTGAAGCAGTGGCGTAACACAGTCCCCTGCAGCCCCTAAGGTGCAGGTGTCCCCAACCCTTCAAAGGGCCCCCAATCCTTCAAGGCGCCCCAGTGAACTCAAGATCATTGAATATTTGTGAAATAGGGGAGATTTATGGGGCCCTCATCACATTCTTAATTGAAGGCAAATAATTTTGCCTTGTGCCACTGTTTCGGACTATGGAGCAAGAGGCCTCTTTGCACTGTGAAGCCACTGTAGATTCATCGTTTTTTCTATTGTGATTTGAGTAGCCTCTCTGTGAGAAACGAGAGGCCCTTTTGCTGGGATTGAGAAGTCCCTCAATGGAAGGGATGCAGCCAGTCTCGACAAGAAATGAGAGGGCGTGGTAAGAGGGAGTGAAAGGACGCTCTTTGCTCCCCTGATCCCTGTGAGATTGGTGCTTCTTACCTACTATGCTGCTCCCTCCATAGCTCAAGCTTGTGAGAAGCCGCACAGGGGATAACTAAACAGGAGAAACTCCTTGTGGGCTATCCTCAACCTTCACCAGGTCACCACTACAGGTCTGTCCCCTCCTGTCCCATAACCAGTGCTTTTTTCTGATCCATTAGCCTGCTCCAATGCAGGAGCTTTCTGGAGCCTACCTTTCGTGCCATGAGGAGGTCTGTAGTGGGAGGGTATTGAGCGGGAGCCGTACCTCACACTGCGGCATTTCTGGCTAGCCCATTGTCACTATAAGCATGAAAGTAAGCTGGCGTAGCTTCATGTGCTACATTCTAACACTCCATCTCAACTTGTGCATCTCATTAGGAAAATCCACAATCCTTTAGGCTCTGCGCTACAAGCCAAGGGAACCCAGAAAGGTGCGTGGCCACTTACTCAATAGAGCATAAACAGGCCCACCAGCAGGCCTAAGGCATAGGCCAGTCGGGCAAAGGCCAATTGCCTGTGTTGCTTCGCCGCCATTGAATGCTGCTCTTATGATGTGATGGAACCAGGAACCTGCAGGCATATAGCAAAGCAGAACTCAACACCACCTCGGGACAACTAGAGGGAAAAGATGGAAGTGTTGGGGACAGAAAGAGGTGGGGACTGGGGCACACATTCCTGGATCTGGGAACCACAAGGAAAGAAGAGGGAGCTGGTGCTGGCTGTATGACTTCATCTCTGAGGCACCTGAGCAAAAGATAAGAGGCCCATCTACCTGACTCTGTGTGCTCCATGGCCCACAAGACACATCATACATAATTTCTGCAACCATTTATCCAGTGCTTGAGCCCCTAGTTGTACATCACCGTGGGTCTTGGAGTTCCGGGAGCACACTGCCCCAGTGCCTAGAGACCTACTTGGACATTAGTGCCTTAACTATATAAGTCAGTGCATCTCCTATGCTCCTCTGCCTCATTCCTTCCAGTGACGATACTTTCAGCTGTACTACAAAGAGGACCCCTGAGTTCCTGGAACCCACAACCTCAACACCTATGTATCTCGTTATGTTTTAAGACCGGATATACAAAGGAGTTTTCTGCTCTCAAACGTCCCGATTCTGCGAAAATGTTTTTTGCCATGTACAAAGCCCTATTTGCTATTCAGTAGCCTATTGTCGAATCACAAATTGAGTTTGTGATTTGTTATTAGGAATTAGTGTGTTTAGGGTGCCCCTTTCTACTAAAGAATTTCAGTGTCATGTCTGAATGTTTTGTGATCGAAATGCGGTTGCAAAACATTTACATTTTACCACACAACTTCTTTTCCTTTATGAATGTTTGCAAAAACATTGTTTAAGACCACTGCCTGCTCTTAAAAAATTAAAAGAAAACTTTCCTTTTTTTTAAAAATGTATCTTCTTTTCCTTTAAAACAGGCATGTTGGTCTGCTGACCCTTGGTGTTTGTGATTACCAAATAGTGAATTGCAAAGAAATTCTAGTTGTTAATCACAAACTATTACATACGTACAACTGGCCCTCATTGTTTTAAATATGCTTCATTAGTCGATGCTGCTATTGCACCAGCTCAACCCAATCCCCTCCAGACATGGACCTCTCTGAGCTGTGTCTGAAGGAAACCAGAGTTCGGAGAGCTCGCAGCCCGAGCACCTAGAGAGCCATTTGATTCTTATGGGCACATTTACAAGCCCCAGCAGGACCTCAGCATCATTTTCAGCGATGCTCTTGTGACGCTGTGCCTTTTTTGCATATTTACAAGGTGGGACTAGGCCACTGAGGCAGAGCCCGAAGGCAGAGCAAAACACTATGGCCACCACAGGGGTGGTGTTAGAATGGCACAACGAGGAGAAATATTTTTATTTTGACTTGTTTTTGCTTTTTGCTATGTGTGCTGCATTCTGCAGCACACAAATAAAGAGCAAAATGTCATTAATGATTTTTTATGTGCAGTATGAGACACCTTCCTGCCCATCCCTGCAACGCAGGCACACTGGCACTATGGTGCAAGGGGTGCTGTGTTGGAGCTAGGCAGCTAAATGTAGAGCCAGCACTATCGAAAACACAGGGGTGTGTCGTATTATAAATACGGCGCATTCCTGCATTTCTGAAATGACGCCACGCTTGCAAATTTGGTGCAGCGCCGCACCACTTCTTTGCAAACGAGGCCCTTAGTGCACTGTATTAGTGGCCTCACTGCTGCTCCTTTGCCAGCTGCCCTTTTCCTCCAGTACTGGATCTTCGGAAGGCTCAGGCTAGGAAGGGCTGCTTGTTATCAGCAGCCACTGGTGCTGACTGATAATTGCATCCTGACCTGCAGGTCAAATGCGAGTTACGATTGAAGTTGTTCAGTCTGAAATGCAAAGCATAATCGGCCCAAACTCATTCCCTTAATTGGGGGCAGCATTGCCTCCTGACCTTTCATTCTCTTTGCTTTCCCAGCGAGGGTAATTTACCAAAACCTATTCACCCCTACCCCCGCCGCCCTACAAATGCAGAATCAAATGAGATGAAAGGAAGCAGGAGAATACAGAGGCTTGTATACTCACAATGAACAGATTAAGAATTGTAGTCTTTATTTTACAATTGTATGGTTTGTTCTGAATTCTGATTCCAGGGGCTTCAAATGACTAAGCTTATGAAACCTCTGTCTGATAAGCTGCCCCTTACTTGCCTTCTAGTTAAGGGTCTTCAGGCATGAAGCAATGCAACCAGCAATGCAAACTGATCAATGATATGCACCATCCACGGGCATGCAGCATGTATGCCCCCAGCCACCCTCTAAATCCATCAAGAACTGCCCTGATTGCAAAACACACATACATACACACCAACCAAATGCATCCCCCATAATAAAACGGTCAATGCATGCTTAAGCTCCGCACACTCACTTTAAAGAAGAGTGATAAATGCTACGTCAGTCTTCAAACATGCCAATGATCTCATCACTGACAGCAACCCTAATATCCTACTTATCACATCATACTTGGTCCACAAACTCACCTAAAACTGGATTTAAACACATAGGGCTTGATTACTACCTTCGTGGATGGGATACTCCGTCACAAAAGTGACGGATATCCTGCCTCCCGTTTTACAAATTCCATAGAATATGATGGAACTTGAAATACGGCGGACGGGATATCCTTCGCGTTTGTGACGGAGTATCCCATCCGCCAAAGTCGTAATCAGGCCCATAGTGATACTACAATTCACCGTGAACCCCACCAACACAGAAGCCAGAGAGGGAGGAGATACAGCTGAGATCCACTAACACAGCCACACCAGTTCCTCCATCCACCTCCACCAAATGCCTCATTCAAAGGCATTTCCTAAGCAAGTAAACTAACTGATGTGATACTACTCAATAGGTGTAGCATAAACCTTCCTAGAGCTCTGTTCCAAACTGGTGCCTACACCTCTGTCATCTTTAACTACTTGTTTACCAGAGGATGTTTGTTGGAAAATGGCCCTCTCTGAAGGGTCACCCCAAACTTTTTGCCTTCCGTCTCCTCTTTTTTCTGATCTCATTTTTGTTGGCTTTAGGACTCTAAATACTTTTCCACTGCTAACCAGTGCTAAAGTGCATGTGCTCTCTCCCTAAAAACATGGTAATATTGGTTCCTACCCAATTGGCATATTTAATTTACCTGTAAGTCCCTAGTAAAGGGCAGTACCTGTGCCCAGGTCTTGTAAATTAAATGCCTCTAGTGGGCATCCAACACTGATTGTGCCACCCACATAAGTAGCCCCTTAACCATGTCTCAGGCCTGCCACTTCGACTTGGCATTTAAAACTATTTTCTAAGCCTTAAACTCTCATTTTTCTACATTTTTTGTCACCCCTAAGGTAGGCCCCAAGTAACCCATAAGGCAGGGTGCTATGTAGGTAAAAGGCAGGACACATAGGTATGTGTTTTATATGTCCTGGTAGTAAAAAACTCATAAATGTGTTTTCCACTGCTGTGAGGCCTGCTCCTCTCATTACCACCATTAGGACTGCCCTCATATACTTTCCTTTGAGTGGTAGATTCTGATCTGGAAGGAGTAGCCCTGTCATATTAAGTATTGCCAGAATAGTAATAGAAGATCCTGCTTACTAGTGAAGTTGTATTTAATATTACTATTTTAGTAATGTCACTTTTAGAAAGTGGGCATTTCTCTACAGTTACTGCCCACTGTGCCTTACAGCCCTGTCTGCAATCCACATCTTGTCTGTGCTGGTTTACAGCTTCCCTTGTGCATTCCACTCAGACACCCATAATCACAGGACACTCTGGCCCTCATTACAACCCTGGCGGTCGGTGATAAAGCGGCGGTAATACCGCCAACAGGCCGGCGGTAAAAGAAATTGAATTACGACCATGGCAGAAACCGCCAACACAGACAGCCACTTTAACACTCCGACCGTCACGGCGGTAGAAACAAACACCGTGGCGGTAACTGCCAACAGACAGGTGGAAGACAATGTACCACCCACACTATTACAAGGCACCAATCCGCCAGCTTTTCCAGGGCGGTACCAACGCCATCAAAAGCATGGCGGAAACAGTCTTTGGAAGGGAAACCACTCACCTCTCGACCCCCAACGAGGAACCAGGACGCCATGGAGCCCGAACTACAGGTGTATCTTCTCATCTACCAGGATTACGAAGGACAGCGGCGATGACCACGGTGAGTACTGCACCTAGCACACAGGGGAGGGGAGGAGGGAAAAGAGAGTGACACACAAACGCAACACCCCCACCCACAACAATGCACACACACATATCCAATCACATCACAGATACACCCCGTCACCCCGTGGAAGAAGGCAAGGACAAAACGAAATGAGTTTAACTAGTGTAATATTCGAACAATCAGATAGCCCAAGAGAACAGTAAATAAGCAGTATATACAAATATTTACAGCAAGTACACAAGTCCATACACTGTCCCATTAAATGTCCGTGGACCAGTGGTCCCAAAAAGCATGGGAGAAGCCCACACATGACACCTGCCTCAAAACGGATAGAACACTGCAAGGGCATCAGGTCCAAAAACAGGCATCTCAGGGGGAAGGGGAGAGGGGGCACCTCAGCCGGATGATGGGACAACGCCACTGCTCCTCAAGGGGGCTCCTTGCCCACAGCTTGCTCCTTGGGAATACAAAGCCACAGTCTCTCAAGTGGGTGGTTTGCCCACTGCTTGGTCCTGGGGAGTGCAAGGAGACAGTCTCTCAAGTGGGTGGTTTGCCCACTGCTTGGTCCTGGGGAGCACAAAGCCACAGTCTGTCAAGTGTGTGGTTTGCCCACTGCTTGGTCCTGGGGAGTGCAAGGCCACAGTCTCTCAAGTGGGTGGTTTGCCCAATGCTTGGTCCTGGGGAGTACAAAGCCACAGTCTCTCAAGTGGGTGGTTTGCCCACTGCTTGGTCCTGGGGAGTACAAAGCCACAGTCTCTCAAGTGGGTGACATGTTCCACTGGTTCTAGAGGGGGATTGGTGCCCTGAGTGCTTTATACTGCCAAGGACTGGGTTAGTGGATGCTTTTCACCACTGGTTCTGGAGTGGGTTAGGTGCCCAGAGTGCTTCATCCTGCCAAGGAGTGAGTTAGTAGATGCTTTTCTCCACTGGTTCTGGAGGGGGATTGGTGCCCAGTGATGCTGCACCTGGGGTGTGGCAGTTCCCATTCCCTCACCTGGGTGTCTGAGCCATGAGATTGTCAGGGAAAAGGTAGCATGATACTCCATGGAGGCAGGGACACACTCCACCTTGCGCCGACCTAGGCTTTAAACTGCTGGTAGTGCCAGTGCTGGTGGTGGTGCCTCATGTAGTGTGTGCAGGATCCAGGACATCTCCTGCAGCCTTGGGCGGCTGCCCACTGGGGATGCTGCTGATGTCCGCTGCAGTGGCACTGGCTGGGCAGGTCACGGGCAGGTGGAGGTGGCTGTGGCGGTCTCTGTGGCAGAGATGCTGGCGGTGCTGCCCGTGGTGCAGGTGTCTGTAGTATTGAAGGGAAACACCAGGCCATCTCCTGCGGCCTCGGACGGCTGCCCACTGGCGATGATGCTGGTGACTGTAGTTGTGGCAGCTGCCGTGCAGGTGGCGATGCAGATGGCGGTGCAGGTGGCGGTGCAGGTGGCGGTCATTGAGGCGGTGCTCACCGTGGTACAGGTTGCTGGCCAGTCATGAGAAATGGGGGTCACCAGTCCCTCACCAGGAGGCTCCGTGCCCTGAGGTGACTTTCCTTTGCTTTTGTGTCCCTTCCCCTCCTTGGTAGTTGCTGCTGGGACCTTGCCACTGTCCTCTTTGTTTCTGGATGAGGCCTTGCTGGGTGGGTGGTGCAGCTTTTCCCTTCTGCATGCTGGCCCCTTCTTTACCCTGGCAGGTGGCAGAATCAGGTGGTCCTTAGATTCAGTAGGGGGCACACTGGCAGCACTGATGGGTGCACCCTTCTTTCCTCCCGGACTTGCAGGGACCACAGTGAACGATGATTTGGTGGCTGAGGTGCTGGTCTGGGCTCTAGACATCTTGGCCCTAGGGGAAGGATGGGGGGAGGTGTAGGGAAGAGGTCACTGTTAACCAGGAAAAGTTTTTTAGAAACCCTTGGACGGGAAGATGGAGGGGGTTTGGGAGTGGAGGAAGAGGTAGTGGTTGTGAGAGGTATACGTCTGCTGAGTTTGGGTGAAGGTGCATCGGTTGGAGGCTGGTGTGAGGTAGATGGCTGTTGAGTGGGTGTGTGCTGGCGTTTGTCTACTTTGGGAGGAGGGCTCACAGACACACTGGTAGAGGACACAGGGGACGTGTGAGTGATAGTGGGAGTGGTGAGTGCACGTGAGCGGTGTGTAGTGATGGGCATGCTGGTGATGGAGGTAGTGGCTGAGGATGTAGTGCATGCAGGTGTGAGTGGAGACGAGACAGGGAGGGAGGTGGAGGACGTGGAGGAGGGGGACACAGTGGAGGCAGTGGATTTTGGTGTGTCTGCATGGGTATGGTGCTTGTGTAGGGGCCTGTGGGATGTGTGGTGCTTATGTTTGCCTGAGCCACTTTTGTGTGTTGATGTGTGTACATGCTGGTCTGATGGTGTGCTTGGGATAGGCTGGGGTAGAGGGGATTGGGTCTGGGTAGTGGAAGTTGGAGGGGGGAGGCTGGACACAGGGACAATGGCTGCCATCAGTGCTGAGGCCAGAGCCTGAAATGCTCTCTGTTGGGCCGCCACGCCAGAATGAATGCCCTCCAGGTATACATTTCTGTGCTGCAAATGCCTCTTGACACCCTGGATGGCATTCAAAATGGTTGACTGCCCGACAGTGAGGGATCTCAGGAGGTCAATAGCCTCCTCACTGAGGGCAGCAGGGCTGACTGGGGCAGGGCCTGAGGTGCCTGGGGTGAATGGAGATGCCCACCCTCCTGGGTGAGCGGGCACAGGAAACACGCTTAGGGGCTGCTGGGAGGGTAGTGCTGGTAGGGGGGGGTAGCGGCTGTACCTGTTGTTGCGGTGGGCACAGAGGTGCCCGCTACCGAAGGAGAACTCCCATCATAGGAGGAGTTGCTGTCGCTGGTGTCCCCTTCTGTCTCCGTCGTGGAGCTCCCCTCGCCCTCCGTCCCATTGGTGCCTTCAGACTCCGTACATTCACCCTCATGGGCCATGTGGGATGCAGCTCCCTCCGTCTCCGGTGCCTCTGCTTCTCCGCCAGATGATGCTAATGCACACAAGGATAGGGTGACAAAACAAAAAGGGGGGAAAGACAGAGGAGACACATGGTCAATGCCAGCAACACCACTACCGTCGGTGGACACAACACACAGGGAGCAGCGCTATGCACTAAGCCATGCACTAGCAGTTAGTGGGAAAAACACCTGCCCATGGGGGACTATGCCTAACCCCATTTGCTGCACACCTGGAACCCACAGGAGGCTGACTAGCTGTAGATGGCCACTACCACTATTGGGGTTGGTGTGGCACAGAGCCTGCCTAACAAGGGACCTACCCCACCAAGTTTGCCATGGCTTAGGGGAACCCACAGCCCACATCCCCCACCCAGACACCTCGTAAAGCGTGCAGAGTAAGCTGAATGAGATTATACTCATCCCCTTGTGGCTGCTGTGATGCCCTCAAGTGCCCATCCAACTCCGGATATGTCACCGCCAGGATCCGGAACATCAGGGGGGTCATGGTACGACGGGCACCCCTTCCACGTTGGGAGGCCATCCCCAGCTGGGCATCCGCCGTCTTCTTGCTCCAGCAGCGCAGGTCCTCCCATCTCTTGCGGCAGTGGGTGCTCCGTCTATGATAGACCCCCAGGGTCCGCACTTCCTTGGCGATTGCACGCCAAATACCCTTCTTCTGGTGGGTGCTGACCTAGAGGAAAGGTAAGGTAAAGTATGAAAGGAAATTACTCTCCCGTCCGGTTCGTCATACACATTGGCCACCACTTCCCACCCATGCCCTCACACACATACACTCACCATCCTCTCATGCAGGCCTCAGCCCCCCATGCATCTTCCATCCACACCACTCCACACATCATGCTCACAGTGTACTCAACTGTTTGTCTGGAGGACCGTAGAGTCACGTGTACTGGGGGAGGACCCCATCCACTAGTCTCTCCAACTCCTCCGAAGTGAAGGCAGGGGCCCTTTCCCCAGACACTTGAGCCATTGTCGCTTCCAGACACAGGTCACAGCAGCACTTGCAGTGTAGGTCCTCTCCTGTTGAAGGTATCAAGTGAGGGAACAGATAGAAAATGGCGGTCACATGCGTACCGTCATCGCCGGCATACACCGTCATTGGCTCCTGGAACCCATAGGGCCCAATGATAACCAATGCTGAATTGTGCGGCGGTCTTCGATCGCCTACTGCGACGGTGCACAACGCCAGCACAGTTACCTCATTTCCTCTTGTCCCTCCTTACAGGTCAGGCAGCCGCCATTTCAGGGTGGCACATGGCATGTCACATAACTGTGTCACAGCACATTTGGACAGAAATACGGACAGACAATGCCATACACGGATTTACTCACATTACTGCAAAAACACTTGTGCAACCTATGTGGTACATGACCCTCTGCTCACCATTCTCCTCCATAGGGCACATCCGCTGGGGCAGATGATGAGATGGCGTCATCCTCCGATGTACAGAACCCTGGTGGACCTGTCGACAATGGAAGACAGACACATCCTCATCACCTACAGACTTGATCGTGCCACGATCCAAGAACTGTGTGCCCAATTGGAGCCAGACCTGATGTCAGCTCTCCGCCATCGCACAGGTATCCCCCCTCTAGTGCAGGTCCTGTCAGTGCTCCATTTCCTGGCAAGTGGTTCCTTTCAAACAACAGTGGCCATGGCATCCAGGATGTCTCAGCCACTGTTCTCTAACGTGTTAACCAACTGAAACACATGTGCAGCTACATCGTTTTCCCCCAGGTGGAGAATTTGGCCACAGTGAAAGCTGACTTCTATGCCCTGGGACATATCCCCAACATCATTGGTGCTATTGATGGTACACATGTGGCATTTGTCCCCCCCGCAAGAATGAACAGGTGTACAGAAATCGAAAAAGCTACTATTCAATGAATGTGCAGATGGTGTGTTTGGCAGACCAGTACATCTCTCATGTGAATGCCAAGTATCCTGGCTCTGTGTATGACGCTTACATTTTGAGGAATAGCAGCATCCCTTATGTGATGGGCCAACTCCAGAGGCACAGTGTGAGGCTAATAGTCAAGCCCAAGATCACCACACAGTATGAATAGGTGTGTGGTTATAGGGTAGTCCCTAAGGGTTGGTGTGTGTCTAACAGATATCCCTCGACATTTGCAGGTGACTCTGGTGACCCCAGACTCTCATGGCTACTGACCCCAGTGAGGAATGCCAGGACAAGGGCAGAGGAACGCTACAATGAGGCACATGGGTGAACTAGGTGTATTATTGAGTGGCCTTTCGGCCTCCTGAAGGCCAGATTCCGGTGCCTCCATTTAACAGGTGGCTCACTATACTACTCACCGAAGAAGGTGTGCCAGATCATCGTGGAATGCTGTATGTTGCACAACCTGGCATTGCAACGCCAGGTGCCTTTTCTGCAGGAAGATGGGCCTGATGATGGTCTTGTGGCAGCTGTGGAACCTGTGGACAGTGAGGAAGAAGAGGCCGAGGAAGAAGATATTGACAACCGAAACAACATCATCATGCAGTACTTCCAGTGAGACACAGGTAAGAGACTGGCACAGCTCATCTCATATCTGACTACTGTAGAACATTGTATAAGTCAGCCTTTTAACCTCTGTGTATGGACCCTGACAGTTCACTTTGGCTTTCCTTTTCACAGATCTGGGTACCTCATTCTGCCTTCTGCTTTGTTTACTGCTGCCCAGCGGCTGTCATACATTGGTATGTGCAAATGAACATTTACATTGATTTTGTCAAAGAAATTCTAATAATACATTTGTGAAAGTACAGACTGACTCCAGATTGTTTTGTGATTCAAGGGCGTTTATTTAAGTGCTAATAGTAGAGGGGAATGTGCAATGGGCCGGGGTGATGGTGGGGGAATGTCCAGGATAGAGTCCAGTCTATTTGTATTACAGGTGCATTGTCCGAGGGGGCATAGGAAGGGGAGTAATGGCAGTTCAAGGTGGACAGGGTGACAGAGTGGGACAGAAAGGTGAGAATCAGGAGAGTCCTATTTCCTGGCAGGGGTCTTGGCAATGTTCTCTGTCTTGTGCCTGGATTGCAGGGACCATTTGCAGGGTGGTTCTCCTTCTGTAGGGGGTGGGGTGCTGGTGGCCTGTTGGTCATGTGGCGGGACCTTCTGTCCACTAGCGCCGGCGGACGTGAAAGGCTGTTCATCGTTCAGGCTGGTGTCAGTGGCCCGTGGAATGCCACTGTCTCCCTCATGGTGTTGGCCATGTCTGCCAGCACCCCTGCAATGATGACCAGGGTGGTGTTAATGGACTTTAGGTCCTCCCTGATCCCCAGGTCCTGTTCCTTTTGCAGCCGCTTGGTCTCCTGAAACTTGGCCAGTACCGTACCCATGGTCTCCTGGGAATGGTGGTATGCTCCCATGATGTTTGAGAGTGCCACGAGGAAAGTGGGTTCCCTAGGCCTGTCCTCCCCCTGTCACACAGCAGTCCTCCCAGCTTCCCTGTTATCCTGTGCCTCTGTCCCCTGAACCGTGTGCCCACAGCCACTGACCCCAGGTCCCTGATCGTCCTGTGTTAGTGGGTTTGCCTGGGGTCCCTGTAGTGGTGGACACACTGCTGATGGACGTGGCCTGGGGACAGTGGCATGGGCCCGCTGGGTGGGTGCTGTGGTGGTGTTACCTGAGGGGGGTTCTGTGGTGGGTTGGGATTGTGGCAGGTGAACCAACTGTCCAGAGGTCCCTGATGGGCCGGGCTGGTCATCTTTATCCAGGCGTGCAGAGCTGCTGTCGTCACTGTGAGCCTCTTCTGTGGGGGGACTGATTATGGCTGGCAACTCCTGTCCGGTGACGTTGTGTAGGTGTCCTGTTGGGGTGTAAATGCATTGTTATTGTATCTGTGTGTGCCATCTTGTGCAATGGGTGTGTTTCCCTCCACTACTGTGCTTGCAATATCGCCTTGGCCCTTGTGTGAGTGGTGATTGTGTGCCCTGGGTGAGTCTCTCCGTTGGACATGCTTTGGTGAGGGGTGTCCATGCATTGTTGTCACATGCAGGGCTTGGTATTGGGATGTGTGGGTTGTGCTAGTGGGGTATATGTGAGGTGTTGGGGTGATGGGTTTGAGGGTAGGGGTTGGGGTATGTGATGGCATGCAGGTGAGGGGGGGATATAATAGTAGAGATATGACTTACCAGAGTCCAGTCTTCCTACTACTCCTCCGAGGCCCTCAGGGTACATGAGCGCCAAGACTTGCTCCTCCCATGTGATTTAGTTGTGGGGGAGGAGGTGGGGATCCACCGCCAGTCCTCTGTACGGCTACCTGGTGTCTGGATACCACGGAACGTACCTTCCCCCGTAGGTTGTTCCACCTCTTCCTGATGTCATCCCGTGTTCTTGGATGCTGTCCCACTGCGTTGACCCAGTTGACAATTCTCCGCCATAGAGCTCCATCTTCCTTGCAATGGAGGTCTGTGCACCTGTGATCCGAATAGCTGTGGCTCTACCTGGATGATTTCCTCCACCATGACCCTGAGCTCCTCCTCAAAAAACCTGGGGTGTCTTTGAGGTGCCATGATGTGGTGTGAGTGATGTGTGAAGTTAGGTTAGATGTGATGTGCAGGGTGATGTTTTGGGGTGTGTGTTTTTTTGTGCGTGGATGGTGTATGAGTGATGGTGTTGTGTGCCTCTGGATGCTGGTGTTGTCTTTTCTCTCTCTCTTCGTCTTCCAAAAATGTAGTTGTAAGGGGTTGTGGGTAATGTGGGTGTGTGGTTTATATTGGATTGGATGTGTGGGTGTGGTGTGTGTATGTGTGTCAGGTGTGTGTATTTTGAATTGTCCAATGTGGTTGTGTTTTGTAAATGTGTGTGTATTTTGAGCGCGGCGGTGTGTACCGCCAATGGTTTACCATGGTTGAATGACCGCTGCATTGATTCATGGGTCTTGATAGTGTGGGCGTATTCCTGTTGGCGTAAGGGTGTGGGTTTTGGTACCGCCAGTTTATCACTGACCTTTGGTGTGGCGGACTTGTGTGGGTGTCTGTATTGTGGAGGATTTCTAAGTGTGGGTCATAATACCCGTAGCGGATTTCCAGTGCGGACACGGTATGTTGGCGACAGTCAGCATGGCGGTCAGTGGACTTTACCGCCAGGGTTGTAATGAGGGCCTCAGTCTCATCTGCATTCATCTGCATACTCAATGGGTCTCCCTGGGCAGGAAGGGTAGAGGGGCTCTCTCTTACATTTCGAAAGCCCCCACAGAGATCCTGGCAGACAGGACTGGGCTGAAAAGTGAACTTCTGCACTTCAAAACCACTCTATGAAGTTTCCCCACTTCAAAGGCATTTTGAGTATATAAACTGGGTCTCTGACCCCACCAAATCAGACACTTCTGGATCTACACCTGGACTCTGTCAGAGGAACTGTCTGGCTGACCAAAGGACTCATTTGGACTGCTTTGCTGAGAAGGACTGCTGCCTTGCTTGTTGCCTGCTGCCTGCTGGCCCCTCACTGTGTAGGAAGGACTCTGCCATCCCCAAAAGCGTTCTGCAAGGGCTTGGATTAGCGTGCCTCCTGTTTTGAAGTCTCAGGGACAGCAAAGACTTCACCAACTAGCTTTTAGAAAGACTTGAGCGATGCCAGCACTGATGCCGCAGCCTGCCCCACGGACCTCACTGCAATCAATGACCACGGCCTGCAATGCATGTCCCACGTTGCCGTGACCCTGCTGACGTCAAGCAGGGTATTCTTGACACTGCGGAGTCGACACATCATGTCTTGACAGACTGGATCCATTGACCCTGCTGGATCAGAAGGGACAGACGCATTGCCACCGAGGCCTCACCAGTTCCCCCTGCAACCAGACATAATGAAGTTTTCGCCTCCTCCTGTCTCGCAGTGCAGAACCGATGCCTCATCTCCCCGGACACCGTAAGGGACTGATGCCGCACCGGCCCCAGCGACGCCTCATCTCCCCAACTCTGTGCGACATCTTTGCTTCTTAGTTTTCAAAAGGTACTGTACCTGTGGGTCCATGTAGCTCCTTGACTGGAGCCTGTGGCGTCAGATTATTGGGGACGACTCCTTCAATGATGCTCTGATAGCCCCAGTTGGAGCTAGTGTGTTTCTAAGTGCTTTAGTGGGATTTAATCTTTCAAAATTCATAACTTTTCTTATGTACATTGGATTTTCATTGTTTTTACCTTATTTTATTCAGATAAATATTATCTACCTGCGTGGGGTATTTCAGCGGTATTTTCACTGTGTTACTGTATGAGTTATTGCACAAATACTTTACACCTTGCCTTCGAAGTTAAGCCTGCCCCGGACTGCTCTGCCAAGCTACCAGAGGGTGAGCACAGGATAATTTGTGTTGTGTTGTGACTTACCCTGATTAGGATTGTGGTCCCTACTTGGACAAGGGTGTATACCTCTGCCAACTAGAGACCCAATTTTTGACAATCCTGTGATGTTAGTCTTGGTTACACCCAGTGATTTTCCTTTGCTCCCAGGAAGTGGAGGTATGCCAACTTTCGATTTGGAATGGGGGAATTGACAGGTGTCCAAACAACTTCGTCCAACTTACCTAGAAAGCATCCACATTAGGCATAGGCAGGCCAGCCAGAGACAACAGATATATTTTTCTGGGTTCTTCTTGTCCTTTCCCCAGAGTGCACAGACACACAAAACATCTGGACTGAAATAAAGAGGCTTTTATTGGAAGCAAACTAATACAAAACATATGCAGGATGTCACAAGTACAGCAGCAATGCAGCCCCTGAAAAACATAACTAATGTGAAAGGATATATTCTTTAGAATCCCTCTCCTACTGACATTCTGAGAATACAAATTAGAATCTAAAAAGTAATATAATTGTGAGGGATTCAAAACATCAATATATCAATGTATAGTAAGGGAGGGCTGACCTTTGCTGGTAAGGCCAAACTGCAAGAGCAAGAAGATTATCAGTGAGTGTCTTTGGAGTAACAGCTACTTAGACAGAAGCATGTGTACCTCTTAGTCTCAGACAGGCTGTTTGTACTCTATTCCATAAAAAACACAAGAAATTGTTCAAGGGATTTCTGATGCAGAGTGTGAAGAATCTCATGGGAATCATTACAGTCTTACACGTGAAAATAAATATGAGAATAGCTGGGACAAAGGGAGCTTACACTTGTGAGTAATGTACATGTGTAATTTACTCCTACATTTTTGAGTCACTTTAATACTTTCATTTATTCACAAAATCCAAGTGTAAAGTAATTCAAAAGGGTAGACTTACACATCTCCAACCCCTCAGAATGGGGTTGAGCCAAATGTACGTGCGTAAGTTACTAATGCCAAGAGCACCACCACACATGGCTAACCATTAGTATTGCAACACCCACACATAGAAAATAATGGCGGTAGGGACTTAAAATAAAACCTCATAGGAAATAATGTTAAATTAAATTAATTCATTTATTTAAATTAATTAACAATATAAATAAACATAATTACATTTATTTATTTATAACGTATTTAAACAACTTTCAATAATTATTAATGCATAATGAAAAAGATGTGCTAGTACCTTAGGTAGAAATTTACTTTTAATATAAATATATTTAAATTAATTAAAGATTTAATTCAAACTTTAGTTATTAGTGCAGTAGCATTTTTATGTTGTTCTACATTTAAAATGAGCACATAATATTAATTTAAATGAATATTCAACATAAAATATTTTTACTAATTTATTTAAGTTGAATAAACCTTTTTCCTTATACTTTACCATAGAGGGATCTTCACCCCAACTGCGTGGTATGGTACAGGGAAAAGTAAGAAAAAGCTTATGTAACTGAACAAAAATATTAAAAATATCTCCCCATAGAAAATATATGTTTGTGACTAGCATTTTGTGTTGCATTTGCATTTAGTAGTTCTTTAGTAGTACTATTGCAGGACTTCTAAACATACTACAAGTTGCGGTTGTGCATAGCTCCCCATATCTATACCATATAAGAATTTTCCCAATGAAAATCACATATTGTGATTTTGTAAACATAATGAATGCTCTGTTTTACAGTCACCTTCATAAAGCTATCACCATTAGGAATAAATAGGGAGGGGTCTAGGCCACAGCTGAAACGTAGACAGGTGACTTTAAATTCCATGTAGAAGATGGCACAATCCTGTCCTAAAAAGAATTGCTAGACTTATGCCACAGGCCCAGACCTCCTCACGCAACAAGGACCACTGTCTCAATGCATCTTCCAACACACCTTGCGGATAGGCAACAGATCCCATGATCTGGACTGAACAAAAAAACTGTCATTCACCATAAGAGTTCCACCACCCATTAAAAAAAGTAAAGGCCCACCCTCTTATGCTAAAGAACAATTACATTTACAACACTGAAAACGTATCCTCGGTAACTGACCACAACATCTTGTTGATGCACTTACCAAGATGCTAGACCTGACCATCTCACAGATAGCTGACAAGCAAGCTCCATTCCAAAGTGAAAAATACTAATCTCACTAAATGGAAATACCGGAAAAGAAAAAAACACTTGTCACAGAGCACAATCCCTACTTTAATAATCAAAATTTAATATAAAATCAAACTACTCAAAGTAAACAAAAATCACCATCAGGAAACGTAAAGGAAGGCATGAACTGCAATTAGGACATATATTCCTTTTAGACCAATTCAAACTGCATCCTTCCACTAAGCCCTAAAACTGTACACCTAACCTTCCTACATAAAACTTTAAAAAACCTAACCCACTCTTACCCTTATCAACCACACAACTCCTGCCACTACCACCACCGTATAAAAGCTCCTTACCACATACTCTCTTTAGTAGCTGGTCTTAGACCCAGTAACATCACAGGCAACCAAGACTCATCGACCCTTTCAATAGTTCAGACAAAATCAATGGCTGCCAAAATATAAAAGGAGGAGAGTGTTTTCCCTGGTAATACTGTTAGTAACAGCACACCTCTAGAAATAAAGGGGGTCATTCTGACCTCGGCGGTAAAAGCCGCTTACCGCCGGTCAGAAGGCCGCCACAATACCGCCGCGGCCGCGGTCAGCCGCCACGGACATTCTGACCCACAACTGCAAAACCTCCGAAAATCCGCCCTCCACTGCAGTCCGCCACATCAGCGGCCAGCGGTAAACTGGAGAAGACCAAACCTCCACCGCCACGCCAACAGAAATACGCCCATCCCATTATGACCCGCAAATCGACGCGGCGGTCATTCAACCGCGGTATTCCATTGGCGGTACACACCGCCGCGGTCAAAATACACACACCTTTACAAACCTTACAACAACAACAGGGACCTGGGGGCAGTGGGAGTGGGCACACCGTCCAGGGGACAGAGGCCCAGGGAAACAGGGCAACTCGGAGGGCTGCTGTGCGACAGGGGGGGGAGGAGAGGCCCAGGGAACCCACTCTCCAAGAGGCCCTCACCACCATCATGGCTGCCTACCACCACTCACAAGAGACGATGGCGACGGTACTGGCCAGGTTCCAGGAGATCCAGGCACAGCAGGAGCAACGCTACATGGGGTTCAGCGACCAACTCAGCAACATCTCAACCGCTATGGGGAGCATAGTCCAGGCCCTGAACCGCATAGAGGACACGTTTCGGGACCATGTGGCATCACACAGGGCCCCTGTCACTAGCCAGGAACAGGAACAGCCTACCACCTCCGCCGGCGCTAGTGGACAGGAGGCCCCACCACAACGACAGCCCACCAGAACCCCACCTCCTGCTGAACAACAACCGCCCGCAAAAGGAGCCTGAGATAAAAAAAAACGACAGAGTAGGATGTCAAGTCCCCCGCCAGCATCACATACCCCCTGAAGTCCTCCCACTGTTCCACATTGCCACCCTGTCAAACCTTGAACTGCCCCTGCTCCATCCTGCCACAGGCATATGGACAATGCACCTGTGAGACTGAGAACTGGACTCCGCCATGGACATTACTCCACCCCCACCCATCACTGTTTCACTATCATGTACCAATATCTATGCACTAATAATAAATCACACATTGCACTGAAATCAATCAGGACTCAGCCTGTCTTATTTACAAATGTATGTCACATTACATATCAATTACGTATTGTTAACATTGTGAATTACACATACCGAGGTAACTTAGCATTAGTCCATGGGCCAACCAAGCCGAGGTCACGCAGTGGCTCATACAGCACAGAAAAGGGAAGGGAAAATCAAACATCATGTTCATAGGTCTGGGGGGAAACCGACAAAGTTGAGATGCAGGAGGCTTTCAGGAAATGTAAAATGGCATGGGTGATTATTACCTGTGTGCTACTGGAAATACTGTTCTATTACTCTGTCCCTGTTGTCTGTGTCGTCCTCTGAGTCTTCCTCCTCTTCACTCTCCGCAGGCTCCACAGCTGCTTCAACACCACCATCTGCACCATCCTCCTGCAGGAAAGGAACCTGACGTCGCAATGCCAGATTGTGAAGCATACAGCAGGCCACGATGATGTGGCACACCTTCTTTGGTGAGTACATCAGGGATCCCCCAGTCATATGCAGGCACCTAAACCTGGCCTTCAGGAGGCCAAAGGTCCTTTCGATGATCCTCCTAGTTCGCCCATGGGCCTCATTGTACCGTTCCTCTGCCCTGGTCCGGGGATTCCTTACTGGGGTCAGTAGCCAAGGCAGGTTGGGGTAACCAGAGTCACCTATTAGCCACACACGTTGTCTCTGTAGCTGCTCCATCACATAGGGGATGCTGCTATTTCGCATCACATACGCGTCATGCACTGACCCTGGGAACTTGGCATTTACATGGGAGATGTACTGGTCAGCCAAACAGACCACCTGGACATTCATCGAATGATAACTTTTTCTGTTTCGGTACACCTGCTCATCGTCTTTTGGGGGTACCAAAGCCACATGGGTCCCATCAATGGCACCAATGATGTTGGGGATATGTCCAAGGGCATAGAAATCACCCTTCACTGTAGGCAAGTCACCCTCCTCTGGGAAAATGATGTAGCTCCGCATGAGTTTCATCAGGGCAGACAACACTCTGCTCAAAATCTTTGAAAACATAGGCTGAGACATTCCAGATGACATGGCCACTGTGGTCTGGAATGACCCACTTGCCAAAAAATGGAGGACTGACAAAACCTGCACCAGAGGGGGAATCCCTGTGGGTTGGCGGATGGGGGACATCAGGGCTGGCTCCAGCTGGGCACACAGTTCATGGATAGTGGCACGGTCAAGTCTGTATCGAAGTATTATATGGCGTTCTTCCATTGTCGACAGGTCCACCAGCGGTCGGTACACGCAAGGATTCCTCCTTCTCATCGCAAGTCCCAGCGGACGGTGCCTAGGAAGGACAACATGGAGCACAGAGTCAGCCAAACCACAGGAACGTACAGACAGCTTGCACAGTTAAAGAATGGCAATGGGTTGAAAGGCGTGTATGTGTGGCAATGCAAGGCCTAGGCCTGTGTGTCCCAGTCAAAATTAAGCCATGTAGGCCCTTGAAATGGCGGCTGCCTGACCTGTGAAGTGGGACAATGGGATGTGAGGTCAATGCGCTGGCGGGGCACACCGTGGCGGTAGGCGGTCGAAGACCGCGGCGCAAAGCCGCATTGGTTAACATTGAAGCCTATGGGTTTCAGGAGCCAATGACGATGTGCGCCGGCGGTCGCGGTACGCACCGCCGCGGTACGCACCGCCGCGGGCGTGACCGCCATTTTCTATCTGCTTAATCACTCGAGACCTGATCATCCACAGGAGAGGACCTATACTGCAAGTGCTGCTGTGACCTCGGTCTGGAAGATACAATGGCTGCTGCGACTGGGGAAAGGGCCCCTGCCTTCACGTCTGAAGAGTTGGAGAAGCTCGTGGATGGGGTCCTCCCCCAGTATGCGCTACTCTACTGTCCTCCAGACCAACAAGTGAGTACACCGGGTGCACATGGAATGGGCTATGCCTGTGTGGATTGGGGTGGATGTAAGTTGGTGGGGTGGGGGGCGAATGAGGAGTGCAACGCCCGACAGATGAGAGCATGTGCCATATGGCAAAGTTGGTGGGGGGGGCCAATCACATCTAACATGCAGGTCATTGATGATTTCCTCCTTTCCACCCTGTACATGTCAAATAGGTCAGCGCCCATCAGAAGATCGAGATTTGGCGTGCCATCGCCAACGAAGTCCGGAACTTGGGGGTCCACAACAGACGGGGCACCCACTGCCGCAAGAGGTGGGAGGACATCCGCCGCGGAACAAGGAAGACTGCAGAAACACTGCTGGGGATGGCCTCCCAACCTAGGAGGGGTGCCAGTCGCACCATGACCCCCCTGATGTCCCGGATCCTGGCGGTGGCCTACCCAGAATTGGATGGGCGCTTTAAGACATCACAGCAGACACAAGGGGGTGAGTATCAGCACATTCTCCTATCTTTCTGCGCAGTGGAGGCGTCTGGGTGGGGGAGGAGGGCTGTGGGTGACATTAGGCCAGAGCGCTTTCTGTAGTGTAGTCCTCTCCCTTAGGCATGGCCCTGTGCCCCCGGCCCCCACCTCTGTAGGGTGACAAGTACAGCCATTGAAGGTCCAGCATCTCCCATGTGCGCGTTTGACGTCTCTTGGCCTGTTGTCCTAGTCAGTAGTACTGAGTAGTGTACCCCGAATGCGCGGCTTAGTGCATTAGGCTCCTGTGTCTGTCCTCTCCGCCAACGGTGTTGACATTGCATGCACTCAACCTGGTCTTCTTTTTTCTCCCCCCCCCTTTCTCTTCATCTTCTTGTGCATGTGTGCATTAGCATCATCAGGCGGAGGAGATTTGGCATCGGAGCACGAGGGAGCTGCAGGACACAAGGCCCCGGTGGGCCCAGGAACAGACACCGAGGGCACCAGTGATCCGGAGGGCGAGGGGAGCACCACGACGGGGACCGCTGGTGAGAGCAGCGACAGTGACACGTCCTCGGATGGGAGCTCCCTAGCGGTGGCGGCAACATCCGTGCCCCCCGCCTCTACAGGTACAGCCGTCACCCAGCGCACCAGCCCCGCCCTCCCAGCAGCCCCTCAGTCTTCGCTCCGTGCCCGTTCGCCCAGGAAGGCGCGCGTCTCCTTCGCCCCAGGCACCTCAGCCCCTGCCCCTGTTGCCCCTGCTGCCCACAGTGCGGAGCTCATTGACCTGGTAAGGACGCTCATTGTTGGGCAGACGACCCTTTTGAATGCCATCCAGGGTGTGCAAATGGAGGTGCAACAGAGCAATGCGTACCTGGAGGGCATTCATTCGGGTCAGGCTGCCCATCAACGAGCGTTCACTGCTCTGGCCTCAGCACTGACGGCAGCCATTGTCCCTGTTTCCAGCCTCCCTCTTCTTACTGCCTCCAGCCTTTCTCTGTCTCCTGTTCCTCAGCCTATCCCATCCACACCATCAGACCAGCCTGCACACACCTCAACACCCAAGAGCAGCTCATCCAAACACAAGCACCACATATCCCACAAACACTCACCCAAGCAACACCCAGATGCAGACATGCCAACAGCCACTGCCACCCCTGTGTCCCCCTCCTCCTCGTCTCCCTCCTCCCTCCCTGTGACGTCTACACTCACACCTGCATGCACCCCAACATCAGCCAGTGCTTCCATCACCACCTCACCCTCCAGTACAGTCCACACTCGTGCAGTCACCACCCCCACTGCCATTTACACGTCCCCTGTGTCCTCTCCCACTGTGTCTGTCACCCCCTCTTCCAAGACACGCAAACGCAGGCAGCCACCCACCCAACAGCCAACCACCTCACGACAGCCTACAGCACCAGCACCTTCACCCAATGACAGCACACCTGACTCTCCTACAACCACCTCCTCTACCTCCACTTCCATCTCCACTTCTCCTACCCTTTACCTTGGCCCTAAAAAACTTTTCATGGCTAACCTTGACCTCTTTCCCCCCGATGAGCTCCCCCCTCCATCTTCAAAGAGTCACAAGAGCACCGCAGCCACCACCAGCCCAGCTTCGGGTGTCACTGTTGTGCATGGGTTCTGGAGCCCACCCTTTGCCAGCAGTGACACATCGATCAGCAGCAAGGACACGTCCAGCCCCCCCCCCCCCGGCAAGAGGACCCGCAAAAACAAGGGCCGCCGTGCGAGGACCGACAGGGCTGCCCCCAAGGAGCAATGTGCGGCCACTTCACCACCCACACCATCTAGGGGAGGCAAGGGCCCGAGAGCCCCATCAAAGGAGCGGAAGGGCAGCAGGAGCGCGGAGAAGGTGGACCCCACATGTCACATCCCAGCTGGGAAGGAGGACACTAAGGAGGCCAGGAGTCCGTCCCCGAAGGGTCCAGAAACGTCACGGTCCGAGGGCGACTGAGCAGGGAGTCCAGGCCAGGTCTGGCTCTCTTGACCTGCTGGATGAGCACGGCTGAACAGGGCCCGCGGTGCAGAAGAGCACCGCTGAACAGGGCCCACGGTGCAGAAGAGCACCGCTGAACAGGGCCCGCGGTGCAGAAGAGCACCGCTGAACAGGGCCCGCCGTGGAGAAGAGCACCGCTGAACAGGGCCCGCGGTGCAGAAGAGCACCGCTGAACAGGGCCCCGCCGTGAAGATAGGCACCGCTGAACAGGGCCCGCGGTGCAGAAGAGCACCGCTGAACAGGGCCCGCCGTGGAGAAGAGCACCGCTGAACAGGGCCCGCCGTGGAGAAGAGCACCGCTGAACAGGGCCCGCTGTGGAGAAGAGCACTGCTGAACAGGGCCCGCGGTGCAGAAGAGCACCGCTGAACAGGGCCCCGCCGTGAAGATAGGCACCGCTGAACAGGGCCCGCCGTGGAGAAGAGCACCGCTGAACAGGGCCCTGCCGTGGAGAAGAGCACCGCTGAACAGGGCCCGCGGTGCATAAGAGCACCGCTGAACAGGGCCCGCCGTGGAGAAGAGCACCGCTGAACAGGGCCCGCCGTGAAGATAGGCACCGCTGAACAGGGCCCGCCGTGGAGAAGATCACCGCTGAACAGGGCCCGCGGTGCAGAAGAGCACCGCTGAACAGGGCCCGCCGTGAAGATAGGCACCGCTGAACAGGGCCCGCCGTGGAGAAGAGCACCGCTGAACAGGGCCCGCAGTGCAGAAGAGCACCGCTGAACAGGGCCCCGCCGTGAGGATAGGCACCGCTGAACAGGGCTCCACCGTCTCAAGCACCGCTCCGCTGGGCCCTTCTTCTCAAGCACCGCTCCGCTGGGCCCCGCCGTCTCAAGCACCGCTCCGCTGGGCCCTTCCTGTCAAGCACCGCTCCGCTGGGCCCTTCATCTCAAGCACCGCTCCGCTGGGCCCCGCCGTCTCAAGCACCGCTCCGCTGGGCCCTTCATCTCAAGCACCGCTCCGCTGGGCCCCGCCTTCTCAAGCACCGCTCCGCTGGGCCCTTCCTGTCAAGCACCGCTCCGCTGGGCCCTTCATCTCAAGCACCGCTCCGCTGGGCCCCGCCGTCTCAAGCACCGCTCCGCTGGGCCCTTCCTGTCAAGCACCGCTCCGCTGGGCCCTTCATCTCAAGCACCGCTCCGCTGGGCCCCGCCGTCTCAAGCACCGCTCCGCTGGGCCCTTCTTCTCAAGCACCGCTCCGCTGGGCCCTTCCTCTCAAGCACCGCTCCGCTGGGCCCCGCTGTCTCTCCACCTCTCCGCTGGGCCCTTCCTGTCAAGCACCGCTCCGCTGGGCCCTGCCGTCTCAAGCACCGCTCCGCTGGGCCCTTCTTCTCAAGCACCGCTCCGCTGGGCCCTTCATCTCAAGCACCGCTCCGCTGGGCCCCGCCGTCTCAAGCACCGCTCCGCTGGGCCCTTCCTGTCAAGCACCGCTCCGCTGGGCCCCGCTGTCTCTCCACCTCTCCGCTGGGCCCTTCCTGTCAAGCACCGCTCCGCTGGGCCCCGCTGTCTCAAGCACCGCTCCGCTGGGCCCTTCTTCTCAAGCACCGCTCCGCTGGGCCCTTCATCTCAAGCACCGCTCCGCTGGGCCCTTCCTGTCAAGCACCGCTCCGCTGGGCCCTTCTTCTCAAGCACCGCTCCGCTGGGCCCCGCCGTCTCAAGCACCGCTCCGCTGGGCCCTTCTTCTCAAGCACCGCTCCGCTGGGCCCCGCCGTCTCAAGGACCGCTCCGCTGGGCCCTTCCTCTCAAGCACCGCTCCGCTGGGCCCTTCCTGTCAAGCACCGCTCCGCTGGGCCCTTCATCTCAAGCACCGCTCCGCTGGGCACCGCCGTCAATCACTGTTTATGGTTCACTGTGCCCACCATGCCTCCTCCTTGACCAGTGGAGACTGTCATCCACCTGATGGACTGTGGCTTTGCACTCCCCAGGATGTAACAGTGGGCAGCCCACCCACTGTAGAGACATTGAGAGACTGTGGCTTTGCACTCCCCAGGATGTAACAGTGGGCAGCCCACCCACTGTAGAGACATTGAGAGACTGTGGCTTTGCATTCCCCAGGATGGTACAGTGGGCAGCCCACCCACTGTAGAGACATTGAGAGACTGTGGCTTTGCACTCCCCAGAATGGTACAGTGGGCAGCCCACCCACTGTAGAGACATTGAGAGACTGTGGCTTTGCACTCCCCAGGATGGTACATTGGGCATGGTGGCTCCTCGTGGATCTGGCGTCGTGGACTCATGTGGCTGTGGTGCCCCCCCCTTCCCTTCCCCCTGAGGTGCCTGTAGTTTTTACATCTGATGCCCCTGCAGTGTTCTCTCCAAAGGACTCAGGTCTCCTGTGTGGGCTTTGCCCTTGTTTCTCAAAACTTTGGCCCACGGACATGATGTATTCGTAGGATGTGCAGGACTTGTTACTTCAGTTATACACTGATGTGTATGTCATTTGTTTTCTTGTGAATATCTTTCATGTTTGTACGATAATTTTCAGGAGCTTTTTGGTACATAAATATTTATTCCAAATTTGATTATGTCCTAGCATTTTTCTGGGGTGTTTGGGTGGTGTCACTGTGACTTGTTGCTCTGCATTGGTGTGTACATAGTTGGGGGGGGGGGGTCGCATATGTGTGTGCCCGTGACCTTTCGTCCTTCCCCCTCCCGTGTGTCGTAGGTGCAGTACTCACCGTTGTCGTCTGCGCCGGACTTCGTACTCGTGGTAGATGAGCAGGTAGACGAGAGCAGGTAGGATGTTTAATTCGGGTTCCATGCTGTCCTCCTTCCTCCTGGAGTGCGTAGTGGTGAGCGTTTTCCCGTTCGTAGTCTGTTTCCGCTGTGTTTTTATCGGTGGTGCTCCCGCCCCGGAAAAGGTGGCGGATTGGTGAGTTGTGATAGTGTGGGCGGTACATTGTCTGCCGCCTGTCTGTTGGCGGTGACCGCCGCGCTGTTTGTTTGTACCGCCGTGGCGGTCGGAGTGTTAAAGTAGCTGTCTGTGTTGGCGGTTCCCACCAGGGTCAGAATTCCATATTTTTTACCGCCAGCCTGTTGGCGGGTTGGCCGCCGCTTTAACACCGACCGCCAGGGTTAGAATCACCCCCACAATCTGGAAAACGTATTACCACCCACCCCCAAACACGCATAGAAGCTCACCAAATCCAAACCACTGCCAGCCTACATTGTGACAGCGTAACAGAATGCAAACTATGCCCTCATATTAAATTCTCAAACAAGACAGCACGAAATTAGGTTTGAGTGCTTCTCGTGAAAAATTTGGTTTTGAACCTCCCTCACTAATCATAAGATCTATGTTTGTGAAATAAGAGAATATGGTGTTGTTAAGCAAGATAAACAAGAGAAATGCTTAAATTTTTCCATTACTTTTTTTAGTAATGCATGGATGCATTTTTGCAGCTTCACCATAATTCTGAGGGTGGCAAATGGTCAAAAACGAAAAGTTTCAAATGGGTATGAAATGTTTTCCAAGAATGAGGATGAAACGTGCAGTTACATATATTTACATACCACAATACTGTCCTTTCTAACTGCTGTAATGTCCCTGACTACTCAAGGTAACTAAAGATAATTCATGCTGCAAAAAGAGCGCGAGCAACTGAATTGCTGAAAGTAATATCCAAAGATAAGATAAATGAAAAATATTTGTTCCATACTATACTATATCTAATCACAGTGAATCCATGAGGCAGAAGTAACCCTGTTACAAATTCCATTCAAATGACATTACATGGACCTCACAGTACCAGAAAAGGAAACAATATTAAAGCATTGGAATGTTGGGAGCCAGTGGTGCGGCAGGACGGGGGTTTTGGGGACGGCAAAAAAAAAATATATAATAATTTTTTTTTAAACGTACCTTTCTTGCCATGTCGCTCTGATCCGCTCCTTGGTTCTGCAGTGCATGCACAGGCTCCCAGCCTGCCCTGTGTCTAATCCTAACATTGCTTTCATGCTGCTGGCAGCATGAAAGCTGCGTTAGGATTGGACGGAGCGCCCAGGCAGGACGAGCCTGCTGTCTCTAACCCAGCAATGCAATGCTGGGTTAGAGAGAGCCTAGTGCGCATGTGTGTTTTGTTTGCCCAAGATGTCCGGTCAAACATGCATGCGCACTAAAGGGGAGTTCTGTGCACTCCCCCTCCATTCCTGTCATCACCCGTGGCCCACACCCTTTTACAAGAAAGCCATAATACACATAGGGGGTCATTCTGACCCCGGCGGGCGGCGGGTGCCGCCCGCCGGGCGGAAACCTTCAAAGACCGCACCGCGGGGGTCATTACAACTTTCCCGCTGGGCCGGTGGGCGATCTCCAAAAGATCGCCCGCCGGCCCAGCGGGAAAGCCCCTGCAAAGAGGAAGCCGGCTCCGAATGGAGCCGGCGGATTTGCAGGGGTGCGACGGGTGCAGTGGCATCTGTCGCGATTTTCAGTGTCTGCAAAGCAGACACTGAAAATCCTTGTGGGGCCCTATTAGGGGGCCCCTGCACTGCCCATGCCAGTGGCATGGGCAGTGTAGGGGCCCCCAGGGGCCACACGACACCCGTTCCCGCCAGCCTCTTCGGGCTTCGGGTCGGAATCCCCATGGAGGATTCCCTGGGCCAGGGGAAAACCGGCGGGAAACCGCTGGTTCACCTTTTCTGACCGCGGCTTTACCGCCGCGGTCAGAATGGCCCGGGAAGCACCACCAGCATGTTGGCGGTGCTTCCTCTGCCCTGGGTCGGAATGAGGGCCATAGTTTGTTATTGTTTTTTTGTAAAAGTTTTGCAGCTGCTGCTGCTAATGAGGGGCAACGCTCCTCCGCCATAGCAGAGGAGTCGACCGTGTTGGGAGCTCTATTGAAGACAATGAAGTAGTCTTATAATGGCTGCCATACCCCTTCTGCTTCAATATTCTAATGTTTGCCTTTCTGGGTCTCCTTTTTTAATTTAGAAATCCTACCTTAAGTGGGTGGAATGTTCTGATAGGCTTATGGCCTTTCTGCCTCGGGGTATGTCAGTTGTTAAAGGCCCTCTCCATTATTATAGGCCCTTGTATGTGGTTCCGGCTAATCGCACGGGATCAGGGCCTTTAACAACTGGTATCGCCTTTGACAGCGGGTGATAAGGCTATAATTGTACGCGCACTGGCTCACTTGCTCTACTGTAGTTTCAGATCTCGCGGCCATTAACCTTAATCTTCCTCATCAGATATCATTCGATCATTGTAACTCTCTGCGTTCATGTGGAACACCTTCCGGACATCACATGTTGTTTCTTTAAAACGATTTTTTTCAAGTTATTTTCTTGATTTTCCCTGACAGTGGGCACTGTGGGTGGCTTCCTGCTGATCAGGAGATACTGAGGGCTCTGGGTTACACGTGTGATGATTCTGAGTGGAAGGTTATCTTTATCTAGTGCTCGCTTTACACCTGCATAATGGAGGTGATCTCAGGTTGGCCGGGAGCGGCAGTGTGAGCACCGCTTCCTCATAAATGTGCAATGCATGAGAAGTTAGGACTGTGGGCAGGGAGCAGCGCAATGTCCCATGGGGATGGGGTTTAACCTCGCTTGCTATGCTTCTCTTGCATCTACCCCATTGCGACAGTACTGGAAATATTGCTATTGCCGCGACCTATCAGGAACCAAAATGATGTCGTGTAACACTAATCCACCATATACTTGATGATTCCAACAGCACCAATGATCTGACAATCATACGAATTTCAAAGCTGACTTAAATATTTCTTAGCATTGCTACCAAAATCAGTAGATAAAGTCCCTATAGTTATTACTTCAGCAATGCAATTCTCATAATCTGGTTAATGACGCATTCGAGACAAGGAAATTGGTTTCTTATTCTGATGTAGTGGTTTGAATAGATCGTGAAAGGCCATGTGCATTTTCAGCCCCGATAGGCCTGAACTGCGCAAAGTAGCTGGCTTTTTTCGTGATGAAAAGAGTGAGTGAATCAAGATTAAAATGCTGATACAAGTTTCAAATGCCCTAATGACTCTCAACGTCAATCACAAAAAAAAAAAAATTAAATAGTACAGTGAGAGGAACTATGGGTCCGTCCCCCTGTTCATCTTCTTTAGGGACATTTAGCGCTATTCTGGCACCACATTAAAGTAATTTTTTTTATGCCGATGTGGAGTTAAAAGGCCAAAAACGCGGAACTATATTTAAAAAGTGGCGCAAAGCATGCTGTGCTCCACTTTGTAACTCTTTGCGCTACATTATGCCTGCGCCAGCCATAATGCTTCCAAATTGAGCATTCTCCCGTTAGGGGAGCTGAAAAAATGGCATAAGAAAACCTAAAGATTTCCATGTGTCATTTTTTTTGGTAATTTTCATGCCTGCTCAGAGCATTGAATACAATAGGCCCCTATGTACTCTGCAGGTAAGGCGCCAAAATGTTGGTACTACTCCTGAAGAGTACATGAATAGTGTAAAAAAAATGATGCTATTGCCCCCTACCCTGCGCCATGGTGCGCCATATTATAAATATGGCGCACACATGATGGCGGTAGGGGTGCCCTAAGGGATGCAAGAAAAGTGGCGTTGCACTGTGTGTAGTGCCGCTGTTAGTGCGTCAGAGCTTTGATAAGTAAACTTACAAGGAGACAGGCCTAGGTCGATGAACCTTTGGACCACGTTCGGGGACTTCCCAGGACGAGATATCTTTTGACATCACAGATCAATGAATCGATAATCCAATCAATAATTACAGTAACTAATCAACAAGCTAATCAATAACATTTAATAAGAATCAATAGGTTGAACACACCATGACCTTTCAGTCATGAATAACCACGCCATTTTAGTTAAGTGTTAGGATATTTATTTCCCTATTTGTTACAATCTAATATCATGTTTATTAATCTCAATGGCAACAAGCTCGTCAAAACCACTATTATTTGGCAATCAGAACCCAACTTAATCAATGTATAGATTATGATCATTTAGTATTAAGCACATCATTAATATGTATCAACTTAGCAGAGTTTCATTAGTACATGATTCAACAAAGCAATAATTCAGTCATTTTTCTATTTGCGTAAGATATTTGTGAACACCTTAACTAACCTCGAATTAGCATCACCATGTTGGGCTTCATGCAAAACAATTTGAGCAAAACACGAATTTGGAAAACATCTAACTATGGCCCTTATCAAAATAGCAGTTGGTACCTAGAGAGAAAAGGCAAAGAGACAATTACAATTTCTGCATCAGATAGTTACCAGTCCAACGGGTCAGCAAACAGTTTCAGTCTTCGTCCTCAGGACATCAGTCGATTCGCCATCAGCAGAGATAGAAGATAAAGGACAAGCAAAAAGTGAAGTCTCTGTGCGTCTCAAAAGGAATTTCTCCTCCTCTCCCCTTGGGTCACTCCATTAAATCAAATCTACCTGATTAGCTCATAATTCCCCACTGGATAATACTTGGTGCCTCATTATCTCCATCCAATAATTCTCCACACATTTTACCAGACTTTTCCGCAACCCACAGTTCTCATGTTGCTGATTGGTCCATGTTATTGACGTCTTCATCAGTTAGATTGTCAGGTAAGAAAAGTTACTCTTTACGCTCCAGTCAGTGGTTCAATTTTTTTCCTCTACTCCAGGCAGCCTTGCATCTGTTGAGAATTACACTGTTGCATTCGGCAAGAATGTCTCCTTGAGCAAGTCGAGTCCCATGAGAAAGAATTTAATACGGCTACACACACATAACTTCTGGAAAAGTACAGCTTTGTGTCCTTCAGTAAAACAGCACATTGCACGTTTAGAAAATGCAGTTTAATACGAGACCAGGAAACTAGGCCCAGACCCTCGCTAAGCTAAGGCCTTCAAATTTAATAAGCAAACTTCTAATACATGACTCTAATTATGATATGCTAATACAAATTCAAAACATTAGTACATAATTAATTCATCATTAATAAGTTTCATTAGTCTTCGTATACATTGGTAGCCACTCCGTGTAGGCACATTTCAAACGTGTGCATTATTTTCTATGTTTACACATTTTCTATGCAGCTTCATCACACAATATATTGCAAGCTTTTCACGTTAATATTTCTTTTGAAAAACACACTCCAACAATCCCTCCTCTGATGACTCTTGTCATCAAACAAAACATATTAAAATTCTCTCAACTCAATCTTTTCCCTTCTTGGCTTCCCCTTTGATTTTGCCCTGTACAATTTTTCCCTTTGTTTTTCTTCCCTCCTCTTATTATTTTTCGCCATTTTCAATTTTATAATTTTACTAATTTTACATGCTGCCCACAATCCAAATAAGCAAGCTATAACAATCAATATTCCCTGTACAATTTTTGACAATACCCCATGTCAAATGTTACTAAGTAAATTCCCCACTGAAGCAAATCCCTTTCCAACCTTTTCCCAAACACCAGGTTCCTTCAATTCCTTCAAATCTGTACTATCCTTAGTCAAGTTAGTAAGCATAGTTCTAATCTCATTACTATTATCTGGTATATATGCACAACAATGACGCTCATTGAGCATCTTACAAACTCCGCCATTTTTCGCTAAAAGAATGTCTCAAGCAAGCCTGTTTTGAAGAATCATAGCCCTCTCCGTAGCAAGTTCAGTATCCATCAGGAGTATAGCCCCTGAAAAGTTCGTCAGCATGTTATCCACAATAGTAGACAACTTTCGAATCTTTATGGAGTTTCAGATAACTCCCACTTGAAGGAGTTACCGCCCCAAATATGTCTCCTACTACACCAGCAGCAGTTACTCTCTTCTGTCTAGTACGATGTAATTCAATTTCGGAAACCTTTTCAAATCGTCAAGTTGATATATCTTTGGAAAAACTATCCCCAAATAACATGTCCCATACCATCCCTTTGGAAGACGGTAATAAGCATTAAGTCCACATATATAATAGATCCCTGGGATTGCAGGATCCTGTCCATTTAACATGAACATCCATTTACTCCGAAACAAAAACACATGCTTACATTCACTCATTCCCACAAACACATTGTCATAATATGATTTCGGTCTAGATATGCAAAGCTTCCCTACGTGTAGTGCATCTAAAGCCAGCTTCCCTTGTTCTCTAATTGCACCATACCCTTCGCTACTAGCAAAAACTTGCTGCTGCAAACCCTTTTCTAACTTGCCCTTTAATGCCCTTCTTCTATCTTCTGTGTGATCTAGAAAACTTTTCTCTACAGGTGTAAGCAAGCATGTCAAATTATTGCGGTGTGCATAAGATGTGCTAATCATCAATATCGAATCAAAGAAGCCTTTAACTAACTTTATACTATAGTATCTAGCTACCTCACTCAAATCCTCTATTACATGCACATAAGAAAACACAAGATCATAATTTGAGTAAAAGTATTGAATCTTTTCCTGGTTATAGAATCTTGTTAGTAACAAACTACAACTTATCCCATACGTTAGTGGCAGACTGTGATAGGTAACCCCCTCTTGTACTGAAACAGGAATTTGTGTACACAGAGAGCAATCCTTTGCATCCATTGTGTCAACATACTCACTCAGCAAGCGATAGAAAACATTAGTGGAGAGTTCCCCTTTTTTGTTAGTTCCCTCATGCAAATATCTTGTATCCTACTCAAACCTCTCCCAAGCTGTTAGTGCAGTGGTAGTTTCAGGAATTGTAGCATTGTTATTCCCATTCTTATCCATTAGTGTCATACCCACAACCACAACCATAATGAATATCACACACACAACACCTAACATAACACCCAAATATTTACAACGCCTACTCCCCCTATTATCCTCTCTAGTGTTAGCCATGATCTGTAAAGAATCAGAAAGTGAAGGATGGTTAATTCAAACAACAACAAAGGATGGTTAGAAAAAAATCTTCTACTTCTTTTTTTTTCCGCAGCAAAGTCAAACAAACAAAAGTCTTCCTTCAGCAATTATTTACAGCTTGCATTTGCACTCCCAGGCTCCTTGTCAATTCATGTTAGCAGCTTGTCACAATCGGTTTTTCAAAAGTCAATCCAGGTTTTCAAAGTCTCATCCGGTAAATTCTCATTTTTTTTTCAACTTTAATTTGATCTTTATACCAATTCAGTCTCCTTCAGTCAGACTCAAGTGCCAAAGTATTGACCTGGAACTTATTGATCAAAGCAAAACGCCGAGAACTCTTGTTGCCATTCAGCTGTAGTTGCATATGCCCATTCAGGACCTGCGTACCTTCTGTTCGCTACTCTCTTTCTCTTCAACTTGCGATCACTTTGCAACTCTCCTTCACTTAGATCTTCTCTCCTTGTTGTGTCAACCTCTTCCTCTATTGCATCTTCGACAACCACTTCTCCCCTTTTCACTTGCAATTCTGGCCACTTATCTCCTTTCAATGTCTTTCTGGTCTTTGATCTCTCTTGTGCCAACCCTTCGCCCTCCTCTGGCTCTATGGTGTTTTCTCTTGATGGACCTGCAATCTGCTCAGGAGGAGTTTGGACACTCTGACTCTCTTCCACCTCAACTCCTTCACCTTCTGGGTCTGTCAAATGCTCTAGCTCATTCCCATAATCGTCTGCTTCTGGGAGAACTTCCCTCTGATTAGGCTCTCCTGCCGCCTCAGTTGAGATCGGCTCACCGTCACCCCTCTGGATCCCTTCTCCCTCGTCTCTTACTGGAGTGACCAAGCTGTCCTCAACGGGCTCTCCTTCTATCTCAGTTCCCCTTCGATCACTCTCTGGCCCTGAGACTTCCCTTTCTGTTGTTGGTACTTTCAACAACTCCACTTCCTCATCAGTTGGACACATCACCTTCTTTGTGTGACTGGCATGGATCCAGTTCGGAATTCACGAACACTTCACAGCAGTAGTAGTCGTTAGTATTACTTGGTATGGCCCCTTCTAACGTGGCTCCAAACACGTCTTCCTTACGTGTTTCTTGATGACAACCCAGTCACCAGCTTTCAGGTTGTATCCTGGATCATTTATCGGTGGCAGGGTGGTAGCTTCTACCTGGTGAGAACAAGAGCGGACCACATCAGCCAGACCCTTGCAGTAGTCCAACACCATATCATCTGTGATATTCACAAGAGCATTTGCAGGCACTGCGGGCAGTCTCATAGCTCGGCCCATGAGAATCTCAAGAGGGGACAGTCCCGTTTTCTTATTAGGTGTATTTCTCATGGACATTAACACCAAAGGTAATGCATCGGGCCATTTCAAATGCGTGGCTGCACACATTTTCGCCATTCTCAACTTCAGGGTACCATTCATCTGCTCCACTAGCCCTGATGCTTCAGGGCAGTAACTACAATGCAACTTCTGCTCAATGTTCCATGCTGCACACAATAGCTTAACCACCTCGTTGTTGAAGTGACTTCCCCTATCTGATTCTAAAGAGATCGGAAACCCGAAACGTGGTATCAATTCCCTAAGCAGCAGCTTCGCTACTGTGAGGCTGTCATTCCTGCATGTAGGGTATGCTTCAATTCAGTGACTAAAGATAAACACAATCACCAACACATATCTCAAACCTCCACACAAGGGCATCTCAATAAAATCCAATTGCATTCTGCTAGATGGATCTCCAGCTCTCCCAATGCGGCTCAAATTCACCACTGTCCCTTTCCCCGCATTCATCTGTTGACAGATGATACACCTCTGGCAAATTACTTCTGCAGCTTGTCTGAACTTTGGGTTAAACCAGTCAATCTTGAACAACCTGATCATGGCATCCCTCCCAATATGTGCTTGACCATGGTAAAACCTTGCAAATTGTGACAAAAGACTGTTTGGCGGGACCATTTTCCCTTCATCTGGAACCCATAAGTCATCTGGTCTTTGTACGCATTGCATCCTGACCCAAAAACGCTTCTCATCTTTGCTAGCACGACCCTGCAACAATCTAAATTCTTCCAACATGTCAATCACCCTTAAGGCGTAACCTGTGCATGTCTCATTTTCTGTTTCAGGTAACAATTCCCACTGATCTTTAAACGATATACAGTTCAATGCACAGAAACTTGCGACTTGATCCGCATGTCCGTTTCCCATTGAAACGAAGTCTTGTGACTTCAGGTGAGCACTGCATTTCACTACGGCAATTTCATGAGGTAACTGAATCGCGTGCAACGACTCCTTAATTCTTCACCATTTTTCACTGGCGAACCAGAAGAGGTCAAGAAACCCCATCTGTGGCCATGGTTGGCCAAAATCATGGACAATTCCAAATCCGTATCGGCTATCAGCATAGATAGTCACTCTCAACTGGGCAGCGGCATGGCAAGCTCTAGTAAGAGCAACCAATTCAGCTACTTGGGCAGAATATACTATTTGAAGCCAAGACGCTTCCAAGATGCCCGAAATCGTACATACAGCATATCCGGCTCTCACTACTCCTACTGAGTCTTCCTAACATAAGCCATCGACAAAAATAATTTGGTCATTTTCTTCCAATTTTGTATCTTTAATATCAGGCCTTGGTTTGGTGCACATTTGTGTTACCTCAAGACAATCATGTTCTACATCTTTGACATTTTCAACCTCTGTGTTTTCATTTGGAAGCAAAGTTGCCGGATTCAACACTGTACATCTTTTCAACGTTACGTTTGGTGACCCCAGTATAATCGTTTCATATTTTGTCCATCTTGCATTTGTCATGTGCTGCATTTTAGTACGAGTAAACAGTATTTCAACTGAGTGAGGAACCATGACTGTTAGGGGATGTCCCATCACTATACCCTCACACTGTGTGAGGCTTTGTCCAACTGCTGCTACTGCACACTGACAACCCGGCAAGGCTGCTGCAACTGGGTCCAAAGTAGCTGAAAAATATGCTACTGGTCGGTTAACACCTCCATGGGCCTGTGTCAGGACAGACAAAGAAGAAGCATCACGTTCATGACAAAACAGAACAAAAGGCTTCGTGTAATTAGGCATACCTAAAGCTGGAGCCCTGCACATGCTCTCCCTTGACTCAGTAAACGCTTTCATTTCCTCTTCTTTCAACACTATGACGTCTGGCCCTTCTTTGACTGTCAGTCTCACCAATGGCTTGAAGATGACTGAGAAATTCAGAATCCACTGACGACAGTAACCCACCATTCCTAGGAACATCCTAACATCTCTCCGTGTAGTTGGGGGATTCATCTGTAACAGTGCAGTTACTTTTTCCCTGGACAGTTTCCTTGACCCTTTCTCAATTTGATGACCCAAGTACTTCACCTCTTTCTGGCAATATTGCAATTTCTTGGGGGACACCTTGGGGGTGATTCTAACCCTGGCGGTCGGTGTTAAAGCGGCGGCCAACCTGCCAACAGGCTGGCGGTAAAAAATATGGAATTCTGACCCTGGCGGGAACCGCCAGCACAGACAGCCACTTTAACACTCCGACCGCCACGGCGGTACAAACAAACAGCGCGGCGGTCACCGCCAACAGACAGGCGGCAGACAATGTACCGCCCACACTATCACAACTCACCAATCCGTCACCTTTTCCGGGGCGGGAGCACCGCCGATAAAAACACGGCGGAAACAGACTACGAACGGGAAAACGCTCACCACTACGCACTCCAGGAGGAAGGAGGACAGCATGGAACCCGAATTAAACATCCTACCTGCTCTCGTCTACCTGCTCATCTACCACGAGTACGAAGTCCGGCGCAGACGACAACGGTGAGTACTGCACCTACGACACACGGGAGGGGGGAGGACGAAAGGTCACGGGCACACACATATGCAACCCCCCCCCCCCCAACTATGTACACACCAATGCAGAGCAACAAGTCACAGTGACACCACCCAAACACCCCAGAAAAATGCTAGGACATAATCAAATTTGGAATAAATATTTATGTACCAAAAAGCTCCTGAAAATTATCGTACAACCATGAAAGATATTCACAAGAAAACAAATGACATACACATCAGTGTATAACTGAAGTAACAAGTCCTGCACATCCTACGAATACATCATGTCCGTGGGCCAAAGTTTTGAGAAACAAGGGCAAAGCCCACACAGGAGACCTGAGTCCTTTGGAGAGAACACTGCAGGGGCATCAGATGTAAAAACTACAGGCACCTCAGGGGGAAGGGAAGGGGGGGGCACCACAGCCACATGAGTCCACGACGCCAGATCCACGAGGAGCCACCATGCCCACTGTACCATCCTGGGGAGTGCAAAGCCACAGTCTCTCAATGTCTCTACAGTGGGTGGGCTGCCCACTGTACCATCCTGGGGAGTGCAAAGCCACAGTCTCTCAATGTCTCTACAGTGGGTGGGCTGCCCACTGTACCATCCTGGGGAGTGCAAAGCCACAGTCTCTCAATTTCTCTACAGTGGGTGGGCTGCCCACTGTTACATCCTGGGGAGTGCAAAGCCACAGTCCATCAGGTGGATGACAGTCTCCACTGGTCAAGGAGGAGGCATGGTGGGCACAGTGAACCATAAACAGTGATTGAGACGGCGGTGCCCAGCGGAGCGGTGCTTGAGAGGAAGGGCCCAGCGGAGCGGTGCTTGAGACGGCGGGGCCCAGCGGAGCGGTGCTTGAGAAGAAGGGCCCAGCGGAGCGGTGCTTGACAGGAAGGGCCCAGCGGAGAGGTGGAGAGACAGCGGGGCCCAGCGGAGCGGTGCTTGAGAGGAAGGGCCCAGCGGAGCGGTGCTTGAGAAGAAGGGCCCAGCGGAGCGGTGCTTGAGACGGCGGGGCCCAGCGGAGCGGTGCTTGAGATGAAGGGCCCAGCGGAGCGGTGCTTGAGAGGAAGGGCCCAGCGGAGCGGTGCTTGAGAAGAAGGGCCCAGCGGAGCGGTGCTTGAGACGGCGGGGCCCAGCGGAGCGGTGCTTGAGAGGAAGGGCCCAGCGGAGCGGTGCTTGAGAAGAAGGGCCCAGCGGAGCGGTGCTTGAGACGGCGGGGCCCAGCGGAGCGGTGCTTGAGATGAAGGGCCCAGCGGAGCGGTGCTTGACAGGAAGGGCCCAGCGGAGCGGTGCTTGAGACGGCGGGGCCCAGCGGAGCGGTGCTTGAGAAGAAGGGCCCAGCGGAGCGGTGCTTGACAGGAAGGGCCCAGCGGAGAGGTGGAGAGACAGCGGGGCCCAGCGGAGCGGTGCTTGAGAGGAAGGGCCCAGCGGAGCGGTGCTTGAGAAGAAGGGCCCAGCGGAGCGGTGCTTGAGACGGCGGGGCCCAGCGGAGCGGTGCTTGAGATGAAGGGCCCAGCGGAGCGGTGCTTGAGAGGAAGGGCCCAGCGGAGCGGTGCTTGAGAAGAAGGGCCCAGCGGAGCGGTGCTTGAGACGGCGGGGCCCAGCGGAGCGGTGCTTGACAGGAAGGGCCCAGCAGAGCGGTGCTTGAGAAGAAGGGCCCAGCGGAGCGGAGCTTGAGACGGCGGGGCCCAGCGGAGCGGTGCTTGAGAAGAAGGGCCCAGCGGAGCGGTGCTTGAGACGGCGGGGCCCTGTTCAGCGGTGCCTATCCTCACGGCGGGGCCCTGTTCAGCGGTGCTCTTCTGCACGGCGGGCCCTGTTCAGCGGTGCTCTTCTCCACGGCGGGCCCTGTTCAGCGGTGCCTATCTTCACGGCGGGCCCTGTTCAGCGGTGCTCTTCTGCACCGCGGGCCCTGTTCAGCGGTGCTCTTCTCCACGGCGGGCCCTGTTCAGGGGTGCCTATCTTCACGGCGGGCCCTGTTCAGCGGTGCTCTTCTGCACCGCGGGCCCTGTTCTGCGGTGCCTATCTTCACGGCGGGCCCTGTTCAGCGGTGCTCTTCTGCACCGCGGGCCCTGTTCTGCGGTGCCTATCTTCACGGCAGGCCCTGTTCAGCGGTGCTCTTCTGCACGGCGGGCCCTGTTCAGCGGTGCCTATCTTCACGGCGGGCCCTGTTCAGCGGTGCTCTTCTCCACGGCGGGCCCTGTTCAGCAGTGCCTATCTTCACGGCGGGGCCCTGTTCAGCGGTGCTCTTCTGCACCGCGGGCCCTGTTCAGCGGTGCTCATCCAGCAGGTCAAGGGAGCCAGACCTGGCCTGGACTCCCTGCTCAGTCGCCCTCGGACCGTGACGTTTCTGGACCCTTCGGGGACGGACTCCTGGCCTCCTTAGTGTCCTCCTTCCCAGCTGGGATGTGACATGTGGGGTCCACCTTCTCCGCGCTCTTGCTGCCCTTCCGCTCCTTTGATGGGGCTCTCGGGCCCTTGCCTCCCCTAGATGGTGTGGCTGGTGAAGTGGCCGCACATTGCTCCTTGGGGGCAGCCCTGTCGGTCCTCGCACGGCGGCCCTTGTTTTGTTTTGGGACTCTTTGAAGATGGAGGGGGGAGCTCATCGGGGGGAAAGAGGTCAAGGTTAGCTATGAAAAGTTTTTTAGGGCCAAGGTAAAGGGTAGGAGAAGTGGAGATGGAAGTGGAGGTAGAGGAGGTGGTTGTAGGAGAGTCAGGTGTGCTGTCATTGGGTGAAGGTGCTGGTGCTGTAGGCTGTCGTGAGGTGGTTGGCTGTTGGGTGGGTGGCTGCCTGCGTTTGTGTGTCTTGGAAGAGGGGGTGACAGACACAGTGGGAGAGGACACAGGGGACGTGTAAATGGCAGTGGGGGTGGTGACTGCACGAGTGTGGACTGTACTGGAGGGTGAGGTGGTGATGGAAGCACTGGCTGATGTTGGGGTGCATGCAGGTGTGAGTGTAGACGTCACAGGGAGGGAGGAGGGAGACGAGGAGGAGGGGGACACAGGGGTGGCAGTGGCTGTTGGCATGTCTGCATCTGGGTGTTGCTTGGGTGAGTGTTTGTGGGATCTGTGGTGCTTGTGTTTGGATGAGCTGCTCTTGGGTGTTGAGGTGTGTGCTGGCTGGTCTGATGGTGTGGATGGGATAGGCTGAGGAACAGGAGACAGAGAAAGGCTGGAGGCAGTAAGAAGAGGGAGGCTGGAAACAGGGACAATGGCTGCCGTCAGTGCTGAGGCCAGAGCAGTGAACGCTCGTTGATGGGCAGCCTGACCCGAATGAATGCCCTCCAGGTACCCATTGCTCTGTTGCACCTCCCTTTGCACACCCTGGATGGCATTCAAAAGGGTTGTCTGCCCAACAATGAGCGTCCTTACCAGGTCAATGAGCTCCGCACTGAGGGCAGCAGGGGCAACAGGGGCAGGGGCTGAGGTGCCTGGGACGAAGGAGACGCGCGCCTTCCTGGGCGAACGGGCTCGGAGCGAAGACTGAGGGTCTGCTGGGAGGGCGGGGCTGGTGCGCTGGGTGACGGCTGTACCTGTAGAGGCGGGGGGCACGGATGTTGTCGCCACCGCTAGGGAGCTCCCATCCGAGGACGTGTCGCTGTCGCTGCTCTCACCAGCGGTCCCCGTCGTGGTGCTCCCCTCGCCCTCCGGATCACTGGTGCCCTCGGTGTCTGTTCCTGGGCCCACCGGGGCCTTGTGTCCTGCAGCTCCCTCGTGCTCCGATGCCAAATCTCCTCCGCCTGATGATGCTAATGCACACATGCACAAGAAGATGAAGAGAAAGGATGGGGGGAGAAAAAAGAAGACCAGGTTGAGTGCATGCAATGTCAACACCGTTGGCGGAGAGGACAGACACAGGAGCCTAATGCACTAAGCCGCGCATTCGGGGTACACTACTCAGTACTACTGACTAGGACAACAGGCCAAGAGACGTCAAACGTGCACATGGGAGATGCTGGACCTTCAATGGCTGTACTTGTCACCCTACAGAGGTGGAGGCCGGGGGCACAGGGCCATGCCTAAGGGAGAGGACTACACTACAGAAAGCGCCCTGGCCTAATGTCACCCACAGCCCTCCTCCCCCACCCAGACGCCTCCACTGCGCAGAAAGATAGGAGAATGTGCTGATACTCACCCCCTTGTGTCTGCTGTGATGTCTTAAAGCACCCATCCAATTCTAGGTAGGCCACCGCCAGGATCCGGGACATCAGGGGGGTCATGGTGCGACTGGCACCCCTCCTAGGTTGGGAGGCCATCCCCAGCAGTGTTTCTGCGGTCTTCCTTGTTCCGCGGCGGATGTCCTCCCACCTCTTGCGGCAGTGTGTGCCCCGTCTGTTGTGGACCCCCAAGTTCCGGACTTCATTGGCGATGGCACGCCAAATCTCGATCTTCTGATGGGCGCTGACCTATTTGACATGTACAGGGTGGAAAGGAGGAAATCATCAATGACCTGCATGTTAGATGTGATTGGCCCCCCCCACCAACTTTGCCATATGGCACATGCTCTCATCTGTCGGGCGTTGCACTCCTCATTCGCCCCCCACCCCACCAACTTACATCCACCCCAATCCACACAGGCATAGCCCATTCCATGTGCACCTGGTGTACTCACTTGTTGGTCTGGAGCACCGTAGAGTAGCGCATACTGGGGGAGGACCCCATCCACGAGCTTCTCCAACTCTTCAGACGTGAAGGCAGGGGCCCTTTCCCCAGTCGCAGCAGCCAATGTATCTTCCAGACCGAGGTCACAGCAGCACTTGCAGTATAGGTCCTCTCCTGTGGATGATCAGGTCTCGAGTGATTAAGCAGATAGAAAATGGCGGTCACACCCGCGGCGGTGCGTACCGCGGCGGTGCGTACCGCGACCGCCGGCGCACATCGTCATTGGCTCCTGAAACCCATAGGCTTCAATGTTAAACAATGCGGCTTTGCGCCGCGGTCTTCGACCGCCTACCGCCACGGTGTGCCCCGCCAGCGCATTGACCTCACATCCCATTGTCCCACTTCACAGGTCAGGCAGCCGCCATTTCAAGGGCCTACATGGCTTAATTTTGACTGCGACACACAGGCCTAGGCCTTGCATTGCCACACATACACGCCTTTCAACCCATTGCCATTCTTTAACTGTGCAAGCTGTCTGTACGTACCTGTGGTTTGGCTGACTCTGTGCTCCATGTTGTCCTTCCTAGGCACCGTCCGCTGGGACTTGCGATGAGAAGGAGGAATCCTCGCGTGTACTGACCGCTGGTGGACCTGTCGACAATGGAAGAACGCCATATAATACTTCGATACAGACTTGACCGTGCCACTATCCATGAACTGTGTGCCCAGCTGGAGCCAGCCCTGATGTCCCCCATCCGCCAACCCACCGGGATTCCTCCTCTGGTGCAGGTTTTGTCAGTCCTCCATTTTTTGGCAAGTGGGTCATTCCAGACCACAGTGGCCATGTCATCTGGAATGTCTCAGCCTATGTTTTCAAAGATTTTGAGCAGAGTGTTGTCTGCCCTGATGAAACTCATGCGGAGCTACATCATTTTCCCAGAGGAGGGTGACTTGCCTACAGTGAAGGGTGATTTCTATGCCCTTGGACATATCCCCAACATCATTGGTGCCATTGATGGGACCCATGTGGCTTTGGTACCCCCAAAAGACGATGAGCAGGTGTACCGAAACAGAAAAAGTTATAATTCGATGAATGTCCAGGTGGTCTGTTTGGCTGACCAGTACATCTCCCATGTAAATGACAAGTTCCCAGGGTCAGTGCATGACGCGTATGTGATGCGAAATAGCAGCATCCCCTATGTGATGGAGCAGCTACAGAGACAACGTGTGTGGCTAATAGGTGACTCTGGTTACCCCAACCTGCCTTGGCTACTGACCCCAGTAAGGAATCCCCGGACCAGGGCAGAGGAACGGTACAATGAGGCCCATGGGCGAACTAGGAGGATCATCGAAAGGACCTTTGGCCTCCTGAAGGCCAGGTTTAGGTGCCTGCATATGACTGGGGGATCCCTGATGTACTCACCAAAGAAGGTGTGCCACATCATCGTGGCCTGCTGTATGCTTCACAATCTGGCATTGCGACGTCAGGTTCCTTTCCTGCAGGAGGATGGTGCAGATGGTGGTGTTGAAGCAGCTGTGGAGCCTGCGGAGAGTGAAGAGGAGGAAGACTCAGAGGACGACACAGACAACAGGGACAGAGTAATAGAACAGTATTTCCAGTAGCACACAGGTAATATTCACCCATGCCATTTTACATTTCCTGAAAGCCTCCTGCATCTCAACTTTGTCGGTTTCCCCCCAGACCTATGAACATGATGTTTGATTTTCCCTTCCCTTTTCTGTGCTGTATGAGCCACTGCGTGACCTTGGCTTGGTTGGCCCATGGACTAATGCTAAGTTACCTCGGTATGTGTAATTCACAATGTTAACAATACGTAATTGATATGTAATGTGACATACATTTGTAAATAAGACAGGCTGAGTCCTGATTGATTTCAGTGCAATGTGTGATTTATTATTAGTGCATAGATATTGGTATATGATAGTGAAACAGTGATGGGTGGGGGTGGAGTAATGTCCATGGCGGAGTCCAGTTCTCAGTCTCACAGGTGCATTGTCCATATGCCTGTGGCAGGATGGAGCAGGGGCAGTTCAAGGTTTGACAGGGTGGCAATGTGGAACAGTGGGAGGACTTCAGGGGGTATGTGATGCTGGCGGGGGACTTGACGTCCTACTCTGTCGTTTTTTTTTATCTCAGGCTCCTTTTGCGGGGCGGTTGTTGTTCAGCAGGAGGTGGGGTTCTGGTGGGCTGTCGTTGTGGTGGGGCCTCCTGTCCACTAGCGCCGGCGGAGGTGGTAGGCTGTTCCTGTTCCTGGCTAGTGACAGGGGCCCTGTGTGATGCCACATGGTCCCGAAACGTGTCCTCTATGCGGTTCAGGGCCTGGACTATGCTCCCCATAGCGGTTGAGATGTTGCTGAGTTGGTCGCTGAACCCCATGTAGCGTTGCTCCTGCTGTGCCTGGATCTCCTGGAACCTGGCCAGTACCGTCGCCATCGTCTCTTGTGAGTGGTGGTAGGCAGCCATGATGATGGTGAGGGCCTCTTGGAGAGTGGGTTCCCTGGGCCTCTCCTCCCCCCCCTGTCGCACAGCAGCCCTCCGAGTTGCCCTGTTTCCCTGGGCCTCTGTCCCCTGGACGGTGTGCCCACTCCCACTGCCCCCAGGTCCCTGTTGTTGTTGGGTTGGTGGGTTACCCTGGGGGCCCTGTAGTGGTAGACACACCGCTGCTTGACCTGTCCTAGAGACAGAGGCATGGGCCCGCTGGGTGGGAGCTGTGCTGTTGTTCCCAGAGGTGGTTGGGTCTGCAGTGGCCTGTGTTTGGGTGAGGGGAACCGACTGCCCAGAGGTCCCCGATGGTCCGGGCTGGTCGTCAGGTTCCAGGTCGACAGAGCTGCTGTCATCACTAGGGGCCTGTTCCGGGGGTGGGATGGACATTTCTGGTCCCTCCTGACCGGTGTGTTGTCGTTCGGGTCCTGCATGGGGTAAGAGGGTATGGTTATTGTTTCTGTGTGTGCATTAGCTTGCGTTTTATGGGTGCCCTTGTCCCCCAGTGCTGGCATTCCCTTGGGGGAGGTGTTGTGAGGGTGTTTTGTGGGGGGGGGGTGATGGGTATGTGCAGTGGTCATGCTTAGGTGATGGGTGTCCATAGTTTGGGGGTGGCATGCAGGGGTTGGTGTTGGGTGGGTTGTGCTGGGGAGACATTCTCAGGGAGGATGTGTGCTGGGGGGTTGGGGGTGAGGGTGGGGGTTAGCATGCTGGGGGGGGGGGTGAAGTGGTTGGCCTTGTACTTACCAGAGTCTATTCCTCCGTGTACTCCAGCGAGGCCATCAGGATGCAGGATGTTGAGTACCTCTTGCTCCCATGTTGTGAATTCGGGTGGAGTGGGTGGGGGTCCCCCGCCAGTCTTCTGCACTGCGATGTTGTGTCGCGAGACCATTGAGCGCACCTTCCCCCGTAGGTCGTTCCATCGTTTGCGGATGTCCTCTCGATTTCTGGGATGCTGTCCCACCGCGTTGACCCTGTCCACGATCCGCTGCCAGAGCTCCGCCTTCCTTGCTATGGTGGTGTGCTGGACCTGTGAGCCGAAGAGCTGGGGTTCCACTCTTATGATCTCCTCCACCATGACCCGGAGTTCTTGGTCCGAAAAGCGTGGGTGCCTTTGTGGTGCCATGGGGTGGTGTGTATGAGGTGTGGGGTGGTGTATGTGATGATGTGTGTGTTGGTGTGTGGTGCTTTGTGCTTCTATGTGGTGTGTGTGATGTTGCGGTGTGCCTCTGTATGTCTGGCTCTCTATTCTCTGATGTGGCTCTCTCTCTCCTTCGTCTCTGGTTTTTGTTGGTAGGGGTTTGTGGGTGATGTGGGTGTGTGTTTTATATGGTATTGGATGTGTGGGAGTAGTGTGTGTATGTGTTTCAAGTGTGTGCCTTTCAAATTGTCCAATGTGGTAGGGGTTTGTAAAGGTGTGTGTATTTTGACCGCGGCGGTGTGTACCGCCAATGGAATACTGCGGTTGAATGACCGCCGCGTGGATTTGCGGGTCATAATGGGATGGGCGTATTTCTGTTGGCGTGGCGGTGGAGGTTTGGTCTTCTCCAGTTTACCGCTGGCCGCTGATGTGGCGGACTGCAGTGGAGGGCGGATTTTCGGAGGTTTTGCAGTTGTGGGTCAGAATGTCCGTGGCGGCTGACCGCGGCCGCGGCGGTATTGTGGCGGCCTTCTGACCGGCGGTAAGCGGCTTTTACCGCCGAGGTCAGAATGACCCCCCTTGTGTCCGTTCTTCCCTAGGTGATTCAGTAAGGCAATCGAATCATACTTGCACTCATCCCTTGTTTTAGAAGCGATCAACAGGTCATCAATGTACTGCACTAGAGTCGATTGAAAAGGGAATTCCAACGGCTTCAAATCCTTCTTCAGTATTTGATTGAATATGGAAGGTGATTCTGAAAACCCTTGAGGAATTTGACACCAACTGTAAACCTTGTCCAGGAATTTAAAACTGAAGAGAAACTGGCTATCCTCATGAAGAGGCACAGAAAAGAATGCTTGGGACAAATCAATTACTGTGAACCATTCTGCATCACATGGAATCTGAAACATAATCACAGCTGGATTTGGCACTACTGGACAGCATTTCACCACTATGTCATTGATCTTTTCAAATCTTGGACAATCACAACCTTCCCACAGGGCTTTCTCAGTCCCATTATTGGTGAATTACATGGACTGCTCATCACTTCCTTCAAGACTCCTTGTTTCACAAAGTCTGCAATTAATTGCGCCACCTTTATAAGGACATCCTGCGCCATATGATACTGGGGTACCTGGGGAAACACGGCATTTGGCTTCACATTGACTCTAACTGGTTCCAATGGCATGGGCACTGCAGGGGCCCCCGTAAGAGGGCCCCGCAAAGTATTTCAGTGTCTGCTTTGCAGACACTGAAATACGCGACGGGTGCAACTGCACCCGTCGCACCCCTGCAACTACGCCGGCTCAATTCTGAGCTGGCGTCCTCGTTGCAGGGGCATTTCCTCTGGGCCGGCGGGCGCTCTTTTGGAGAGCGCCCGCCGGCCCAGAGGAAATGTCTGAATGGCCGCCGCGGTCTTCTGACCGCGGTGCGGTCATTTGGCGGCGGTACCTTGGCGGACGCCTCCGCCGTCCGCCAAGGTCAGAATCAGGGCCACTGTGTTATTTTGACTCATCCTTTGACCTGTGACCTGTTGAGGAAGCATCACCTGTTGCTGTTCCATTGGTGCTAAAGACACTTGCATTTGCTGTCTAGGTACCATGGGAGCCTGCTGTTGCATTTGTTGTAACTGCATCAGCTGTATACGTGGCATCTGCACCTGCTGCATGGGTTGAACACCCTGCATCTGATTCATTTTATTCTGAAAGTTCGGATTAGGACCTCTCAGCCCTGGTCCCTTCACATTTTGAAATGAGCTGACATCATTGCTTTGTTGAACAACACCCTCCTGCACCATCATCGGGCAGTCCCGCTTCCAATGTCCAACGACCCCACAGGCATGACAAGGTAACATCTTCTTCATCCCCTGCACATCATTTTGAACTACTATGGTGTTTAAATCTGGACTTCGATTCACAAAACCTCTGCAACCTCTGCCTCTCCTTTGTGCTTGAAACATCCCCGTTTCCTTGCGGCTGTTGCACCATCTGCTGTAGCCAATCTCCCTGCATTCCTGACTGTGCTGCCTTAATTTTCATCACCATCGCTTTCTCCTTCAACTTTCTCTGCTTCAACTCAATCTCGTCACTACAGTACTTCGCATACTGCAACACCTCATCAATCGGCTTTGCTTGCCAGCAAATCAAGTGACTCTGAATCATTTGGCTAATCTCAGGTCTCAACCCTTCAACAAATCGAAACACAAGGTGATTCATGTCCTTTGCCTCAACAACCTCTGTACCACTGTAGTGCTTGAACGCCTTCAACAACCTCTCATAATAGGCATGTATCGACTCCTTGGCTTCCTGAGCCGTCCGATCAATCTTTTGCCAATCAATATTCTTCAGCGAAACCCTCGATTTCAGAAACTCAATCACCTTATAGTAATACTTCATCACCTCAGGGGATGGTGCTCCTGTGATTCTGTCCCTAGCTGGTTCCTCGGTCGGCCAATCCACACCCCTCTTGCACTCAAGCCACAAATCAGCTGGGACTATGATCTCAAAGAGAGTATTCAGGTCTTCCCAGAGACATTTCGCAAGTGTCACAAACCTGTCCGTCTGCTGATACCACTCTATTGGCTTCTCCCTCAGCCTGGGAAAGTCATTCGTAAAGGACAGAATATCACCTCTAGACCACGGCACATGGACAAGAACCCCTCTGGCAGTCTCTCTCATTGGCAACATCTTTACCGCACCGGTATCCGGTAAGGCTTTTGCTGACTGCTCAATGCAATCACTTTTCCTCTTATCTCTTTTCTTCGCCCATCGGCCTTCCCACTTCTCTAATGCTCCCCAAACTTGTGCACTCTGCAGTATCTCTTTAAGGTGTACCTTCATCCCAGTAGACCTCATATGTTCAAAATCTTTAGGCTCAAAGTCTAACCTATAACTCCTCTTCAGATGTTTGGTATTTTCTAAATCTATTCCGTATTTATCTGCCAAGTTTGCAACTCTTGTTGCCATTCAGCTGTAGTTGCATATGCCCATTCAGGACCTGCGTACCTTCTGTTCGCTACTCTCTTTCTCTTCAACTTGCGATCACTTTGCAACTCTCCTTCACTTAGATCTTCTCTCCTTGTTGTGTCAACCTCTTCCTCTATTGCATCTTCGACAACCACTTCTCCCCTTTTCACTTGCAATTCTGGCCACTTATCTCCTTTCAATGTCTTTCTGGTCTTTGATCTCTCTTGTGCCAACCCTTCGCCCTCCTCTGGCTCTATGGTGTTTTCTCTTGATGGACCTGCAATCTGCTCAGGAGGAGTTTGGACACTCTGACTCTCTTCCACCTCAACTCCTTCACCTTCTGGGTCTGTCAAATGCTCTAGCTCATTCCCATAATCGTCTGCTTCTGGGAGAACTTCCCTCTGATTAGGCTCTCCTGCCGCCTCAGTTGAGATCACCTCACCGTCACCCCTCTGGATCCCTTCTCCCTCGTCTCTTACTGGAGTGACCAAGCTGTCCTCAACGGGCTCTCCTTCTATCTCAGTTCCCCTTCGATCACTCTCTGGCCCTGAGACTTCCCTTTCTGTTGTTGGTACTTTCAACAACTCCACTTCCTCATCAGTTGGACACATCACCTTCTTGGTGTGACTGGCATGGATCCAGTTCGGAATTCACGCACACTTCACAGCAGTAGTAGTCGTTAGTATTACTTGGTATGGCCCCTTCTAACGTGGCTCCAAACACGTCTTCCTTACGTGTTTCTTGATGACAACCCAGTCACCAGCTTTCAGGTTGTATCATGGATCATTTATCGGTGGCAGGGTGGTAGCTTCCACCTGGTGAGAACAAGAGCGGACCACATCAGCCAGACCCTTGCAGTAGTCCAACACCATATCATCCGTGATATTCACAAGAGCATTTGCAGGCACTGCGGGCAGTCTCATAGCTCGGCCCATGAGAATCTCAAGAGGGGACAGTCCCGTTTTCTTATTAGGTGTATTTCTCATGGACATTAACACCAAAGGTAATGCATCGGGCCATTTCAAATGCGTGGCTGCACACATTTTCGCCATTCTCAACTTCAGGGTACCATTCATCTGCTCCACTAGCCCTGATGCTTCAGGGCAGTAACTACAATGCAACTTCTGCTCAATGTTCCATGCTGCACACAATAGCTTAACCACCTCGTTGTTATAGTGACTTCCCCTATCTGATTCTAAAGAGATCGGAAACCCGAAACGTGGTATCAATTCCCTAAGCAGCAGCTTCGCTACTGTGAGGCTGTCATTCCTGCATGTAGGGTATGCTTCAATTCAGTGACTAAAGATAAACACAATCACCAACACATATCTCAAACCTCCACACAAGGGCATCTCAATAAAATCCAATTGCATTCTGCTAGATGGATCTCCAGCTCTACCAATGCGGCTCAAATTCACCACTGTCCCTTTCCCCGCATTCATCTGTTGACAGATGATACACCTCTGGCAAATTACTTCTGCAGCTTGTCTGAACTTTGGGTTAAACCAGTCAATCTTGAACAACCTGATCATGGCATCCCTCCCAATATGTGCTTGACCATGGTAAAACCTTGCAAATTGTGACAAAAGACTGTTTGGCGGGACCATTTTCCCTTCATCTGAAACCCATAAGTCATCTGGTCTTTGTACGCATTGCATCCTGACCCAAAAACGCTTCTCATCTTTGCTAGCACGACCCTGCAACAATCTAAATTCTTCCAACATGTCAATCACCCTTAAGGCGTAACCTGTGCATGTCTCATTTTCTGTTTCAGGTAACAATTCCCACTGATCTTTAAACGATATACAGTTCAATGCACAGAAACTTGCGACTTGATCCGCATGTCCGTTTCCCATTGAAACGAAGTCTTGTGACTTCAGGTGAGCACTGCATTTCACTACGGCAATTTCATGAGGTAACTGAATCGCGTGCAACAACTCCTTAATTCTTCACCATTTTTCACTGGCGAACCAGAAGAGGTCAAGAAACCCCATCTGTGGCCATGGTTGGCCAAAATCATGGACAATTCCAAATCCGTATCGGCTATCAGCATAGATAGTCACTCTCAACTGGGCAGCGGCATGGCAAGCTCTAGTAAGAGCAACCAATTCAGCTACTTGGGCAGAATATACTCTTTGAAGCCAAGACGCTTCCAAGATGCCAGAAATCGTACATACAGCATATCCGGCTCTCACTACTCCTACTGAGTCTTCCTAACATAAGCCATCGACAAAAATAATTTGGTCATTTTCTTCCAATTTTGTATCTTTAATATCAGGCCTCGGTTTGGTGCACATTTATGTTACCTCAAGACAATCATGTTCTACATCTTTGACATTTTCAACCTCTGTGTTTTCATTTGGAAGCAAAGTTGCCGGATTCAACACTGTACATCTTTTCAACGTTACGTTTGGTGACCCCAGTATAATCGTTTCATATTTTGTCCATCTTGCATTTGTCATGTGCTGCATTTTAGTACGAGTAAACAGTATTTCAACTGAGTGAGGAACCATGACTGTTAGGGGATGTCCCATCACTATACCCTCACACTGTGTGAGGCTTTGTCCAACTGCTGCTACTGTACGCTGACAACCCGGCAAGGCTGCTGCAACTGGGTCCAAAGTAGCTGAAAAATATGCTACTGGTCGGTTAACACCTCCATGGGCCTGTGTCAGGACAGACAAAGAAGAAGCATCATGTTCATGACAAAACAGAACAAAAGGCTTCGTGTAATTAGGCATACCTAAAGCTGGAGCCCTGCACATGCTCTCCCTTAACTCAGTAAACGCTTTCATTTCCTCTTCTTTCAACACTATGACGTCTGGCCCTTCTTTGACTGTCAGTCTCACCAATGGCTTGAAGATGACTGAGAAATTCAGAATCCACTGACGACAGTAACCCACCATTCCTAGGAACATCCTAACATCTCTCCGTGTAGTTGGGGGATTCATCTGTAACAGTGCAGTTACTTTTTCCCTGGACAGTTTCCTTGACCCTTTCTCAATTTGATAACCCAAGTACTTCACCTCTTTCTGGCAATATTGCAATTTCTTGGGGGACACCTTGTGTCCGTTCTTCCCTAGGTGATTCAGTAAGGCAATCGAATCATACTTGCACTCATCCCTTGTTTTAGAAGCGATCAACAGGTCATCAATGTACTGCACTAGAGTCGATTGAAAAGGGAATTCCAACGGCTTCAAATCCTTCTTCAGTATTTGATTGAATATGGAAGGTGATTCTGAAAACCCTTGAGGAATTTGACACCAACTGTAAACCTTGTCCAGGAATTTAAAACTGAAGAGAAACTGGCTATCCTCATGAAGAGGCACAGAAAAGAATGCTTGGGACAAATCAATTACTGTGAACCATTCTGCATCACATGGAATCTGAAACATAATCACAGCTGGATTTGGCACTACTGGGCAGCATTTCACCACTATGTCATTGATCTTTTCAAATCTTGGACAATCACAACCTTCCCACAGGGCTTTCTCAGTCCCATTATTGGTGAATTACATGGACTGCTCATCACTTCCTTCAAGACTCCTTGTTTCACAAAGTCTGCAATTAATTGCGCCACCTTTATAAGGACATCCTGCGCCATATGATACTGGGGTACCTGGGGAAACACGGCATTTGGCTTCACATTGACTCTAACTGGTTCTTCTCCTTTTATCAGTCCTACTTTTTTCCCTGTCAAGTCCCACACCTTCTCTTGGACTGTTCCCTGCAAGTCTGCCAGGAGATCAGCCACTGTGAACATCGGGAAGAAGTTAATCAGAGGATACTCCTTGTCTGTAGTCTCGGTTTCAGGCTCTGAAACCTGCTCCTCTTCTTCTTCATCATCACTGTTTGTCTGAACCTCAATTCCGTCATTAGAACAGGTGATTGAACACTTCGTCTTGTACAGTAAGTCTCTTCCTCGTAGGGACACAGGACTTGAATCGCAAACCACAAATCAGTGCAATCCCTGGAAGGTACCAAGCTCAACCTGATCCGGATCTGTGATTGGGTTAGTCAAGAGTTGGTTTGCTACTCCCACTACCTTAACTGTACGTCCTGAAAGAGGCAGCTTCGGAACCTCTGCACTTCTGACTGTAGAGCGTGTAGCTCTTGTGTCAACCAAGAATGACAACTTGTGACCCCTCACCTTCCCCTGAACATAGGGCCCTTTCTAATCTACCTCTAAGGACGCTGCAAGCCTACACTCCTCACTATCCGAACTCTCATCCGACCATTCATCGTTTATTCCATTCTCACCACACAATGGGAACTGTTGCACTGTGTTATTTTGACTCATCCTTTGACCTGTGACCTGTTGAGGAAGCATCACCTGTTGCTGTTCCATTGGCGCTAAAGACACTTGCATTTGCTGTCTAGGTACCATGGGAGCCTGCTGTTGCATTTGTTGTAACTGCATCGGCTGTATACGTGGCATCTGCACCTGCTGCATGGGTTGAACACCCTGCATCTGATTCATTTTATTCTGAAAGTTCGGATTAGGACCTCTCAGCCTTGGTCCCTTCACATTTTGAAATGAGCTGACATCATTGCTTTGTTGAACAACACCCTCCTGCACCATCATCGGGCAGTCCCGCTTCCAATGTCCAACGACCCCACAGGCATGACAAGGTAACATCTTCTTCATCCCCTGCACATCATTTTGAACTACTATGGTGTTTAAATCTGGACTTCGATTCACAAAACCTCTGCCTCTCCTTTGTGCTTGAAACATCCCCGTTTCCTTGCGGCTGTTGCACCATCTGCTGTAGCCAATCTCCCTGCATTCCTGACTGTGCTGCCTTAATTTTCATCACCATCGCTTTCTCCTTCAACTTTCTCTGCTTCAACTCAATCTCGTCACTACAGTACTTCGCATACTGCAACACCTCATCAATCGGCTTTGCTTGCCAGCAAATCAAGTGACTCTTAATCATTTGGCTAATCTCAGGTCTCAACCCTTCAACAAATCGAAACACAAGGTGATTCATGTCCTTTGCCTCAACAACCTCTGTACCACTGTAGTGCTTGAACGCCTTCAACAACCTCTCATAATAGGCATGTATCGACTCCTTGGCTTCCTGAGCCGTCCGATCAATCTTTTGCCAATCAATATTCTTCAGCGAAACCCTCGATTTCAGAAACTCAATCACCTTATAGTAATACTTCATCACCTCAGGGGATGGTGCTCCTGTGATTCTGTCCCTTGCTGGTTCCTCGGTCGGCCAATCCACACCCCTCTTGCACTCAAGCCACAAATCAGCTGGGACTATGATCTCAAAGAGAGTATTCAGGTCTTCCCAGAGACATTTCGCAAGCGTCACAAACCTGTCCGTCTGCTGATACCACTCTATTGGCTTCTCCCTCAGCCTGGGAAAGTCATTCGTAAAGGACATAATATCACCTCTAGACCACGGCACATGGACAAGAACCCCTCTGGCAGTCTCTCTCATTGGCAACATCTTTACCGCACCGGTATCCGGTAAGGCTTTTGCTGACTGCTCAATGCAATCACTTTTCCTCTTATCTCTTTTCTTCGCCCATCGGCCTTCCCACTTCTCTAATGCTCCCCAAACTTGTGCACTCTGCAGTATCTCTTTAAGGTGTACCTTCATCCCAGTAGACCTCATATGTTCAAAATCTTTAGGCTCAAAGTCTAACCTATAACTCCTCTTCAGATGTTTGGTATTTTCTAAATCTATTCCGTATTTATCTGCCAAGTTTGCCAACCTCCACTGGAGTCATTCCTTGAGAGCTCCCTATGTACCCTCCTCTTGTCATCTCTTGAGCCATTATCCCTTGATCGCATACACTAGGCTTCACCTGCGCATACAACAGTACTGGCGGACCCACTGTAATGGGCAAGGATATGGCGTCTGACGTCTGTCTGTTTCCCAAAACCTGTGGGTATTAACTCCCATGTTCTGGCTCATTATTGGTGCCATGGCTGACTGCGGTCCCGTGACCGAAGTATAACTCGGAATCATTTGCTGCTGTACCTGAGGCAGTAAGGATGGAGTGGAATCAGTCTGAATCAGCTTTGGTCTCGAGTATGCCGGCTCTGTTGGCACCATCAGATTTGTTGTAGTCTCTAAGGTTGGGACATCAGGGTAAGGTTTCTGAACCTGTGGTGGTTGCAGCTGAGATTGCATTCCTTGAGCAGTGGACACGCTAAAACTACTCTGCACCGGAACTGGTGTTGAGACAGGACTAGCCTGTATCGGGCTTGTTGCCCCCTTGTCTTGAATCAAACCTGCAGGACATGTACTAGTACTAGGTCTATTGTCATCTATCGCATATGATGGTGGTCTGTCATTCAGCAACTGATTACGGAACTCGTCATCGTCCAAGTCATCTAACTATGACCAGGGCTTCTTACCCTCTTTGTCTTTGGAAGAATTTTTGTCGGTCTTACAAGTGACTTTCCCCCCTTTGTCTTCACCTTCTTGAGCTATTGCTGGAAACAGCCTAACTCCATCTGTTGTTTCTCTCCTCCAAACTCTCTCTGCACTGTCCCACCTAGCCTCCGCTAGTGTCTTTTCTGCTTTCCTCATTCTCCTCTCAAATTTCTGTTGCTGTTGTCGTATTGCCATCAGCTCTCAAATTGCTAATTCCTCAAACTGCGCTGGCCTCGGAGGTGGCTTTAGCTCATTTAGCACCATCCGCGAATTTTCCAAAATCCTTATATTGAACGTTCCGTGCTCCGGAAACACTAAACACCCTTCTTTCTCTGTCACTTTGCACCATTGCTTTAGCCAAAGACATGGCGCGACACCCTTTTCCTCCATTACAGCATGAGCCGGTGTGTCCTCCGGCGGTGTAACTTCCCCTACACTCGCGGTAATATATACATCTCCCCTCAAGGCGCTCTTTAAAGCCTTGAAAAATTTCATTTTTGCGTCTTTTATTTTGCTTACGATCAGATCAGCAAGTGACTTTAATTCCCAGAACTCTCTTCGCCTACCTTCTCAACCAATTGCATCCCATGGACGGCTGCCAATCTGTGCGCGACCCTTCTCAGTAACCTACCTATCCCAGCGCAGCTCCAATGATGTCACACTCACACACTCTGCAGCTGACAAAGTCTTGCGGCTTGTCCTCCCACTCTCGAATTCACACACAAACTAATGCAATATATTGCGAGCACCAACAAAACTCAAATTTGCCGGTTTACTACAGGAAAGGGTAACACATTCGCTTCAGAACTTTACAGAGATTTCGCTTCGCCTTGGCCGCTACACTCTCCTTTTCAGATCCCGCACTCGCAAGCAATATTTGACCCACAAATTTTATTCTTGACTTGTCAATGGATTATTGTTCTAGTGCACTTTAGAAACTCACCAAATCTCCATCGAAGTTTTCATTCACTCACTTTTGACTCATACTCGACTCGTCGATTTCACCATCAACCTATTAAACCGCGCAAATTACAACATAAACCAAGTGTCTTATACACTTATGAATATACCCTGGAGTCTTAGACCATGCATGGCCCGTACATCATCAACAACCACGTGGACAATTTTTTAGCACAAAGCGCCACACTCACATGAAGTTCGCCGAATTCCCTACTCTCATACTGCGGAGTACGCACACTCCTACTAAAACATCATCACCTGGCCTAAATCCTCACAAACTTCACAATTCACCTGCGGTATGCATAAGCTGTGCAAGCGCAAACCCTACTTCATCCACACTATCTCTAGGACGCCAAGAACATACTCAAACTTCCTTCAGCAAGCTCTGAGATTCTGGGAAAGCCATTTGGGACTTAGGGGCACATCATCTCTCCAATTTGCATCATCGAAAAAGAAAAAAAAATCCAAATCCAATTTTCACCAACTCTAGCAAACCGTGGTCCCTCTCCCTGGGGCCCCAAAGGGCCAAACCATCCTGCTACCAAAAACTATTAGCGTGTCAGAGCCTTGATAAGTAAACTTACAAGGAGACATGCCTAGGTCGATGAACCTTTGGACCACATTCGGGGACTTCCCAGGACGAGATATCTTTTGACATCACAGATCAATGAATCGATAATCCAATCAAAAATTACAGTAACTAATCAACAAGCTAATCAATAACATTTAATAAGAATCAATAGGTTGAACACACCATGACCTTTCAATCATGAATAACCACCCCAGTTTAGTTAAGTGTTAAGATATTTATTTCCCTATTTGTTACAATCTAATATCATGTTTATTAATCTCAATAGCAACAAGCTGGTCAAAACCACTATTATTTGGCAATCAGAACCCAACTTAATCAACGCATAGATTATGATCATTTAGTATTAAGCACATCATTAATATGTATCAACTTAGCAGTCTCATTAGTACATGATTCAACAAAGCAATAATTCAGTCATGTGTCTATTTGTGTAAGATATTTGTGAACACCTTAACTAACCTCGAATTAGCATCAGCATGTTGGGCTTCATGCAAAACAATTTTAGCAAAACACGAATTTGGAGAACATCTAACTATGGCCCTTATCAAAATAGAAGTTGGTACCTAGAGAGAAAAGGCAAACAGACAATTACAATTTCTGCATCAGATAGTTACCAGTCCAACGGGTCAGCAAACAGTTTCAGTCTTCGTCCTCAGGACATCAGTCGATTCGCCATCAGCAGAGATAGAAGATAAAGGCAAGCAAAAAGTGAAGTCTCTGTGCGTCTCAAAAGGAATTTCTCCTCCTCTCCCCTTGGGTCACTCCATTAAATCAAATCTACCTGATTAGCTCATAATTCCCCACTGGATAATACTTGGTGCATCATTATCTCCATCCAATAATTCTCCACACATTTTACCAGACTTTTCCGCAACCCACAGTTCTCATGTTGCTGATTGGTCCATGTTATTGACGTCTTCATCAGTTAGATTGTCAGGTAAGAAAAGTTACTCTTTACGCTCCAGTCAGTGGTTCCATTTTTTTCCTCTACTCCAGGCAGCCTTGCATCTGTTGAGAATTACACTGTTGCATTCGGCAAGAATGTCTCCTTGAGCAAGTCGAGTCCCATGAAAAAGAATTTAATACGGCTACACACACATAACTTCTGGAAAAGTACAGCTTTGTGTCCTTCAGTAAAACAGCACATTGCACGTTTAGAAAATGCAGTTTAATACGAGACCAGGAAACTAGGCCCAGACCCTCGCTAAGCTAAGGCCTTCAAATTTAATAAGCAAACTTCTAATACATGACTCTAATTATGATATGCTAATACAAATTCAAAACATTAGTACATAATTAATTCATCATTAATAAGTTTCATTAGTCTTCGTATACATTGGTAGCCACTCCCCGTGGCACATTTCAAATGTGTGCATTACTTTCTATGTTAACACATTTTCTATGCAGCTTAATCACACAATATATTGCAAGCTTTTCACATTAATATTGCTTTTGAAAAACACACTCCAACACCACTTATTGGGTCAACAGTTGTGTTAGCCTACCTAGTAAGTTTGCCCCTTGCTCATAACTGATAGAGAAATTGATTACCCAAACCCTGTATCAAATAAAGTAGAAAGGTGCTTTGCCTCATGCCGAGTAAGTATGAAGGGTTTTACATTTTGAACCTTCAGACAAATATAAAATACAAATCTGAAACGAATTTCATTTTGAACCTTTTGACATGCAATAGGAAGGGGTTTTACACTGTGAACTCTTTGACATAAAGAATGGGAAGGAGCTTAACATTGTGAGATCTGTGACAAATAATAGGTATGTTTTTTTTGCTGTTTAGCACTGAGGGACCTTCTACCGCAGGTATCTTGTAGAAGCAAGTGATGTCTGTTTTCTCATTCTGTTCATTTGTAATTTTTTGGAAATTTTTCATTGGCATCAATATATAGCCAATCAGGCAATGTAAAGACAGTTCCCAACATTGATCAACTGACAATCAGCTACCACGGTCCAATCTTCACATTTGTGCAACACATTTTCATAATATCACATTCACCAAGTTTTACACAGTTTCTTCATAATGGCAAACCTCACTACTATAAACGAGTATAAGGTATTTGTTGTCAGAAGGTTTAGTATCCACAGCACGGGAGGAAGGGGGAGAAGGCCGCAATTGAAGCCCTCACAGAGGACGTCCATATAAACCGGAAGAGCGGGCTGGCCATTTTTTCTGTACCTAGCCAGCTGTCTGCACATAGTCAGCAGCCCATCCATGCTACCTGTATCATCTGCTAGGTCTGCAAGGGCATCAGTCATACCTGCCAGGTGCATTCAACAAAGTGTAATTCTAGTAAGGGTGCATCATGTGCTTAGTGGATGGCCTTGGTGCGTGCAACATGTTGGGCCCTAGGGGGGGTTTGTTGTTGTTTTAAACGAGGGACTGAAATTGTTCAGTTTGATCACTCTACGTGTGTGCTATGGGGAATTTGCATGGCCTCTTAGTTCTTTAGTATACAATGCCGGCTGTTCCACAGTTGCCCATTGTGTCAGTGCATTCTGCCATTTAGCCAGAGAAGGGAGTGCAGTTTTCTTCCATGCCATTTTTATAGTATGTTGAACTAGTGAGAGAGATAGATCAACCAGTGGGTCCTCGCCCTGTTGGTCTTGGGTCTCTGAAATAATCCCAATAGACAAGCCTCATGAGTACATAAGTCAAGCATTCCAATGGCAATAGCTAGTGCATCCGTCACCCTTCTCCAAGCGTAAAGGCTGCCACGAATCACCTTTTACTGTTTGGGTTTTGGTGAGGTGCTGTTTATGAACCGGGAAGGTTGGGACGACAGTTGTGACTTGTAGGACTGGCGAAGTCGCCTACAAACATAAGTACTGTCATCCTTAAACCAGCAGTCTTGCCTAGAGCAAGAGTCAAACTGTGACATGGTGCCACCAACAATGGTGTTTAGGCACTCATTTACAGATACCCTCTCTATCACTGTCTCACATACAACAGGTACCCTAAGTACCCTTATACGGAGACGTCTGTGGTCTTGGGGAAGATCCTCCTCAGCTGAACACGGAGCACCTAATTAGGCTGTAGGTTGTTCGTGCTCGAACCATTGAAAGGACTTTTCTCCCCCTTTGGTGTTCCATCTCTTTACCCATTTCACAACATAGCTAATGTCAAAAACATAGAATTCTCACAATGTGCTTGCTTTTTGGGATGGTTCCCTTGGTGGATGACTCTGCCACATGGAGTACAGTCTTCATTGCAATTTATACTGCCATACATGGTATCCCGACACTTGCCAGTTTACTGGAAGATTTAAAACAAATTCAGAATGAGCACAGGGCAGCTCCAGCCCTAGATTTATGGATGAAATTAATGCACAACTTTGACTGAGTGTCCTTAATAATACTCAGTAACATTAAAGCGGAAGCAGTAGAACTGGCTATATGCCAGCACCTCCAAGAGATTCCACAATTGGACCACGAGAAACAGCTACCAAAAATTATTTCTTATACCTACACCAGTATTGGACGGGATAGTTTGGGAGTCAAGCCGAAGAAGCTTGAAATACAGGGTATCTCCCCTAAGAAAGGTACTAAACAAGCACAGGAAGGTTCTAAGAAGTGCTGAGATAAACAAAAACAATTTAAAGATAGACAAAAACAGAGAGCAGATTCTCCACACCCAGAGAACTCCGACAGGAGATATACTCTCAGAAATAGAGAAAATATAAAAACTCCTGACAGATATACTGATTCACGTCCCTCTTGTTCCTTTCAGGACGCACCGGATAGACATAGTGAGAGAGGTGGCTGTCCTGATCAATGTCCTGAATACGTGAAACAGAAGAAAGACTCACTACAGTCTTCAGACCAACAAGAAGAGAAGTCCCCACAATAAAAGCCACAGTTCAAAATGAAAAAGGTGGCAGCACTGTCAATTAAAAATGCCAGTACACTTGAGAACATTGCTGAAGAACAAGACGTGGGCAGTCACACTGTTAGACTGTGCTGCAGAGGTCACAATATGTCGCCAGAGTCTGAAAGATCATCTGGATGCAACAGCAACTAGCGATTTCATTGCAGTTGAGACTGCGGACTGCGGACGGGTGTGTTCTCCCACCCGATAGGGTTTAAGATTTAAATATCCAAATTGAGGGAGACGTGGAGCGCACCATTGGTGTGATACTTTTGGGACTTTTTAGTTGTGACATCCTACTGGCAGAAAGGGACTAGCCACCTGAGCACGTCCGTAAGCTCCCACATGGGGAAGATGTAATTTTGACTTCTTTCTCTGATCTTGTTCCAGAAGAGGTAAAACAGTTTCACGTTATCAGTGCTAACACGCTAAGGCATCAATATCAAGCGACAAAGATAAACAAACTGTAGGTATTCACATTAGATACTTTCCCTCTTCACGCTTTCAAGGGAATTGTTTGCCTAAAATTGCCATCCCAAACCTGTCTTGTTATCTATTGTTTGGGAACAGACCTACATCAGGGGTCCGAGCAGATCTGTATAAATTCACCTCACTTAGAAAGATAGTCAGAGGGATTCTGACCAGATACCATCGCTGCTATCGATGCTGCACGTCACCTTGACGCTGACCCAATCTTTGTGTCCCTACTTAGTCTGAGCTAGAGACCTCATTCCAAGGTAACGAGGGTTTGGGAGCTCTTCTCATGGACATGGCATTGGCAGATTAGGTTTAACACACCTAGCTCTCTTTTAGGTTAGAGATTAGGTTCATCATGCTAGGGTATTAGGACATATTTCACATCTCATGTCATTTCATGTCATTGCAAGATGGTAGGGGTCTTTGTATTAATGACTCTTGTCTTTACCATTCTGTTTCGTGCATTATTCATTATCCTAATCATTGCAGCCCCTGCAACTTATCGTAGATTGCAGTTTTGTTAACTAAAAGCTATTGAAACCTTACTGCATCTTCTTCATTGCCAGTGTTTGATTGAGACATGTTGTTCATGTGAAAAAGGGGTAATCTCTGTTTAACTATGACACTCCCTGAGATGTCACACTCTTGAGTCCATGTGTAAAGGCTGCCACAAATCACCTTTTACTGTTTGGGTTTTTGGTGAGGTGCTACTTGTGAGCCGGGAGGGTTGGGGCGACAGTTGCGACTTGTTGTGGGACTGGCTAGTCGCCTACGAACATACTGTCATCCTTAAACCAGCAGTCTTGCCTAGAGCAAGAGTCAAACTACAACACATTATAAGGGTGAGCCACAGGCATGGCCACAACACGTAGAAGTCAGCTTCTGAGCATTTACATCTGGGGCAGTGTGCAGGAGCAGTTGGAAAGAGTTTCCCTGCTTTGGCCTGGATGAAATATGCCCTGTGTGTGAGATACAACTGTATTAATTGAAATCTAGAGTTACATGGTAGTTTGTGGGGGTATTGCACCGCTCTCTGCCATTTCTTATTGTTGAATACTCTACCTATATTTGTTTCCCATCAGTCTTTGAGCAAGGATAACTCTGCAGTGACAGGTTGTGGCTGAGTGTTATACAGCCAAAGGGGAAGTTACAGCCCAACCCTAATGTATGCAAGGTTTGTAAAAGCCCCTGTGTTGGTGGTTGTTGGAGGCGGCACGCTCTGGTTGACTGAGGCAAGACCCGAGCCAGGTAGAATCCACCACTCCTGTCAAAGGTGGGTGATTACTCTTATTTTATAACTTCTGCTCACCTTTGGGTAGCTTGGCACAGAGCAACCAGGATGATCACAGAGACAATGTGTGAAGAAAAAACACGGCACTTTCCCTCCACAACCACGCTGCATGGCACAAAGGAGATTTCATACACAGTGTATGTATAAAACGATTGAATTCAACACACACACTGTCAACACAGTACGGATATAATGTAAGTCCGGGCCTATTCCCCAACTTACAATTGAAGTCATGATATGAGGCCCATCTGTGTTAACCACTACTACTGTATGTACACGTGAGAAAAGGTGTGAAACGTTGTCAGCACAATCCCCACTCTAGAATGCCCCACAACTGTAAGAGCTCCCTGACAGGATAAACATGACCAGCAGCACCATGGTACTGCTTTCGCATTGACCGGCACTCATTCCCGCACATCAACTGTGCACCGCTGTGTGGTGCCATGGGTATCAGCCAGTGTGTGCACATACTCACTCGTAAACACTCACTTCAACCACCCTAATGCAGTGCCTTGATGTCTGGATAGTGACTAGTCTCAGGGTGCCGGGGGGTCAAAGTGGGGGAAAGGAAAGACAACAACCGATAAACAATTAAGGAGGAGACGTTTGGGCTCCCCACAGTAGGTTCACTCAAAGGTCAACAAAACACAGGTGGAGGGTCACTGGGGCCATTGTTAGATACTGAGGCACCCAGCCTAGCCAGACAGTTAAATTTTAGCAAATAGTTACCAATTTGAGCACCTCTGGAACAGAGAGGCACCATTGGGGCTTGTTGATGTGAGTTGCCCTCAACACTCCCAGTTGCAACTGACAAGTTACTAGGACACAGGAGATACCATGTCGGAGGCACGAAGACTCAAGTGACCCCAGATGGTTACGATTCCACATAAAAAGTTCTCAGTGCTGTACCTCCACAAAAAGGAGGCACAGCATCAGGGGTCTCCTGGTCTGAGTTTTCCTGACCATATGATCATTCACCAGGCAATTCCCAAGAAGGTACCTCCTTGGACAGAGACACCCGCTTGGTGTATGATGACTTAAACCACACCAGACCCTCCCAGACTCTCCCACAAAGGGTGTAAATCCTGCAACCCTCTGGGAGGCACAACATCTAGTACACAATGACTTGAGTCGCACTAGACTATTTATTCATACTCTGAACTACCTCGTAGTCGCACCACTCTCCGCGGTCGCACACTTCAACGCAAGTTCAGTCATGCCATACGAGTTCAGAACAACTCCGGTTGCACCCTCATCTCCGAGGGTTGCTACTGATAAGCAGAACACTGCACACAATGAGCATGCAGCTGAGGCTCACACGAGAGAAATGTGACACACTCAGCATTAGCAGGCCCCACAGGGTCCCTCACTGGGTGATCTTGTTCACACCAACAAGACGTTTCAACTTGCAGTGGTGCCCACGATGAGGGGCCACTCACCTGAAGTGCGAGCAGTCCTGGGCAAGCTCTGCACCAGGCAATTCCGGTCTACAGACACAATACTTAGGCCACGCCAATGCCGCTTCTGCCAGATGAAGTCCAGCATGCGATGTGGATGCAGCAGAGGGCACCACTCCCCAGATAGTACCAGTCATCAATGTAAGTCCTCTCAGGAGATCTTTGATGTCCCTGAGACTTCCAGAGAGAACAGGGAGCAAGCCAACATGCCCCTGGAGAGCTACCCTTTGGATTGCTGCAAAGCAGCAATCGACCAGCCCCATGCCAGTCTTTAAGCAGTAAGGGGAGCTTGGATCGCCTCCTTGGACAGTTATCCTTAGCACAACAGATTCCTCTGGCAGTGTGCTCACATGATTCAGCAACACTGGTCCTGCATTGCCGTAAAGGCTACTCAGCCTTGCAGACGTTTAGTACCCCTAGTTATACTGGATGGTTCCTGTGAAGTTTTGGGTGGTTCAAAGGGTTCTCCTATGAACCACAGATGTCTTTCATAAGTGTCCTCTGAGGCTGTGGAATGAAGAATCTTTATCTTTAGTGGGGCCATGCTCTGGCTTCAAGGCCAAGTGTCAATGACCTCTCCCCTCCAACCTATCTATCCACATATGTCCTAGCGCACACCCAGGCCCGCTGGGACACTTTCGTTAAAGCCACCACAAAAGTGCCCATGCGCCAATACTGGCCTTCTCTATCAGGCTTAGTTCCTATATTAAGGCACCAATGCGCAAATGTGCACACCCTGGCAAGTGATGCCAGCTCCTGTACCTACATAGGAAAACCACCAAAGTGCAAGTTGCACACCCATGCAAGTGATACTTGCTGCCACTCATGCACTATAACACCAAAGTGCAAGTATGCACACACTGGCAAGTTGTGCCAGTCTCATTTAAGCGTATGATGCCCTGTTGCAAGTAGGTACCTCAAGGCCAGCTATGCCAAGCTCCCCATATGTGAACTCCCACATACACGTGGGCACGGAGAAGCCCCCCTGGGCTTGGCTCACAACATGATCCTGCGCCCCTTGACAATGGTGCCCCTATTGGCAAACTGTTCCAGGCACAACAGACATGAAATCCCCCATCATGTAAGTATGCACCCACTGTCCTGGTATGCCAGACACAGTACCTCAGAAGGCCCCATGGCCCCAATGCACCTCCTGGGACCTGCCATGGCAGGACCCATACATGTTGCTTAGTGCCACCTCCCCTGCAGGAGGACAGCTGCATGCACTTCCAGCCTGCCCATACAGGGAGACAGTGCTCATGGCCCGCAGCCACTAGTAGAGGACTGGCCCACCCTTATGGATGCGGCCAACCCCCCACCTTTAGGAAGGGACCACCACTTGGGGGGGGTTTCTAGGGGATGGCACACTCAGTGCATGTCCCCCTAGCAGCCAGGGCTGTACCCGACCAGTGGATGTAGTATACATGTTTTAAAGAGCCCACTTGGGTACAACAGCTCAACCATGCCCCTATCCGCCCCTTTCTATCATAGGTAGGATGGGCGCATCCACTTACCCACTGCCAGACAGTGGAGAAGTGCATAGATTCCTAAGGTCATGCATAGAGAGTCAGCAAAGACTGGGACAAAAAAGCAAAAGGTTTCAGGAAAATTCCCTCAGCAGAGCTATGTCCAATAGTGGTTAATTTCAAATTGCCTGCCACTGAGTGGGGAGTGCTGCTTTAATTAGTTCATATAGTATTAATTGACGTTTTCTGGTTTCCAAATCGATCACTGACTTCTTGAAAGATCTACAGAGTGCCGGTGTTTTATATAATTCCCAAATTTGAGTGATAGAAATAACGGACCATTGAGGTAAGGATTTTGGGGGCAGTCTGCCTATGTATAAGGGGATGCTTAAGAATGGTAACACTGGGGTGTAGAGGTGGTGGTGACAGGTAATCAACAGACCCTGCTTCAGAGTGCTAGCCGACATCGTCATCAGCTTTGGTACTCCAGTTGTCTGACAGGAGGTCAGGAACAGCGATCTTTGTAATGACCTAGCGTCAAGTTCCAATTAGGACAGCGTTGTATCAGCAAGAGAGTGGCCATTACAGTTGAGCCACTACATAATATTTCTCGAAATTGAGGACCCCTTTCTGTCCTCGCTCTGTGGGTAATTGGAGCATTGACAGAGCCAGGCATCTCTGCCGGTTCCCCATAGCAGCTTTCTGAGGAGTACATTTAGCTCTCGAAAAGTGAATCTTGACAATATCATAGAAATGTTGACAAAAAAATACAAGTGGGCAGTATGACCATTTTGGCTAGCACCGCTCTGCTCACCATTGATAGAGGTAGTGTGATCCCGAATTTAGCTTGCACTTTCAGGGAACATACTGCTGCTCCCAAATTGCCATCAATATTGTCTACTTCGAAGTGATATGTCAGCACTCTGAGATATTTTAATTAGTTTGTCACGAAGAACAAGGTACGTAATCAGTCTGGTAGCACTCAGTGGAGAGCACCCCTATGTAGCAGAAAAATACACGATTTGGCCCATTTCATCATAAACCCAGAAATCTCATGGAAACAACACATTATGGGCCAGATGTAGCAAATAATTGCGAGTCGCAAATGGGACGATTCGCTATTTGCGACAATGCAAAATCGGAAATGGGATTTAAAAAAAACATTTCCGACTTGCAAAAAGCGATGGGAGCCGTTTGCGAGTCGCAAAAGTTGCAACCCCATTTGGCGACCCGCAAATAGCAAGTCGCAATTTGCGAGTCGCAAAGCTTATGCAATTGCAACTCGCAAATTGCGACTAGTCGCAAAAAGCCCAGTTTGCATGTCCCATTTACCACTAACTAAGAGCAGGTGGTAACCATAACCAAAGCATAAAAGGAGACCCAGAAAGCATCTGGGTTACTCAAGATGGCGGAGATATACCTGATAGCAGTGAGGAGGAGAGTCCACGCCGCACAGCAGAGGAGGAGGAGGGGCCACAGACAGGAGAAGATATATAGAACAAGGCAGACTCTTTTCCAGCAAACTGAGGAGGAGATATACGATAAATACCGCCTTAGCAGCGCAGCCATACTAGAATTAATTGATTTACTGAAACCACAGCTAGAACACCAGACTCTGCGTGGCTGCGCCATCCCTACGCACGTGCAAGTGCTATGCTCACTGCACCTCTTGGCCTCAGGGAGCTATCAGGGGGTCATTGCTGTGGCAGGTGGGGTATCCCAAAGTGCAGTGTCAAGGTTCCTCAGGGCCTTCCTAGATGCCTTAGTCAAACACATGTCTCACTTCATATACCTACCAAGGAATGAGGCAGAAATTAACAGCACCAAGCTGGACTTTTACCGCATTGCCAACTTTCCCCATGTCATAGGATGTGTAGATGGGACACACATTCAAATATGCCCCCCTGGAAACCTGGAACATATTTTCCGCAACAGAAAGTGTACCCACTCACTGAATATTCAGGTCGTTTGTGACGCCCATTATGTCATCACTGACATTGTAGCTAAGTTTCCAGGCAGTACCCATGACTCATACATTTTTAGGCATAGTGGGATACATCAACGCCTGGAACGTGGGGAATTTGGAGACGGATACCTTCTAGGTAGAGCTACATACACCTTGCAGACATACACACAGGTCACTGTGCACAACAATCAGGACTTCCTAACAGTGTAGATTTTGTGCCCAACAGGTGACAGTGCATATGCCCTAAGGCCATGGATTCTGACTCTGTTTTTAACACCCAGCAATGAATGTGAGAGGCGATACTACAATGCACATAAGAGGACCAGGAACATGATAGAGCGCACCTTCGGACTCCTGAAAGCAAGATTCAGATGCCTCCACCGCAGTGGAGGTGCCCTCCAGTATACCCCCATTACAGCATTCAAAATTGTGGTCGCATGCGCCATCCTCCACAACATAGCCACCCGACGTGGGCTACCTCTCACCCCTGCAGACCCAGATCCTGATGATGAAGAGCAAGAACAACCACATTGCCATCATGGGGATCGGAGTATAGCAAATCAAGGCAGACTGAGACGGGAACACATCGCAAACCAATACTTTGGAAGGTACGTGTCAACTCCAACCATACTCACCTATTGACCAAAAACACCATTCGTTAAGTGGAACAAAAATAACTATTTTATTAGTGCAGAAATTTAACTATATACAAGTAAAGAATGTCCATGGGCATGAAAATGCAAACCAGGCATGTGGCACATTGACGTCATGTGCCACTTCTACAGGACCAAGTAAATGTCTATGACCTTCTGCCCCTCCTGCCAGCCTGGCTGGTCCCTGGTGCTTCTGCTGTACTCTGCCTGGTACTCCTGAGCACCCTACTGTCAGTGGCAGAGACACTGCTCACTGTCGAGCCCTCCTCACTGTCCTGGGGTGTTTCCCCTGTGCCCCTAGACAGATGCCGTGCCTCCATCAAGTCAATGATGTGGGTGAGACGTCCCAGGCCCCTAGCCACATCCCCAGCGAAATGGCCCATTTCCACCTGCAGCCCAACTGTCCTCCTCAACAGGCCTGTGGTGTTCATGGCGAGCCTGCCGATGGATGTGGCCATCCTGTCTAGTCTGTGCAGGAGCTGACGGTCCCTGCGCCGCCCACCCTCGGCCTGGGCCAGTTGTCCTCCCGCCAGTTCCCTCATGGCTAGGGCAAGGTCCCCAGTGTTCGTGCATATCATGTCCATCCTGGAGTTCAGTTGCTGCATGCTGGCCTGGTTATTGCGCACGAAGCGGTGCAGCACACCAGTAATCCTCCCTAAAATTCTATTTTGTAGGCGCTGACCATGCAGCAGCTGTGACTCACTGGTGCTGGGAGGTTGTTGGCCGGACTGCAGCCCTGATGTCCTGGACCTACATCGCCTGCGCAGCGGTGGCTGCCCTGTGAGTTCCACTGTCTCACTCCTGCCTGTTGCTGGCGCAGCCTCTTGGGATACAGTTGCAGCAGGTGTGGATACTGCAGGGATGCTGTTGGCCGTGCAGGTGGGAGTGCAGGCGGGTCCTGAGGTGTCCTCATGGGGCTGGCTGATTGGAGTAGTGGTGGTGTCTTGTTGGAGACCTGTGGGACATGGGGAACAGACTGTCAGTGTCTACTATCTGTTGCACACTTCCTAATAAACATTTGACTATGAACTGCCTACTTGACTACATTTCCCATAATGCATCATTCTGGCGTTTGCTACCCTGAAATGGAGCTATCTTGGTTGAGCATGCCCCTGTGTACATGGTGGGTGGGGGTATGGCATTGATAGGGGTACAGGCATGTCACATGGTACTCACCGGTTGATGTGCTGGGCTGTGAGGTGTCCAGGTCCCCAAATCCAGAGACTTACTCCTGCTCCAGGGTTTCCTCCACCCTTTCTTCCAGGGGTGTGGGTGGTGGCACAGACGATGGTCCCCCTCCTGTGCCTCTCATCTCCCGGAGCCTTTCTGCCACCCTCTCCTTGGTCCGGGAGCGGAGGTCATACCACCTTTTTTTGATGTCATCAATGCTCCTGTGGCTCACCCCCAGGGAATTAATTTTGTCCTGGATGTCCTGCCACAGCTGTTTCTTGGTGGCTTCAGGCACATTTAGGGCTGATTTCCCAAACAAATCGTCATAGTGCTGACAGCATTCGTCTGTCAGCACCTCCAGCTCCCTCTCAGAGAACTTCAGCTTTCTCTTCCTTGGAGTTCCTTCCATGGCAGCTGCTGTTTCTCCTGTGTGCAGTTCAGCAGTTATAAAAGGGTGTGGTCCTCCCTCCTCCCAGGTGTATTAGTAAACTTCCTGGCTGTGATGTCATCATCATGTGCCAGGAAGTGTTTCCAGAGTGTTCTGGAGTGGTTTCTGGAGTGTTCTGCAGCACCTGTAATCAATTAACAAGCTAATCGCAATTTGCGCCTAGCACTCGCTAATTGCGAGTTCGTTTTTTGCACAGTCGCAAAAAGCGACCTCGCAATCGGCGGACTCTCACACTGCGTTGCAAGTCCGGGTGCGAGTCGCAATTTCTGCACTGTTGTTTTGCCTGCATCTCGTTTTGCGACTCGCATTTTGCGAGTCGCACGAACTCACAAAATGCGAGTCGCAATTTTTAAGTTTGCTACATCTGGCCCTATCTCCCTTATCCATCCAGAGCCGCCCTGATGTCACAAACGTAGTAGGTCATCCACATAGAGCAAAACCATCATGTGTGGTCCCGGCCATAGGGATGCCCAGGTTTGCCCCCACTTGGTGGTGGGCCAGTGGTTCATTTGTGAGAGCGAAGAGTAAGGGGAAGATAGAACATCCCTGCCATATGACTTTGTGTATCATGAAAAAATCTGATAAACAGTGGCCTATCTTTACTCTAGCAATGGGTGTGGAATTTAGAATATTACCCCACGTAGCAATAGGCCGCCAATCCCGTATATGGACTGAGTGCATGTATGTCCAATCAAGGGAGTCAAACAGTCGAGCATCTTTTCTAAATCAAAGGTAAGGCAAGCTAAATGAGAGTATTGGGCTGATGCATTGGCTAGGATTGATAAAGCCTCCTAAAATTTAAGGATTCAAATTGGTCCTTATGGAACAAGTTTAGAAAATCCGGCCATATTCTTGTTGCCAGCAACTTACTGAGGACTTCGTAGTCCACGTTAAGTATAGAGAGGGGAAGATAAAACGCAATGTCCTGGCATCTCGGCCAGGCTTCAAGTTAGAAGTTATCAGGGTTTCGCTAGTAGAGGGAGGGAGGCTTCCTTCTGCAAAAATACTGTTAAAAAGCTTTGTTAACCGAAGTCCTAATTGTGTTGAAAATGTTGAGTAAAACTCTGAGGGCATTCCATCCATGCGGGGACTTTCCTGGTTGCCATGTCCTGGAGACTCCATTGACCTGGTATTAAACTGCTTTGTTGAGATCTACTAGTGTGTAGTATAGGCACCCAAGGTGATCTCTAATGATGGTTATCGCAGTGTGCATCGGAGGGGTGGGTTGACCAGATGTACTAGCATGCTTTTACACCCTCTTTATGTGTCCTAATGAGATATGTAGCATAATCAAGGCACCACAGCTTTTCCATGCCTTCTGTGGGTTGCTTTAGTAATTCCTCCAGGTCCTGTCTGGGTTTCTGAGCATTAGGGAAGTGTATCTCCATGGTGTAAAATTCACTTTCTAATCTGTGTAAAGTATCCAGTAGGGATCTGCGAGCCACAACTGTAGTCTGAATACACTGCCCTCTGACAGATACCTTGAAAGCTTCCCACTTATTTAACTGTGAGGAAGCCGTGTTTTCATTCTCCATGAAAAACTGCTCAACATATGTTTCCATGTCTTGTCGAAAAGAGTGATAGTCAAGCATCATAGTTTACATGCACCATGTAGGGATGGGTGAGAGAAACATACTTCAGAATGTGAATGCCTCTATTTGTTTGTGGTTGGATATAGTTTTTGGTTTATGCTCCACAGCCTTGAATAAGGTTAATGAATCTGCAGTGCACACAATGAGGTCTAGTCTGGTGAAAATGTTATGTGTTGGGGAATAAAAGGAGTATTCATACCTTTCGGGAGTGACACTGATGCCAGATATCTACCACTGCCCAGCTTTCCAACCACCTGATCAGTTCTCTGGTGTTCCGTGCTGGCGCAGAATGTGGCAGTGGCCTCCAGAGTGGCAGTCCAGTGTTATATCAATAACACTGTTAAAGTCTCCTCCTAGTAGCCTTGGAACATAGTGCCAGAGAGCATGTGACAGCAATACAGAATTTGGGCTAGTCATTATTTGAGGAATAGATGCTACCCAATACCAGATGCAACCAATCTACTTTACCATAAAGTAAAACATATCTACCATCTGGGTCTACCAGGGTATCTTCAACAATTAACAGGACTCTCACACTCACCCAGATCAAGCTTACCCTGACATATGCAGAATACGTTGTAGTATACACTTGGCCTCTCCAGTGGTGGTGCAGTTTGGCCCCTTCTGTAAGTGTGAGATGCGGATCCTGTAGGAATACTATCTGTCCAACGTATCAATCAAGAGTGGACTTTGAGAAGCTGTATGATCCCATTGAGGTCTCTAATATTCTAGGTAATTAGCTTGTATCGTGTCATATGTTGGTGCGAAGGTGTCCCGGCGTAAGGTAGAGGGGGCAGGAGTTTTAGTATCTCAATTTCTTCTTCCCTCCCGTTGTCCATAGCCAATGTTGTGTGAAGTACAGAAATAAAGGAACTTAGAAAACCGTACAAAACTCCCCCACCCGCTCACCCATCAGGCAGACTCCACCGACTGTCTGTCCATGATACTTCACAATTGTAGCAAGCAGTGATACCCACTCACTCCTAAGAGGTGCTTGTAGTGGGTGAGGAGGAGCGTGAAAGTTTGTGTGCAGTCCTGTCCATTTGTTGCATTTCCTACCATGCCTCTGTGTGAGTACTAGTCACTTGTGTCATGCCATAGATCAGCTTCCTCCCATTGCATTATCCCTGCGTGCCTCCCAGGCCCAGATCCCCCCTGCAAGAAATAAAGATGGACAAAACTAGGTATCAGGCCACCTCACCCATGTCCCAAATAGTCACAGTGTCACTGATTTGCAGGTCGATAACTAAACTTAAAAGTATTCTCCGCACCTGCCATTATATTAGGTCATCACCCATTTCAAAGGAAGGAGTGGAGAGCTGTAGAGGTTGTTGTGATTGTCAATTGGTGTTCCTTCTGATAATGAAGAGGTAAAACTGCCAGACAAGGTAACAGAGGAAGCAGCAACCACTGGTGGTAGATGCAGTCACCCCATTGGCCTCTCTATGTGCTGCAGGGGTCTATCATGTGTCTTTGCCAACCGTGTCATCATCTGGTCTATGATACTCTGCTACTCTGGAGGCTCAATTTGTGGTGGTGCATGACAATTGTTTTGCATCATGTGCATGACATTGAGGCTGTTCTATCCAATCTCAGGCATTTTTTGGCTCCAAGAAGAAATCTGAGCATTGCTCAGCTGTGATCCTGAGCTTGGTGGAGAATACAAGTGCGTACTTGAGACCCACTTCTTTCAACTTCCTAATAAATTGGCGGAAAGGGGAACGCTTATGTTATATCGCTAATATGTAGTCTTGGAATATAAGCACATTAGCTTTCTCTATCTGAAACAGGCCTATGCTTCTTGTGACTTGCAACAGTGCATTTATGTCTCTGAAGTTGAGGATGTTCCCCATTTCGGTTCTGGATATACCTCTGGATATACCTCTATCCTGGCAGGCACCCTCTGGGCACATTCCACCACGAAGAAAGGTGACAGGCCCTGAGGGGGGACTGCCTTCTGGTGCCAAGTATCAATGTACTTTGTTGAATCTCAGACTTCATGTCCCTCAGGCAGGCTGACAATATGCAGATTGTTTCGAGGCGCCTTCCCTTAAGGGTCTTATGATCTGCCTTCGAGATGCCACACAGGACCTAAGTCCATGGTTTGTGGGTGGAAGGTTTGAAAAAGTGTACTATTGGTCTGTACTTTTTCAGTTTACATTGGCTCCCGAGCAGAATACCCATATCCTGTACCATTGTGTCTACTTTTTGCTCTAAGGCAGAGCGGCCTTCCTCAATTGCTTGCCGGATAAGGTTTAACTTGCCTTGGTCTGTCAGCTGAGCTTTAGTGTCAGGTCTATTAGGCTCCTGTTATCCGCTTGGTGCAGGAGTGGGGTCCAATATGTCGATAGTGGTGCTGCAAGCCTGAGAACTAGGAGCCTTCCTTGTTCAACCCATGCATGGCAGGGTAGATCGCTGCTAAAAAGACATCAATCAAGTGAAACAAAAACAGGCTGGTACAATATGGCATAGTGCACTCTGGATTTCCTGCTTCTAAGATGGACACCCCACTTCCCTAGAGGAGATTACACTATGGTGGTCATTATAACATTGGTAGTGACTCTTAAAGTGGCGGTAATAATGCCAACAGGCTGGCGGTAATTACTGCCAAATTAAAACCATGGCGGTGAGAACTCCCATAGACAGCCAATGTACCACACCAACCACCCGGGCGTTAACACTACGCACCACAGCAGTAGCAATCAACAGCCAGGTGGAAGACAAGGTACCGCCCACCATATCATGACTCAGCAAACCACCACGATTTCCGAGGCGGTACCAACGCCATCAAAAGCCTGGTGGAAACACATCACAGAAGACCAAAGACTCACCAACAAAGACACAGAGAAGATCAACGCTGCCATGGAACCAGAACTTCAAATTTTCTCAATGCTCTTCTATGACATGCTCCACCTGGAACACCAACGCTGGCGTAGACGAGGACAGTGAGTACCGCTGCCTAGCACACAAGGGAGGGAGGAAAAGGAGAGTGGCACACACACATGCACGACACACACCATTCACACACACACCATACACACAACCAGCTGCAGAGGAAACCCAATGGCATAGGATACAAGGCATAATAATAAAAGGACTACAGGTCTGCAGTACTGAGATTATAGTTGCATGTCAACAGCCACCACATGAACCAATTGGAGAACAAAGATATATGAACAATTTGTCCAGAAAGGGCCAATGTCCAGTCCAAAGTACATAAGGCCTACATGCCCACGGGGCACAGTCCAAGGCCCAACTTGATCCTGTCTAACTCTGCACAAAACTGTGCAGGGGCAACATCTCGGAAGTGGACAGGCACCTTAGGGGGATGGGAGGTTGGGGGCACCTCAGCTGAAGTTGGGAACTTGCCCACTGGTTCTGGAGGGCGCTCCATTCCATTTCAAATTGCTGGGGAGTGCAAGGTCACAGTCTCTGAGGTGGGGAACTTGCCCACTGCTTCTGGAGGGGGCTCTATGCCCATTTCAAATTGCTGGGGAGTGCAAGGTCACAGTTTCTGAGGTGGGGAACTTTCCCACTGCTTCTGGAGGGGGAACCTAGTACAACAGTCCCTGGAGGGTGGCCTACGTGCCCTCTGCTGGATGTGAGGGCTGCTGTGTCTCTGCTGGGGGAGGTGTCTCCTGGGCAGCCTCTGCTGGAGGTGAGGGCTGCATTGTCTCTGCTGGGGGTGGTGTCTCCTGGGCAGCCTCTGCTGGAGGTGAGGGCTGCTGTGTCTCAGCTGGAGGCGAGGGCTTCTTCCCTTTCATTGGTGGTTGAGAGAGAACCATTACTGTCATTGGTGGTTGAGTGGGAACCTCTTCTGTCATTGGTGGTTGAGTGGGAACCTCTTCTGTCATTGGTGGTTGAGTGGGAAACTTACCCTTCCTGGCTGGTAGATTGGGATCCTTCCCTTTCCTGGCTGGTGGAGTGGGATCCTTCCCTTTTCCTGGCTAGTGGAGTAGGATCCTTCACTGTCTTGCCTCCACGACTAGGAGGCACCTCCACTGTCCCTGTGGACAGTTTGGCTGAGGTGCTGGGCTGGATCATAGGGACCCTGCTCTTACAGATAGGACAGGGGGAAGTGGGAAGGAAGAGGTCAAGTTGGGCAAAGAAAAGCTTCGTAGGGACGGTGGGGCAGGATGAGGGAGGAGGGATGGGAGTGAAGGTTGAGAGAGTGGCTTTTGAAGGTATATGTCTGCTAGACTTGGGGGCAGGTGCATGGGCATTGTGCTGATTTGAAGTGGATGGCTGTTGGGTGTCTGAGGGCCTGTGTTTGTGTCCTTTAGGAGGGGAGGTGGACAGACAGGGTGGGAGAGAGCACAAGGGACGCGTGGATGGATGTTGTGGAGGTTTCTGTTAGTGAGGTGTGTGTGCTGCTTGGTGTGGTGATGCTGGTGGTGGCTGTTGAAGCAGTGCATGCAGGTATGAGCGTGGACGTGACTGTAAGGGAGGAGAAGGAGGAGGGGGAGACAGTGGAGGCAGTGGATGTGTTGTTTGTGTGAGTGCTTGTGGACTGAAGTGTGGTGCCTGTGTTTGACTGTAACACTCTTGTCTTTTATGCGTGCTCGTCTGTATGTGTGCATGGGATGGGATGGGGTTGAGGAGACTGGGACTGGGAAGTGGTAGTTGGAGAGGGGACGGTAGGAACAGGGACAATGGCTGCCATCAGAGAGGAGGCCAGAGCCTGAATCGATCTCTGTTGGGCCGCAAATCCACCATGGATGCCCTCCAGGAAGGCATTGCATTGTTGCATCTGGGGTGCCAGCCCCTGGATGGCATTCACAATGGTTGACTGCCCTACAGAGATGGATCTCAGGAGGTCAATAGACTCCTTACTCAGGGCAGAAGGGCCCACTGGGGCAGGGCCTGAGGTGCTTGGGGTGAAGGAGATGCCCACCCTCCTGGGTGAGCGGGCATGGGCAACTCTCTGAATGGCTACTGGGAGGGCGGTGCTAGTACAGGGGGTGGCAGCTGTACCTGCAGCTGGGGTGGTCACAGAGGTGTCCGCCACCACCAGGGAGCTTCCATCGGAGGAGGAATCAGAGTCTGTGTTGTCACCTCGTGTCTCCGCTGAGGTGCTCCCCTCGCCCTCTGTCCCACTGGTTCCCTCAGCATCTGTGGACTCTGCCTCCTTGGTCCCGTGGGATGCAGCTCCCTCTGTCGCCGATGCCCCTGCTTCTCCGCCAGATGATGCTGATGCGCACATGAACAGAATGGCAGAAGGAGAAAAGGGGGGAGGGAGAGAAAGGGAGCACTGGGTGAATTACAGAACCAAGACCACAATTGGCATACACAGCACCATTACAAACAGGGATCAGGCTCGAGCACTATGCATTTCACTGGCATTCAATTGGCTATATGCCACAGCAAGATGAGGCCCAAACACTGCCAACTGCACCCCTCCTGGGACCCACAAAACCCTGACTGACATGGAGGGCAACCGAGCTAGGTTACCTAGATTTGCCATACACCTATTACCCTTGAGCTGGATCACGCTGCAATGTCTGACCTGGCATTAAGGTGCACCCACTAACTCACACCCATCACCCGGATCCCATGCCACCTACCAATTATTGTAGTAATGCCCACTGTACTCACCCCCTTGTGGCTGCTGTGATGCCCTCAACCTCCCATGCAGCACTGGGTAGGCCACTATCAGTATGCGGCCCATCAGGGGGGTCAGGTTCCGACAGGCACGCCTTCCTCATTGCAGGTCCATCCCCAGCTGGGCCTTCGCGGTCTTCCGTGCTCAGTGTCTCAGGTCCTCCCACAGTTTCCTGCAGTGGGTGCTCCACCTGTTGTAGATCCCCATGGTCCGCACGTCCTTGGCCACAATCCCTTCTTTTGATGGGCGCTGACCTGCAGATGTAATACAGACAGGAGGACAGCATTACACATACAATCCAGCCTGTCACACACATGGCCCACAAATCCCGTTTAAAACTCCATTGGCACACACATAGCCCAGCACACACCATGTACACTACCACCAGACATCCCCCCTACAAATGACACGATGCCTGCACACACATCTCCATGCAACCTTCCCACATGCATTGTGCCCAAGGTGTACACACCTGTTGGTCTGGAAGCCCAGACAGCTGTCCATACTGCGGTAGGACCCCATCCACCAAGCGCTCCAACTCCATCGAAATGAAGGCAGGGGCCCTTTCCCCGGTCACACGGGCCAAGGTAAGTTCCAGACACAGGTCACAGCAGCACATGCAGTGTAGGTGTTGTCTTGTGGAAAGTCAGGAATCAAGTGAGATTATAGACAGAAAATGGCGGTCACGGCCAGCGGCGGTGTACACCGTCACTGCCGCCGATGATCCTCATTGGCCACTTTACTCCATAGAGCCCCATATTAGCCAATGAGGAATTGCACGGCGTTGCAAGACTGCCTTCCGCCAGGACGCCCAACGTTGGCAGAGTAACCTCACTTCCACCTGTCCCTAGATGCAAGACAGGCAGTCGCCATTTCATGGTGGTGTACTACATTCAGAACTTCCATAACTGCATCATTGCTGAAAATTCCACATACATTGCCATTCCCAATGTCCCATCACAGTAATGCTGTATGCTGAGGTGGTGGTTCCATTGTTCAAATTGTGACAGCCTACTCACTCTTGTGTCCTTTAGATACCTAATACTATGGATGCATAGGAGGAGGAGACAAATCCCCGTGTACAGGCCCCTTGTGGACTTGGCTACACTGAAGGACAGGCACATAATACTCACCTATTAACTGGACAGGGCCACAATCATAGAGCTGTGTGCCCAATTGGAGCCTGGCCTAATATCAGCTATCCGTCATCCCACTGGGATCCCCCCTCTTGTGCAGGTTCTATCAGGGCTCCATTTCCTGGAAACTGGTTCTTTTCAAGTGACAGTGGGCTTGGCAGCAGGAATGTCACAGCCAATGTTCTCAACCGTGCTGGCAAGGGTATTGTATGCCTTGGTGAAACACATGGGCAGCTACATTGCTTTCTCCCAGGTGAAAGATGTGGCCACTGTGAAGGCAGGATTCTATACTGTGAAGGCAGGATTCTATGCAATGGGATATATACCCAATATTATTGGGGCGATTGATGGTACACATATTGCGTTTGTCCCCCTACGCCAGAATGAACAGGTGTTCAGGAATCTGAAGAGTTTCCACTCACTGAATGTGCAAATGGTGTGCCTGGTGGACCAAGACATCTCCCACGTCACTGCCAAGTATCCTGTGTCGGTGCATGACACCTTTGTTTTGAGGAATAGCAGCATCCCAAATGTGATGGCCCAACTTCAGAGGCACAAGGTGTGGCTAACAGGTGAGCCAAAGTCCCGACCAACGGTATGTCAGTGGATGTCTTCAGGTGGGATCCCCATAGCATTGTGTAAGGCTAATGTTTGTCCCTCAGTACTTGCAGGTGACTCTGGCTACCCAAACCTATCGTGGCTCCTGACCTCTGTGAGGAACCGTTATAATGATGAACATGTGCGAACCAGGAGATTAATCGAAAGGACCTTCGGCCTCCTGAAGGCCAGGTTCAGATGCCTGCATCTGACAGGTGGATCCCTGTGATAGTCACCCGAGAAGGCCTGCCAGAGAGTAGTGGCATGCTGTATGTTGCACAACCTGGCCCTCAGACGACATGTGTCTTTTCTGCAGGAGGAGGAGACTGGAGATGACCCCGTGGCACCAGTGGACCCTGAGGACAGTGAGGATGAGGAGGCAGAGGATGAGGATGTGGACAACAGAACATCAGTTATATGTCAATACTTCCAATGACACACAGGTGAGATAGTGGAACTGAAGGCATTCACTTCATTTGCATCTTAACTTACTGTCACCTATGGCATGTCTTTCTACAGATGTTGGTGATATGACAACAGTGTTCTGATGTGTTTAATACAGACAGATACAGGGCATTATTTGTATGCTATCACACTGTTCAGATCATTTGCACTAGATGTGACTGTTCCCATAAATGCACATTTTCAACACATAAAACAGTGTCACTCAAGTTGTGTTCAAGGGTGTTTAGTTTGACGGAAAAGTGCAATGGAATGGGGTGATGGTAGAGGAATGTCCAGGGTATTGTTCCAGTCTATTTGTAGCACAGTTCCAGTGTCCAAGGGACCATAGGAAGGGGAGCAAAGGCAGTTCAAAGTGGAAAAGGTGATAGGGTGGGACACAAGGGGGGCAATCAGGGGAGTCTCATTTAGTGGCAGTGGTCTTGGTCTTGGCAAGTGTCTCTGGCTTCTGTCTAGGTCAAAGGGAACTTTTGCGGGGTGGTTCACCTTCTGCAGGGGAGCGGTGTTAGCGACCTGTGGGTCCTGTGGTGGGGCCTTCTGCCCACTAGCTGAAGCGGAAATGGAGGGCTGGTCAATAGACTGGCTAGTGGCAGGGACCCGCTGGTCTGGTGTCCAATCCCTCATGATGTTAGCCATGTCTGCCTGCACCCCTGCTATTGAGATCATGGTGGTGTTGAGAGCCTGCAAATCCTCCCTGATCTCCTGATGGTGTTCCTCCTGCAGCCGCTTGTTCTCCTGCACTGGGTTTGTTGGTAGGCCCCCAGGATCTTGGGGATCTTGGTGAGTGCCTCCTGGAGAGTCAGTTTCCTGGGCCTGTCTTCCCCCTGGCGCACAGCGGTTCTCCCAGTGTCCCTGTTGCCCTGTGCCTGTGTGCCCTGAACAGTGTGCCCACTGACCCCAGGTCCCTTATTGTCTTGGGGGCGAGGTGTGGACTGGGGTCCCTGTACAGGTGGGCACACTGCTGATTGACGTGTCCTGGGGACAGAGGTGTGGGAACACTGGGTGGGTACTGTGGTGTTCGATACTGATGGGGTCGGCTTTGTGTTTGACTGGGAGTGGGCTGGGGTGTCCGACTGACCAGTGGTCCCTGATGGGCCAGGTTGTTTATCCAGATCCAGAAGTCCAGAGTTACTGTCATCACTGGGGGCACCTTCTGTTCAGGGACTGGTTTGTCGTGGCACCTCCTCTTTGCTGACATTGGTTGGGGCACCTGTGGGGATGTAAGGGATGTATTATGCTTCATGTCTGTGACATATTGTACATCTCTAGCTTCCCTTTTATCGGTGCTGTTGCCCTGCCACCTTTGTTTGTGTATGGTGATGTATTGTGGGATTGTTAGTTCCCCTATGCTGTGCATGCTTTTGTGATGGGTGTCCATGCATTGGTATAGCATGCAGGGCTTGGCATTGGGGTTAGTCATATGTGTAGGTACAGTGTGTGGGATGGAGTGGAGTGATGGGAGTGAGGGTGAGGGGATGAGATGGGATGCAGTTATGGGGGGTGATAAGTAGTAAATCTTGAATCACCAGTGTCCAGTCCTCCTGCTACACCAGTGAATCCCTCCGGATGCAGTATTGCCAAGACTTGCTCCTTCCATGCTGTGAGCTGTGGGGGAGGAGGTGGGGATCCACCACCAGTCCTCTGGATGGCGAGCTGGTGCCTTGCTGCCACGGAATGTACCTTCCCCTGTAGGTCATTCCACCTCTTCCTGATGTCGTCCCTTGTTCTTGGGTGCTGTCCCATGGCTTTCATCCTATCCTCGATTCTCTGCCATAGCTCCATCTTCCTTGCAATGGATATTTGTTGTACCTGTGCTCCAAACAGCTGTGGCTCTGCCCTGACTATTTCCTCCACCATGACCCGCAACTCCTCATCTGTGAAAAGGGGGTGCCTTTCTGGGGACATGGGTGTTGTGTGGTGTGTGTAGGTGTGTGGGTGTTGGGTACTGTGGTTGGGTGTGTGAACTGGGGTGCGTGAGGGATGTATGGGTGTATGTGGTGTGTGTGTCTAGTTGTTGCCGTGGTCTTGGTGTCAGTCAAGTGGCATTAATTTGTATTCGTGAAGGGTTGTGGGTAATGTAGGTGTGTGTTTTATAGTACTGTGGGCGTGTGGGTGTGGTGTGTGTAGTAGTGTCAGGTCTGTGTTTTTGGTATTGGCCAATGTTGTGTAGTTTAGTACTTGGGTGTCCATTCTGAGTGCACTGGTGTGTACCGCCAATGGTTTACTGCCATTGAATGTCCGCTGTGATGATTCATGGGTCATGATGCGTTGGGCGTTGTTTTGTTTGCGTAACGGTATGGGTGTTCGTACCGCCACTTTAGCACTGAACTTTGGTCTGGCAGATTTGTGTATGTGGCAGTATTCTGTCGGATTGGTGTGTGTCATAATTTGGCAAATGGATGTTCGCCTCCGCGGTGGTATGTTGGCAGCCATCACCACTACGGTAAGCAGGATTTACTGCCAATGTCATGATGAGGGCCTATATGTTGTTTTAACCACTGCCAGACTTTCACTACAGCAACTGCTCCTTCATCATGTGTGGAGAGTTGAGACCAGTGCTGCATTTCCTGTAGCTGTGTTTAGCAGCAGCCATCAAGTCTTTTCAACCCACCTATGTTCCACTTTGTTTTGTACAGTCTCTCACCATCTCCAGTATTTGGCTTTTTGACAAAAACAACTGTAGAACCAGGAATCTTTATGAACTGCAGGATGCTATGGCCACGGTCTTTGGTTTCCTTGCAGTCAGACAATGTGGTTCAGGCATACACATACCTACTGGTGAATTCCAGGATTCTAAGACAGAGTTCAAGCAGCTTGGGCCAGATTCAAAAACATTTTCACTCTCTCTATTGATCATCTCCACATATTTTACAATAGCAATGGCTGTTTTTGTTTCTTCAATATGCCTCAATGCCCATTTAAACCCCTCTCAGCATCTCTCCTCAAGGATGTATAGTTTTCAGTAGTCCCTGTAAGAACCAGCCTAGGACCTTAAAAGATATTCATGAGATCTGGTCATCAAGCATTTAAATGTGTCACTGCACCTCATACAGAAAAAGATTTTATTTGACCTAAAGACACTGTCCTGTCACTTAGCATCTCCTAGGTTTTCAAATCCTGAAAAGGTGGCCACCTCTAAGCGTCAATGTCCCTTGGAAGAGCACAACGTAGTGAACCCGTACGAATTAGGCCTTTACCCAAAGAATGGCAGGGAGAGTACCATTATCATGATTTGGTACAATATGGTGCAGAAAACCAAAAAGAGCCCGTCTGTTTTATGTGGACTAATCCTCCACACTACAAAGGAAAAAGCTAGGTCTTTCTTATATAAGCCCCACCCACCAGGGTTTCCCTTTGGTGACATGCTTCATCATTCAGTCCACCCCGTTCCGCCATGGAACGGGGTGTGCTGAGACCTACGAATTATGTGGGAGCACTTATTGAGGTGTTCTAATGATGAAAGATAGGAGTAGGGGAGTCTTGAGTGGATAGTGAAAATTAAAAATATCTGCCAAGTAGGTAAACAGTCATTTATTCCAGCCTCCTGACTGTATGATTAAAACCGGAGTAAAAGGAAAATGTAGGTGTTAATGTAACTGCCTTTCAAATGATCTTGTCAACATGTTTCAAGCCCTCCTTTGGCTTTTCCTCAGGACCGAAGCTATGACTCCCTGGTACCACTCCTTTCAAAGTGACATATAGCTGTACACGCTCAGCATGCTAAAGGTATTAAAATATATACCACACCTACTTGATATTACTCTTTAATAACCTGAAATATTTAAGGGGAGAGTTGGTCTGCCCAAGTCTTGGCAATAACTTAGAATCTACTCACTGCTTTTACCTATGATAGGTGCATTTGTAAGCGCGTCTTACCTTATTTGGCTTCTCTTCATTGTTTTATAAGGGGACGCGTTAGAGGTTCGATGGATCTTTTGACTGTGCTTAGAGTAGTTCCCACCATAAGACTCAAATTTCAATACCAATCAAGAACCATAACAATCAATAGAATTGATCATCTTTGGAGGAGGAGAGGGAAGTTTGTAGTCACACTCTATATCGTAAAGAAAGAATATCGGCATTTCAGAATTGTTTTGTATAAGGAATCTGCAAAAACAATATTTATAACTGCTTTGCTGTACTCACAAATCCAAAGTGTCACTTCTGTTTAATGACCTATATGCACCTACCCTGCGCCCCAATCTTACTGTCCTCTCTGCCCGCCGGGCTCTTATGCTGTCTGCCAATAATCCTGGTGTGACCACTACTCAGATTTCAAGATGGCGGCTGTAAATCGAATCGCTTCCATGTTACCTTCCTGTATATCTCTGGTGTGTGAGCAACTACAGTTAGGTGGAAATCCCCATCACTTTATTCTCTCCCCAAGAGGAAAGCAGCTTTTTTTGTGGAAATATATTTGAAATTTTGGGACCAATCTAATCAGAATAACACCCTGAAGGCCTCAGAGACAGGAAAAATACCTGTACTAAAAACATAAACCTCATAATCTCTGTGTTATTTAAACAGGTGCACTTTGCAGGGCACTGGGTGGGAAATGTAATTCAAATCGCCCTTCAGTACTTCAGAAGTAGAGGTATGTTCCTACTCTGGGCAACCACTCAATCCAGTTGGGGAGGTCATGGTGCAAATTGTTCCCAAGGGATATTGTCTTTCAGGCTCTCAGTATGTGTTCTGAGCTTGAACACCCAGCGTTGCTCTTTTTCAAACAGTTTGTGTTCACAGTTGACAGTATCGTTCAGATATTCCAAGACCACCCATTGGTGGCCTTGCACTGTATGTCTCTTCTCGATGTAGTGAGTTGACCTTTTTGTTGTTGCTCATAGGATTGCTGGGACGTCAAAGATTTTTGTTTTTACCTTTCGGGTGCCATCCCAACATAATGCAGATTGCAGGAGCAGGTTATTAAATAAACCACTCTTTGTGTGTTGCAATTTGAGAATTTCCTAAATTCCTATGTAGTGTTGTTGTTAAAGACTACTGTTTTGGTGACTCTCATAAGATGACATACAATGCATTCACCACAAGGGTAGTGGGCTAACACTGAGGATGTTGTGCCCTGGGTCTGTGTTCTCTCTATCATAGTTTTCCGGGAATGTGTGTGTAGTAACATATCCTGTAGACTGAAACCCATTCTGTGTGAAAACATGGGTTCAAGAAAATTCAGCAAACCACTATTCAGAATGCACCAATGTCTATTTATAATCTTGCTCACTTCATCTGAGGCAATGTTGAAAGTAGTAATAAAAATGGGTCTCTCTTCTTTCTCTTTTTAGGGTGAGTGACTCAATAGGGCCTCCCTGTATTTATTCCTTGCACTTGTATTGCCTGAGCCACTATTCTTGGTGGCTATTTCCTCACCTCTAGTTTAGTTGCTAGGTGATTTGCTCATTTTTTATAGTCCTTTACATCGGAACAGTTCCTCCTCAACCTGAGGAACTGGCCAAAAGGGAGGTTTTCCCTAAGGTGGTGAGGGTGCAAACTGTCATAGAGAACTAGGCAGTTTTTTGCTGTTGGTTTCTTATCTGTTGTGGTTTTAAGTGCACTCTGATGTGGTGTTATGTTCAGGTCCAGGAATACCAATTCTTTATTACTTACTGTGTAAGTAAATTTCCGAAACCCATCTTGTGTATTTAGCCAGCTAAGGAAACACTTGTCTGTCAACTCATTGCCATTCCATATGATCAACACATGTAATGTGGAGGCCGAACTACTGCTTTGGAGGTGGTCCGACCTCCACTGCGAGTCTGGTGGTCTCAGGACAGCCAGACTCGTAATGAGGGGCTTAATGTCCAGGCCCATAAGAAGGTGGATGTCTGGGTTAAAATTGGTGTGTCTTAGGAGGCATAGTACATCTTTGCTGTCTTTTAGGAATGTGTTTGTATTCTGAACCTGGGACCTTGAAAAAGCATCAGCAAATCGGATAAAGGTTCTAAAATGGAACCTGTCTCTGATACTATGGGTCACCTGGGTGGTTTCTCTAAATTCTTATGGATCTTAGGGATCGTGTAAAAATAGGGGGTAACCGGGGTTCTGTTAGTTAGAAATTCTCCCTCTTTTTGTGTAACTCAGTCATGAGCCAAGGGCTGTTCAACCATGCTACCAATCTTTGTTTTGAAGGAAGTGGTTGGATCTGTGGACAGCCATTCATAATTTCTTTTGTCCATGATGAAACGGAGGCATTCTCTTCGATATGCCTCTGTTGACTGTATGACAGTTGCACCACCCTTGTCCACTGGTACATGCTAGTAGGAGGACATGCCTGTGTCTGCTTTTATTCCTCTTAATGACACCCCTTTTTTTTAACAATATGGTACAGACCAATGGCAAGTTGCTGACCCTCCTCATCCACTTGCAGATTTACTCAGCCTTCAGCATCACTGCTCACTACTACCTCTTCATCAGATTCCACCAGGTCTCTAATGCAAACAAACCCTGGTGGATGGGTTTAGCTATTGATTTAGTCATCATTCCCAGGGAGTTAGACTTGTCCCAGTCATTTTCAAACTCATCCTAGTCACCCACAAGTACCCAATTACCTGCTCACCACCTCAGAGACAAAGGGGCATTCATAAAGAATGCATGTTCTCAACTTATTTTGCACTTATACAAATAGGCCATGAGCAACATCTGTATGGTGACGTGTAACAGATGCAAAAACAAATGCATCCTTCATGCACAATGGGATATCTTTTGTGGTCACCTGGCCTCCCCTTGGCTTCCCTTACCCAGCATGAGCAAAGACACAGACATGGTTTTATTCCCACTCCCTTAGACGTGGTAGTATTGAAATCAAGTGTATGCCTGAGCTTCGTTAGGGGTAAGATTTTAGTCAGTCGTCTTTTACTGGATGGAACGTTTATGTTCGGCAGAAAATTGCACTACCCTGAACAAGTAGGTAGAGGATCCCCTGATGCAGTGGCTCATGGGAGCAAATACATAATAAATTGTTGGTCGCGCATCAGACCCCTTATTTTGCCTGAAGGCCAAATCTCTTCACCACATCCCAATGAGTGTGACATTCTCACCACAGTTTTGTGCCACTACTTTGATTAACTTTCCTTAACAATAATTGAGTGTAGCTCATGCGAGCGAAGTTCTACATAGATTCCAGTTATTGGCTTGCCCAGAGTTTCCTGCTTTTCCTTCCTTTATTCTCTCTCTCTTAGTTTAACTTTACAAACTGGCAATATTTCCTCATGAAGGTTCCTCGGTGTTGAAATGTACAGTTTTCTCACAAGCTAAATTTAAAAATGTTTTCACTATGACTTTGAAAGTGGATGTATGTTGTTGTTTTTTTTTCAGCACAACTATTAACAAGCATTGACAAGGCAAATAGGTCTCGCATGTACAAGAGCTATTGGCTTTGGCAATGTGTTTTTGCCACGTTGTACATCAGAGTGGCTGCTGTTCAGCATGGCTAAAAGTTAGTGATGTGGGGTGTCATAGAGTAGAGTGGGAGAGTAGAGTGTTGTAGAGTGGAGTAGGGAGAGTAGTGTGTCATAGAACTGAGTGAAGGTGAGTAGAGTTCAATGGTTCAGTGGCAGAGAGTGTAGTGGCATGGAGTGGTGGAATAGGGTGGAGTGGGCAGGAGTGAACGGAGGTAGTGGGGTGGACTAGAGTAGATTTGGCTGGATTGTACTGGAATAGAGTGGGGTGGATTGAGTGGGTGGATTGAAATGGGGTGAGGTGGATTGGAGTGAGTTGGATTGGAGTGGGGTGATTAAATTGGACTGGGGTGGGTGGATTGAATTAAAGTGATAGGACTAGGGTGGGGTGGAGTGGATTTGGTTGGATTGGATTGGGGTGATTTTGAGTGGGGTGAACTGGAGTAGGGTGGATTAGATTGGACTCCAGTGGATTGGACTCCAGTGGGGAGGACTGGAGTGGGGTGGATAGGATTGGATTCATTGGACTGGAGTGGGGTGGGCTGGACTGGAGAGGGGTGGATTGGAGTGGGTGAAATGGACTAGAGTGGGGTGAGGTAGATTGGAATGGGATGGGGTGGGTGGATTGGAATGGGGTGGGCTAGATAGATTGGAGTGGGGTGGATAGAAATGGGGCAGATTGGATTGGGGTAGAGTGGGGTGGATTGGACTAGAGTGGGGTGGATTGGACTAAAGTGAGTGGGCAGATTGGAGTGGACTGGAGTGAAGTGGGGTGGATTGGAGTAGGGTGAATTGGAGTGCGGTTGACTGGATTGAACTGCGGTCGGATGGACTGGAGTGGGATGGATTGGAGTGGTGTGGAGTGGGTTGGATTGTGGTGGGGTAGGGTGAATTGGTATGGGGTGAAGCATTGGGGTGGGGTGGTTGGATTGGGTGTTGGGGAATGCACTGAGGTGGGGTGGATTGCACTGAGATGGGGTGGATTGGAGTGGGGTGAATTGGACTGGAGTGGGGTGAACTGGGCTGGAGTGGGCCAGAGGTGGGTGGAATGGAGTAGGGTGGAATGAAGCAGTGTGAACTGGATTGAGTAGAGTGGATTGGGATTGGGGTGGGACTAGGGTGTACTGGACTGGGGTGGATTAGATTGGGGTGGGGTGGATTGGAGTGGGGTGGGGTGGGGTGGAGGGAAGTGGAACAGACTAGATTTGAGGAGGGTGGATTGGACTGGAGTGGGGTGGACTGGAGTAGAGTGAAGTGGGGTGGATTGGAGTGAAGTGTGGTGGGGTGGATTGAAGTAGAGTGGGCTAGACTAAAATAGAGTGGGTGGATTGGATTGGAGTGGGGTTGATGGGAGTAGAGTGGGGTGGATTGGAGTAGAGTGGTATGAGGTAGACTGGAGTGGGTGGAGTGAATGGGATGAACTGGATTGGAGTGGGGTGGATTGGAGTAGGGTGGGTTGGAGTGGGGTCAAATGCATTTAAGTAGGGTGTATTAAATTGGATTGGGGTGGGGTGGGTGTATTGGATTGGGGTAGGGTGGATTGGCTGGAGTGTACTGGACTGGGTGGATTGATTGAATTGGAATGGGGCGGACTGGACTGGAGTGGGATGAATTGGCTTGCAGTGGGGTGGATTAGATCGGTTTGGAGTATGTGGATTGGAGTAGAGTGGGATGGACTAGATTGGAGTGGGGTGGATTAAGGTTGTGTGGGGTGACCTGGATTGGAGTGGGGTGGAATAAGGTGGATTGGAGAGGGATGGACGGGGGTGAGCGTGTGGATTGGATTGTGGTGGATTGGGTTACATTGGATTGGGGTGGGTTGGATTGGATTGGGGTGGAGTAGGTTTGATTAGAATGGGTTGCATTGAAATTGGTTGGGGTGGATTGGAATGTGGTGGTTTAGAGCAGGAAAGGTTGGACTGGAGTGGTACGGATTGGATTGTAGCGGTGTGAGTTGAACTTGAGTAGGATGGGTTGACAGGAGTGGATTGGTTTGTGGTGGATTGGAGTTGGGTAGATTGAACTGGATTGGAGTGGGGCATTTTGGATTGGTCTGGATTGGTCTGGATTGAGGTGAATCAGATTGGTGTGGGGTTGAGTGTGGTGGATTGGAGTGGGGTGAATTGGGATAGAGTGTGGTAGATTGGATTGGGGTGAGGTGGACTGGATTGGAGTGGGGCAGTCTGAAGTGGGGCGGACTGCAGTGGGGCAGATTGTTTTGGACTGGAGTGGGCAGATTGTTTCTAACTGGAATGGGCATATTACAGTGGGGCAGATTGTTTTGGATTGGATCGAGACAGGTTGGAGTGGGGCAGATGTTTTTGGATTGAAGTGGGGAAGATTTTTTTGGACTGGAGTGGGGCAGATTGTTTTGGAATGAGGTGAAGCATATTGAAGTGGGATGGGTTGGGAGGATTGAAGTGTGATAGCTTGGAGAGGATGGGGTGAGTGGTCTGGATAGGAGTGGGAAGGATTTGATTGGAGTGGGGTGGATTGGGGCGTACTGCATGATAATGGGGGTCATTACGACCTTGGCGGGCGGCCGCCAATGCGGCCGCACTCGCGCACGGCCATTATGAGATCCCCGCTGGGCTGGCAAGCGGAAACCTGGTTTCCACCCGCCGGCCCAGCGGGGATCACGGCCGCAACACAGGAGCCAGCTCCAAATGGAGCCGGCGGTGTTGCGGCCGTGCAATGGGTGCAGTTGCACCATCTCGCTTTTCACTGTCTGCATAGCAGACAGTGAAAAGCTGCACGGGGCCGTGGCAGGGGACCCCACGACTCCCATTTCCGCCAGCCTTTTCATGGCGGTGCAAACTAAAAATTATGTTAAAGCATAATTTCGAAAATTACACATATGAAAGAAAGAATGTGGCTTTACAGTATTTAGTACAAGATAATAGTCATCTTTTGAGAACAGCGCCCATGAGCAGAAACAAAACAAAACATGAGTGCAAAGTGATAAAAGAAGACTTGTCAAAATAAAACAAGATAATAGTCATCTTTTGAGAACAGGCTGCCTAACGAGAAAGACAAAACTAAACATGAGTGCAAAGTGAGAAAATAAGACTTGGCAAAATTAAAAAAGATCCTGCGGCCAGAGCCTGTGGAAGCCCCTAGGCAGTCGAAATTGTGGAGCTCCCATTGCAAATTATCTCATAATACGTTTTAAATTATACCAACCAACAGTTCTAATAAACCAATTTTATTATATAAAACTAAGCATTACACGTACATAATTTTCACCATATTTCTTTTTTACAAACTGACAGCTGACAGAAGATGAGCTTTAAAGAAACAAACTGTTATGTAAATCTGATGTCTATGGTTTATGTACTTCAGGTTGTTAATGGGTACATTACATTAATACAGTATTTTCTCTGTAGAGACTTTAATGTAAAGTTTTCCTTTCTTTGAAGTGATTCATTTTTTCTATCTTTTGGAAAAAATTAAAGAAAGCTTGATTGTAATTTTCTTGAAATATAAAATCAATACTGTTTTGATCCGTTGTTGGGGGGCTCCTAAAAGGGGTGGGGCCCATAGGCTGGTCCCTATCTTGCCTATTTGGTAATCCGGCAGTGGCTGCTGCCGTATCTATTGTTTTTGTGTTTCTGTATTAATTGTGGCAGCAGTGGTGTAATCAGTCTTGCTAGTAAATTTTATTTGAATTTTAAGTTGATTGGCATCTAACTTTCAACTTCACACACTTTGTGACCCAGCCCTCTGCCACTTTAGAAGAAGCATTAGCAAAGCCGGTATGTCCATATAGGCAAGCTTGCTCATTTTTTTACTGCAAGCACATGCCACTAAAATTTAAAGAAGAAATTATGGAATACAAATATTAAATTAATGATAATTGACCATTACATATTATTTTAATATAACAGTACAGAAACCCTTTTAGTTTTACCGGAAAATCACAGAAAATATGATTCTTAATGGACCAAACAAAAGATAATGTTGGCTATGAATTGATATAACCTGAAAACATAGTTTAAGCAATCAACAATGACCAAAAAAATATGACTTGCACATTTTTTAGGGTGTGTGTCTGCATGTGATCAGGAAAAATGGTCCATCGCAGTGCAAAAGTGCCAATGGCTGAAGTGGGCTGAGACACTCTCCTGTGTTGTATGTTTGGGTGTATAGACGAAAAATATGAATCACAGTTGAATAGATCAATGGATGAAGAAAGCTGACAAAAAGCCCTTCTGTGTATATATGGATCAGTGTATTTTTATTTATGTTTTTTTAATTACAGCTTGCCATACAGCAGTTTTTTGGACAGACCTGAAAGAGATTGATGAGGTTTCATTGTGTATTGTGGAAGGGACTGTGGTTCCTCCATCATTAGATGTTGGTGCTTAATGGGAGCTGTGATATGGACTCCCTTCTAACACTTGGCATTTGCTGCTACCCTAAATCATGAACTAGATTTGGTTTCATTTTGACATCTTCTTCTTTTCTTGTACTTGAACATCTAGTCCCAAGGGATTACTGGACCTTAAAATTACATTGTTATTTCAGCTGATTTGCTTTCTTTGGCATTTTTTTCTTGAACTTGGGTTTGCCCGACTCCATTTACATTATTTTATTTTATTGTTTTAATCTTGTTCATTTTTGCCTGGGCTACCTTGAGTTGGTGCAGATGTTAAAAGCTATCACTCTGCAGGTGTCGACAACTGGCCCTCCTACAGCTTGTCCATCTGGATCCGTCAACACCCAAATACAGCAATTCTTTTCTTACAGAGGTCTATAAACATTACAACTGTGAGTTTTGGTTTCACTGTTTTCTCCCTGCTACACTTTCAATCCTTAATCTATTTCTTTTCTTCATAGAGGCAACCTACATCATCTAGTGCCATATAGAAAACATGCATCTGCGTTAAAATCTACCAGCCAGCCAGAAGTAAATGAGAACATTTATAAAACACCAGTCTTATGACTGCCAGGTCTGCAATAAAGCACTTACACTCATATAATGCATTAGTCTTTAAACAGCATTTACAACTTTTGTTCATTACTGAAACATAGTTTATGGAAGAATTACATGTCTCATTGAGAAGTTTGCTCCTCAATGGTTCAAATATTGTCATAACCATACCAATGAGAAAGGTGGCAGGATACCAGTTGTGTGTCATGAGTGTCTTTCGCTTACAATTAAGGCATGTAATCAACTAGCTGATGTGAGGTCAATGTAACGTGAAAGCAGCATGCTATAATAGGCCTGAGACTGCAAGTTATGTGTAATTTGAGGGATGGTATTGCTGTCAGATTTGCTGTCTGAGGTTTGGGTTTGCCCAACCTGTGTAACCTGAGGGATAGCTCGAAGGCCATGGTTTAGAGAAGTTGATACAGTAGCCTATAAACTCTAGATGTATCACTTTGGGGATAACGTTCCTGTGTGAAAACTGAGCCCATATTTGCATCTGTGTAAAAAGCCCTAAATACCTTTCTTTTTTCAAGTTTACTGATGTTCAAATCTGCCCTTTCTGTTTCTGGATCTATGTTTGTAGGTCTTGTAAGTTGATTGTCTCCTGAAATTGTAGTCTTTTTTCTTTACCTATGAATTGACACAGGGAATCGTGTCATGGAGATGTGAAATTCATCCCACTGATTCAGTCAAAATTGTCCATTTCAGGGTCCCTAGGATTGTTTATAGCCTGCGGTCCAGTAATTTGTACGATGGATGCCTCTGATCTGGCAAAAGCAGCCACGAATGAGCTGAAAACGGTCAATAAAGTCATAGTGGTTCCAAATAGGGCCCTTCAAAATATGTTTAGCCTAGGGCCCCTAAAAACCTTAGGATGTCTGTTAGACTTTTCATCCTTGGCGTGGTCTCCCTTAACTTTTTGCCTCTGTTCCCCAGGTTGTTGATGTGTGCTGGACTCTGATTTTGCTGTTTTTGTTACTCTGGACACTTTACCACTGCTAACCAGTGCTAAAGTGCAAGTGCTACTTTACAAAATGTGTATGTGATTGGCTTATCCATGATTGGCATATTTGATTTACTAGTGAGTCTTTAGTAAAGTGCACTGGAGGTGCTGGGGACTGTAAATCAAATGCTACTAGTGGGCCTGCAGCACTGGTTGTGCCACCCACATAAGTAGCTCTGTAATCATGTCTCAGACCTTCCATTGCAGTGTCTGTGTGTGCAGTTTTAACTGTAAATTCGACTTGGCAATTGTACCCACTAGCCAGGCCTAAACCTTCCCTTTTCTTACATGTAAGGCACCTCTAAGGTAGGCCCTAGGTAGCCCCAAGGGCAGGTTGCAGTGTATGGTTAAGGTAGGACATATAGGCCCTCATTACAACCCTGGTGGTCGGTGTTAAAGCGGCGGTAATACCGCCAACAGGCCGGCGGAAAGAAAAAAGGGATTACGACCATGGCGGAAACTGCCAACATAAACAGCCACTTTAACACTCTGACCACCACGGCGATACAAACAAACAGCACGACGGACACCGCCAATAGACTGGCGGGAGACAATGTACCACCCACCCTATCACAACACGCCTACCCGCCACCTTTTCTGGGGCGGAACCAACGCGAGTAAAAACACGGCGGAAACAGTACACAGAAGGGAAAACACTCACCTCTCCACACCCCACGAGGAACCAGGATGCCATGGAGCCCGAATTGCAGATCCTTCCGGCGATGGTCTTCCTGCTCCTCTATCAGGAGCTCCAACGACGGCGGCGACGACCATGGTGAGTACTGCACCTACAACACAGGGGAGGGGGGAAGGAAAAGAGAGTGACACACACACGCAACACGCAACAACCCCACCCCCACCCTCACCCACAACACCATACACACAAATACATGCTACAACATTACATATACACCCCCCATCCCCTCTTGAATAACACAAGGACAAAAGGAAATGATTGTCACGATTGTAATCAATAAAAATCCATTAGTAAAAAGTCAAAATCCAGTATATACAAATATGTACACCAACTACACAAGTCCGAATAGTTCACCAATCATTGTCTGTGGACCAATGGGCCCAAAATGCATGGGCGAGGCCCACACATGATACCTGACTCCAAACGGAGAGAACATTGGAGGGGCATCACATAGAAAATATACAGGCACCTCAGGGGGTGTGGGAGGGGGGGCAACTCAGCCTGATAAACGCACGACGACAATGCTCCACGAGGGGGCTCCATGCCCATTAATGTATCCTGGGGAGTGCAAAGCCACAGTCTCTCAAGTCTTTTCAGTGATGGTTTGACCACTGCTTTATCCTGGGGAGGGCAAAGCCACAGTCTCTCAAGTCTTTTCAGTAGGTGGTTTGGCCACTGCTTCATCCTGGAGAGTGCAATGCCACAGTCTCTCAAGTCTTTTCAGTGGATGGTTTGCCCACTGCTTTATCCTGGGGAGTGCAAAACCACAACTCTCAAGTCTTTTCAGTGGGTGGTTTGCCCACTGCTTTATCCTGGGGAGTGCAATGCCACAGTCTCTCAAGATCTCCAGTGGGTGGTTTGCCCACTGCTTTATCCTGGGGAGTGCAAAGCCACAGTCTCTCAAGTCTCTCCAGTGGGTGGTTTGCCCACTGCTTTATCCTGGGGAGTGCAAAGACACAGGGGGTCATTCTGACCTCGGCGGTAAAAGGCCCTTACCGCCGGTCAGAAGACCGCCATAACACCGCCGCGGTTAACCGCCACGGTCATTCTGACCCACAACGGCCAAACCTCCAAAATTCCGTCCTCCACTGCAGGCCGCCACATCAGCGGGCAGCGATAAACTGGAGATGACCAAACCTCCACCGTCACGCCAACAGAAATACGCCCATGCCATTACGACCCACGAATCCACACGGCGGTCATTCAAACGCGGTATTCCATTGGCGGTACACACCACCGCGGTCAGAATACACACACATCACCTAAACACAGCCACATTGGACAATTTGAAATACACACACCTGATACACATACACACACCACTCCCACACAATCAACCAACTATAAAACACACACCCACATCACCCACAAACCCCTGCGACCATAATTACTGAGAGAAGGAGAGAGAGACACAGCAGACAATCCAAAGCAAGACACACTGAGGCACACTACACCATCACACACACCACATAGTAGCACAAAGCACCACTCACCAACATACTTATCATCACATACACCACCCCACACCACACCCACACCACCCCATGGCACCCCAAAGGCACCCACGCTTTTCGGACCAAGAACTCCGGGTCATGGTGGAGGAAATCCTAAGAGTGGAACCCCAGCTCTTCGGCTCGCAGGTGCAGCACACCAGTATAGCTAGGAAGGCGGAGCTATGGCAGCGGATCGTGGACAGGGTCAACGCGGTGGGACAGCATCCCAGGAATAGGGAGGACATACGCAAAAGATGGAACGACCTACGGGGGAAGGTCCGATCGATGGTCTCCAGGCACAACATCGCGGTCCAGAAGACTGGCGGCGGACCCCCACCCAGCCCTCCCGAATTCACATCGTGGGAGCAAGACGTCTTGAACATCCTGCATCCTCAGGGCCTCGCAGGAGTAGCCGGAGGAATGGACTCTGGTAAGTCCAATCTCAACTACTATATCCCCCCCACCCCACCAGCATGCCAACCCACACCCCCACCCTCACCCCCCCATCACACATCCTCCCTGACAATGTCTCACCAGCACAACCCACCCATCCCAACACCAACTCCTGCATGCCAACACAAATCATGGGCACCCATCACCTAAGCATGACCACTGCACTAACCCCCCCCCCTAACTACCCTCACAACCCCTCCCTCAAGGGAATGCCTGCACTGGGGGACAAGGGCACCCATAACACGCACGCTATTGCACACACAGAAACAATAACCAAACTCTCTTACCCCATGCAGGACCCGAACGACAACACACCAGCCAGGAGGGTCCAGAAGTGTCCATCCCACCACCGGAACAGGCCCACACTGAGGATAGCAGCTCTGTCGACAGTGAACCTGAATGACCAGCCCGGACCATCGGGGACCTCTGGGCAGTCGGTTCCCCTCAGGCAGCCACAGGCCACACCAGACCCGACCCCCTCTGCCAACACCAGCACAGCTCCCACCCAGCGGGCCCATGCCTCTGTCTCTAGGACAGCTCAATCAGCGGTGTGTCCGCCACTACAGGGCACCCAGGCTAACCCAACACCCCAACAACAACAGGGACCTGGGGGCAGTGGTAGCGGGCACACCGTCCAGGGGACAGAGGCCGGGGGAAACCGGACAGCTCGGAGGGCTGCTGTGTGACAGGGGGGGGGAGGAGAGGCCCAGGGAACCCACTCTCCAAGAGGCCCTCACCACCATCATGGGGGCATACCACCACTCCCAAGAAACGATGGTGACGGTACTGGCCAGGTTCACTGAGATCCAGGCACAGCAGGAAGAACGCTACATGGGGTTCAGGGAGGAGCTGAGAATCATCGGGACCGCAATGGGGACCATCGTCCTGGCCCTCCACAGGATAGAGGATGCGTTGCGGGACCATGGTGCACCACACAGGGCCCCTGTCACTAGGCCGGACCAGGAACAGCCTACCACCTCCGCCGGCGCTAGTGGACAGGAGGTCCCAACACCTCGACAGCCCCCCAGAACCCCACCTCCTGCTGAAGAACAACCACCCCGTAAGAGGAGCCTGAGACCAAAAAAAAAGACAGAGTAGGATGTCAAGACCCCCGCCAGCAGGACATACCCCCTCAAGTCTTCCCACTGTCCCACATTGCCACCCTGTCCCACCATGAACTGCCTATGCTCCATCCTTCCACAGGCAAAAGAACAATGCACCTGTGAGACTGAGAACTGGACTCTGCCATGGATATTCCTCCACCCCCACCCATCACCCTTAGAATCACATGTACCGATATCTAGCACTGTAAATAAATCACATTTTGCACACAAATCTGTTTTGAGTCATGCTGTATTATTAACAAATGTATTATATATTACTGTTCAATTTCTGTTCTGTCAATTAGTCATGACAACATACCAATGTCAATACGCTGTATTTCATGGGCGAACCAAGCAGAAGTCAGGTACTGAGTCAGACAGCACTGAGAAGGGAAGGGAAAGGCAAAAATTTATGAAAAACATCTGTGGGGAACTACAGAAAGTACAGATGCAGGAGGCTATAAGCAATTGTGAAATGGCGTGGGTGATTCTTACCTGGGTGTTACTGGAAATACTGTTGTATCACTCTGTCCCTATTGTCTGTGTCGTCCTCAGAGTCTTCCTCCTCTTCACTCTCCACAGGCTCCACGGCTTCTACAACACCACCATCTGGACCATCCTCCTGCAGGAAAGGCACCTGGCTTCGCAAAGCCAGGTTGTGGAGCATACAGCACGCCACGATGATATGGCACACCTTCTTTGGTGAGTACATTAGGGATCCACCTGTCATATGCAGGCACCTAAATCTGGCCTTCAGGAGCCCAAAAGTTCGCTCAATCACCCTCCTAGTACGCCCATGGGCCTCATTGTACCGTTCCTCTGCCCTGGTCCTGGGATTCCTCACTGGGGTCAATAGCCATGGCAGGTTGGGGTAACCAGAGTCACCTATTAGCCACACACGCTGTCTCTGTAGCTGGTCCATCACATAGGGAATGCTGCTATTTCGCATAACATACGCGTCATGCACTGACCCTGGGAACTTGGCATTTACATGTGAGATGTACTGGTCAGCCAAACAGACCACCTGGATATTCATTGAATGGTAATTCTTCCTGTTCCTGTACACCTGTTCATCATCATTTGGGGGGACTAAAGCCACATGGGTCCCATCAATTGCACCAATGATGTTGGGGATGTGTCCAAGGGCATAGAAATCAGCTTTCACTGTAGGCAAATCACCCTCCTCTGGGAAAATGATGTAGCTCCGCATGAGTTTCATCAGGGCAGACAACACTCTGGATAAGATCTTGGAAAACATAGGCTGAGACATCCCAGATGACATGGCCACTGTTGTCTGGAATGAGCCAGTTGCAAAGAAATGGAGGACTGACAGAACCTGCACCAGAGGGGGAATTCCTGTGGGTTGGCGGATGGGGGACATCAGGGCTGGCTCCAGCTGGGCACACAGTTCATGGATGGAGGCACGGTCAAGTCGGTATCGTAGTATTATATGGCGTTCTTCCATTGTCGACAGGTCCACCAGCGGCCGGTACACGCGAGGATTCCTCCTTCTCATCGCTAGTCCCAGCGGACGGTGCCTAGGAAGGACAACATGGAGCACAGAGTCAATCCACTCACAGGTACGTACAACACAGCTTGCACAGTACAGGTAAATATATGGTTTGATATGTTTGAATGTGTGCCATTGCAAGGCCTAGGCCTGTGTGACGCATTAGAAATTAAGCCATGTGGGCCCTTGAAATGGCCGATGCCTGACCTGTGAAGTGGGACAATGGGATGTGAGGTCAATGCGCTGGCGGGGCACACCGTGGCGGTAGGCGGTCGAAGACCGCGGCTCCAAGCCGCATTGGTTAACATTGAAGCCTATGGGTTTCAGGAGCCAATGACGATGTGCGCCGGCGGTCGCGGGACGCACCGCCGCGGTACGCACCGCCGCGGGCGTGACCGCTATTTTCTATCAGCTCAATCATTCGAGACCTGATCATCCACAGGAGAGGACCTATACTGCAAGTGCTGCTGTGAACTCGGTCTGGAAGTGACAATGGCTGCTGCTACTGGTGAAAGGGCCCCCGCCTTCAGTTCAGAAGAGTTGGAGAAGCTCGTGGACGGGGTCCTCCCCAAGTATGCGCAACTCTACGGTCCTCCAGACCAACAGGTAAGTACACTCAGTGCACATTGAATGGGTTATGCCTGTGTGGAGGGGGGGGGATGTAAGTTGGTGGGGTGTGGAGGGAATGGGGAGTGCAAAGCACGACAGATGAGAGAATGGGAACCATGACAAGGTTGGGGAGGGGGGGGCATGTACTCCAAACATGCAGATATGTGACGGTTTCTCTTTCCCACCCTGTACATGTCAAACAGGTGAGCGCCCACCAGAAAATCGATATTTGGCGTGCCATCGCCGAGGAAGTCCGGAACTTGGGGGTCCACAACAGACGGGGCACCCACTGCCGCAAGAGGTGGGAGGACATCCGCCGCGGAACGTGGAAGACCGCAGAAACACTGCTGGGGATGGCCTCCCGACCTAGGAGGGGTGCCAGTCGCACCATGACCCCCCTGATGTCCCGGATCCTGGCGGTGGCCTACCCTAATTTGGATGGGCGCTTGAGGACAGCACAGCAGACACAAGGGGGTGAGTATCCGCACATTCTCCCATCTGTATGCGCATTGGAGGCGTCTGGGGGGGGGAGGAGGGCTGTGGGTGACATTAGGCCCGGGCGCTCTCTGTAGTGTAGTCCGCTCCCTTAGGCATGGCCCTGTGCCCCCGCCCCCCACCTCTGTAGGGTGCCAAGTGCAGCTACCCATGCTCCAGCATCACCCATGTGCGCGTGTGTTGTCCCTAGACCTGTTTGCCTAGTCAGAAGTACTGAGTAGTGTACCCCAAGTTCGCGACTTAGTGCACGAGGCACCTGTGTCTGTCCTCTCCGCAAAGGGTATTGCTAAGGCATGCACTCAACTTTGTTTAATTTCTCCCCCCACCCTAATGTCTTCTTGTGTTTTAGCATCATCAGGCGGAGGAGATTTGGCGTCGGAGCAGGAGGGAGCTGCAGGTCACCAGGCCCCGGTGGGCACTGACACAGACACCGAGGGCACCAGTGATCCGGAGGGCGAGGGGAGCACCACAACGGGGGCCGGTGGAGACACCAGCGACACGGACACGTCCTCGTTTGGGAGCTCCCTAGCGGGGGCGGCACCATCTGTGCCCCCCGCAACAACAGGTACAGCCGCCACCCAGCGCACCAGCACCGCCCTCCCAGCAGCCCCTCAGTCTTCGCTCCGTGGCCGCTCGGCCAGGAAGGCGTGCGTCTCCTTCGCCCCAGGCACCTCAGCCCCTGCCTCTGTTACCCCTGCTGCCCTCAGTGCGGAGCTCATTGACCTGGTGAGGACGCTCATTGTTGGGCAGACTACCCTTCTGAATGCCATCCAGGGGGTGGAAAGGGAGGTGCATCGGAGCAATGCCTACCTGGAGGGCATTCATTCGGGTCAGGCTGCCCATCAACGAGCGTTCACTGCTCTGGCCTCAGCACTGACGGCAGCCATTGTCCCTGTCTCCAGTCTCCCTCTTCTATCTGCCTCCACCCTTTCTCTGTCTCCTGTACCTCAACCTATCCCATCCACACCATCAGACCAGCCTGCACACACCTCAACACCCAAGGCCAGCTCATCCAAACATAAGCACCACAGAAAACACAAGCATTCACCCAAGCAACACACAGATGCAGACATATCAACAGTCACTACCACCTCTGTGTCCCCGTCCTCCTCGTCTCCCTCCTCCCTCCCTGTGACGTCTACACTCACACCTGCATGCACCCCAACATCAGCCAGTTCTTCCACCACCAGCAAACCCTCCACTACAGTCCGCACACCTGCAGTCACCACCCCCACTGGCATTTACACGTCCCCTGTGTCCTCTCCCACTGTGTCTGTCACCCCCTCTTCCAAGACACATAAACGCAGGCAGACACCCAAACAACAGCCAACCACCTCACCACAGCCTACGTCCCAGTCACCTGCACCCAAGGACAGCACACCTGGCTCTCATACAACCACATCCTCTTCCTCCACTTCTCTCACCACTACTCCTACCCCTTACCTTGGTCCCAAGAAAAATGACCTCTCCAGTTTTGACCTCTTTCCCTCCCCCGACCCACCCCCTCCAACTGGGAAAAGTCCCAAGGGCACCTCAGCCACCACCAGCCCAACTACTACAGTGCAAGTGGTGCATGGCATGTGGAGTCCACCCTTTGGCGGCAGTAACACTTCGGTGAGCAGCAAGGGGACAGCCAGCCCCCCCCCAGGCAAGAGGACCCGGAAATTGAAGGGCCGCCGTGAGCGGACAGAGACGGCTGCCCCCAAGGAGGTGACTCCGGCCACTTCACCGGCCACAGCAGCCAGGGGAGGAAAGGGCCCGAGAGCCCCATCTGAGGAGCGGAAGGACAGCAGGGCGGAGAGGACAACCACCAGGAGCGCGGAGCAGGCGGGCCCCACAAGCCCCATCCCGGCTGCAAGGGACGACACCAAAGGGCCCAGGACTCACTCCCCGAAGGGGCCTGACACAGCACGGTCGGAGGGCGACTGAGCAGGGTGTCCAGGCCAGGTATGACTCCCTTGACATACTGCAAGAGCACCACTGAAGAGGGCCCCGCCGTGAAGACAGGTACCGCTGAACAGGGCCCCGCCGTGAAGACAGGTACCGCTGAAGAGGGCCCCGCCGTGAAGACAGGTACCGCTGAACAGGGCCCCGCCGTGGAGACAGGTACCGCTAAACAGGGCCCCGCCGTGAAGACAGGTACCGCTGAAGAGGGCCCCGCCGTGAAGACAGGTACCGCTGAACAGGGCCCCGCCGTGCAGAAGAGCACCGCTGAAGAGGGCCCCGCCGTGAAGACAGGTACCGCTGAAGAGGGCCCCGCCGTGAAGACAGGTACCGCTGAAGAGGGCCCCGCCGTGAAGACAGGTACCGCTGAAGAGGGCCCCGCCGTGCAGAAGAGCACCGCTGAAGAGGGCCCCGCCGTGAAGACAGGTACCGCTGAAGAGGGCCCCGCCGTGAAGACAGGTACCGCTGAACAGGGCCCCGCCGTGGAGACAGGTACCGCTGAACAGGGCCCCGCCGTGGAGACAGGTACCGCTGAACAGGGCCCCGCCGTCTCAAGCACCGCTCCGCTGGGCCCCGCCGTCTCAAGCACCGCTCCGCTGGGCCCTTCCTGTCAAGCACCGCTCCGCTGGGCCCTTCCTGTCAAGCACCGCTCCGCTGGGCCCCGCCGTCTCAAGCACCGCTCCGCTGGGCCCCGCCGTCTCAAGCACCGCTCCGCTGGGCCCTTCCTGTCAAGCACCGCTCCTCTGGGCCCTTCCTGTCAAGCACCGCTCCGCTGGGACCCGCCGTCTCAAGCACCGCTCCGCTGGGCCCTTCCTGTCAAGCACCGCTCCGCTGGGCCCTTCCTGTCAAGCACCGCTCCGCTGGACATCGCCATGTCATGCACCGCTGCGCTGGGTCCCGCCGTCTCAGGCACTGTTTATGGTTCACTGTGCCCACCATGCCTCCTCCTTGACCAGTGGACTCTGTAATCCACCTGAGAGACTGTGGCTTTGCACTCCCCAGGATGGTACAGTGGGCAACCCACCCACTGTAGAGACATTGAGAGACTGTGGCTTTGCACTCCCCAGGATGGTCCAGTGGGCAACCCACCCACTGCAGAGACTTGAGAGACTGTGGCTTTGCACTCCCCAGGATGGTACAGTGGGCATGGTGGCTCCTCGTGGATCTGGCGTCGTGGACTCATGTGGCTGTGGTAGCCCCCCTTCCCTTCCCCCTGAGGTGCCTGTAGTTTTGACATCGGATGCCCCTGCAGTGTTCTCTCCAAAGGACTCAGGTCTCGTGTGTGGGCTTTGCCCTTGTTTCGCAGAACCTTGGCCCACGGACATGTTAGATTCGTAGGATGTGCAGGACTTGTTACTTCAGTGATACACTGATGTGTATATCTTTTTGGTTTTTGTAAATATTTTTCACCGTTGCTCAATTATTTCCAGGTGCTTTTTTGTACATAAATATTTATTCCAAATTTGGTTGTGTCATTGTATTTTTAAAGGGTGTTTGTGTGGTGTCACTGTGACTTCCTGCTCTGCATTGGTGTGTACATATTGGGGGGGTGGGGGGGTCGCATATGTGTATGCCCGTAACCTTTCTTCCTCCCCCCTCCCGTGTGTCGTAGGTGCAGTACTCACCGTTGACATCTGCGCCGGAGTTCGTACTCGTGGTAGATGAGCAGGTAGACGAGAGCAGGTATGATGTTCAATTCGGGTTCCATGCTGTCCGGATTCCGCGTGGAGTGTCTCGAGGTGAGCGTTTTCCATTGGAAATGTCTGTTTCCGCCGTGTTTTTATCGGCGGTGCTCCCGCCCCGGAAAAGGTGGCGGATTGGTGGGTCGTGATAGGGTGGGCGGTACATTGTCTGCCGCCTGGCTGTTGGCGGTGACCGCCGGGCTGTTTGTTTGTTCCGCCGTGGCGGTCGGAGTGTTAATGCGGGGGGCTGTGTTGGCGGTTCCCGCCATGGTCAGAATTGCATTTTTATGACCGCCGGCCTGTTGGCGGGTTGGCCGCCGCTTTATCACCGACCGCCAGGGTCAGAATGACCCCCACAGTCTCTCAAGTGGATAACAGTCTCCACTGGTTCTGGAGGGGGCTTTGTGCCCAGAGTGCTTCATCCTGCCAAGGACTGAGGTAGTGGACGAGATACTCCACTGGTTCTGGAGGGGGCTGTGTGCCCAGAGCGCTTCATCCTGCTAAGGACTGAGGGAGTGGATGCCTTTCTCCACTGGTTCTTGAGGGGGTTTTGTGCCCAGAGTGCTTCATCCTGCCAAGGACTGAGGTAGTGGATGAGATACTCACTGGTTCTGGAGGGGGCTTTGTGCCCAGAGTGCTTCATCCTGCCAAGGACTGAGGTAGTGGATGCCTTTCTCCACTGGTTCTGGAGGGGGCTTTGTGCCCAGAGTGCTTCATCCTGCCAAGGACTGAGCTAGTGGATGAGATACTCCACTGGTTCTGGAGGGGGCCTGGTGCCTAGAGTGCTCCACGTGCTGTGTGGCCGGTACAATTCCCTCACCTGGGTGTGTGTGCCACGAGATTGCCGAGGTACAAGTAGCATGATACGCCATGGATGCAGCGACATACCCCACACTGCTGCGGCTTCGTATTCCATATGCAGGTGACAACTGTGATGACAGTGATGCTTCATGGAAGCTGCCCAGGGTCCTGGAACTCACCACCAGCCTCAGACGACTGACCACTGGGGATGGTAGCAATGTCTGCGGTGGTGCCACTGGCTGAGGATGTCGCGGGGCCGCTGGCGGTGCTTGCGGTGGTGGCAGTCGCAGCGGTGCTGGCTGCGGGGTCTTTGGCGGTGGTGCTGGCTGTGGGGTCTGTGGCGGCGGTGTTGGCTGCAGGGTCTGTGGTGGCGGTGCTGGCGGCGGGGTCTGTGGCGGTGCAGGTGGCGGTGTTCTCCGCCGTGCAGATTGGCGTCGACGTGGACAGAAGGTGTAACACTGGTCCCTCAGTCGGTGCCACCATGCCCTCTCCTGACCTGCCCTTAGGTTTTTGGCCCTTCCCCACCTTTGATGGTGGCGCAACTGTCTTGCCACTATCCCCTTTTGTTTTCCCTGACCCCTTGGTGGCAGGTGTTTTCGGCTTCTCCCTCTGGAATGGGGGCACCTTTTTCACCTTGGCAGGTGGCAGAATGTCCTTGCCCTCGCTCTGTGGCACACTGGCAGCCCTGATGGTTGGCGCACTCCATGAAACATCAGTTGCTGGCACCACTGTGCCTGGGGATGTGGTGGCTGAGGTGCTGGGCTGGGACCTGGAAAGCCTGGCCCTAGGGTAAGGACGGGGGGAGGTGTAGGGAAGAGGTCAATGTTAGCCAAGAAAAGTTTTTTAGACACACTGGGATGGGTAGATGGAGGGGGTTTGGGAGAGGAGGTAGAGGTAGTGGTTGTAGGAGGTGTACGTCTGCTGAATTTGGGTGAAGGTGCATGGGCTGGAGGCTGTTGTGAGGTGGATGGCTGTTGGGTAGGTGTGTGCCTGCGTTTGTGTACTTTGGGAGGAGGGCTCACAGACACACTGGGAGAGGACACAGGGGATGTGTGAATAGTAGTGGGGGTGGTGTGTGCACGTGAGCGGTGTGTGGTGATGGGCGTGCTGGTGATGGAGGTAGTGGCTGAGGATGTAGTGCATGCAGGTGTGAGTGGAGATGAGACTGGGAGGGAGGAGGGAGACGTGGAGGAGGGGGACACAGTGGAGGCAGTGGATGTTGGTATGCGTGCATGGGTATGATACTTGTGTGAGTGCCTGTGGGATGTGTGGTGCTTATGTTTGCCTGAGCCACCCTTGTGTATTGAGGTGTGTGCATGCTGGTCTGATGGTGTGCTTGGGATAGGCTGAGGTATCCCTGGGTGGAGGAAGTTGGAGGGGGGAGGCTGGACACAGGGACAATGGCTGCCATCAGTGCTGAGGCCAGAGCCTGAAATGCTCTCTGTTGGGCTGCCTGGCCAGAATGAATGCCCTCCAGGTATGCATTTGTTTGTTGCAAATGCCTCTCGACACTCTGGATGGCATTCAGAATGGTAGACTGCCCAACAGTGAGGGATCTCAGGAGGTCAATGGCCTCCTCACTGAGGGGAGCAGGGCTGACTGGGGCATGGGCTGAGGTGCCTGGGGCGAAGGAGATGCCCACCCTCCTGGGTGAGCGGGCACGGGACACACAGTGAGGGGCTGCTGGGAGGGCGGTGCTGGTAGGGGGGGTGGCGGATGTACCTGTTGATGCAGGGGGCACAGAGGGGCCCGCCACTGCTAGGGAGCTCACATCAGAGGAGGAGTCGCTGTCACTGCTGTCTGCTCCTGTCCCTGCCGTGGAGCTCCCCTCGCCCTCCGTCCCACTGTTGGCTTCAGACTCCGTTGTTTTGCCCGCCAGGGCCAAGTGGGATGCAACTTCCTCCTGCTCCGATGCCAATGCTCCTCCGCCTGATGATGCTATTGCACACAAGAACAGGGAGACCACAAAAAGGGGGGGGGAGACAGAAGAAAGGCATGTTCAGTGCATGCAACACCACTACCGTTGGCGGACACAACAGATACAGCAGCCCTCTGCACTCCGCCATGCACTCAAAGTTCCTAGATTAATCACATGCCCATGGGGTACAAGGCCAAAGCCCGATTGCTGCACACATGGAAGTCACAGGAGCCTGACTAGGTGTAGAAGGCACTAACCACTAGTGGGGTTGGGGTGTCACTGAGCCTGCCTCACAAGGGACCTTGCCTACCAAGATCACCCTGGCCTAGGGGAACCCACTGCCCACCTCCCCCACCCAGACACCTCGTAATGCACGCAGAGTCAGCTGAATGAGACTGTACTCACCCCCTTGTGGCTGCTGTGATGCCCTCAAGCGCCCATCCAACTCCGGATACTCCACCGCCAGGATACGGAACATCAGGGGGGTCATGGTGCGACAGGCACCCCTCCCACGTTGGGAGGCCATCCCCAGATGGGACTCCGCCGTCTTCTTGCTCCAGCGCGAAGGTCCTCCCATCTTTTCCGGCAGTGGGTGCTCGTCTGTGGTGGACCCCAAGGGTCCGGACGTCCTTGGCGATGGCACGCCAAATAGCCTTCTTCTGGTGGGCGCTGACCTAGAGGAATAGTACAGGGGAAAAGGAAAATCTTTACCCGTCCGGACCATCATACTAATTGGCCCACGTTCCCACCCTTGCCCTGACGCGCATACACTCACGGTCCGCACATGCAGGCCTCAGACCCCTCCATTTATCTTCCATCCATACCACTCCAAACAGGCATTGCCCATGCAGCATGCTCACAGTGTACTCACCTTTTTGTCTGGAGGACAGTACAGTTGTGTGTACTGGGGGAGGACCCCATCCACTAGTTTCTCCAACTCCTCCAAAGTGAAGGCAGGGGCCCTTTCCCCAGACACATGAGCCATCGTCGCTTCCAGACTGAGGTCACAGCAGCACTTGCAGTGTAGGTCCTCTCCTGTTGAAGGTCAGGTATCAAGTGAATGAACAGACAGAAAATGGCGGTCATGTCTGCGGCTCTGCGTACCGTCGCCGCCGGCGTACATCGTCATTGGCTCCTCAGACCCATAGGGTCCAATGTTAACCAATGCAGGATTGCGCCACGGTCTTCGACCGCCTACCGCCACGGTGTACAATGCCAGCGCAGTTACCTCATATCCCCTTGTCCCACCTTACAAGTCAGGCAGCCGCCATTTCAGGGGGCCACATGGCATTAATATTAACTGCGTCACACCAATGTAGGCCTTGAATACACACAGTAACAGGCACATTGCGGATGAATAAATGTGTGCAAATGACATGTTGTGATACCTCAGTGTTGGCTGACTCTCTGCTCACTGTTCTCATCCATAGGGCATGTCTGCTGGGGCAGGTGATGAGATGGCGGCATCCTCCGGTCTACAGACCGCTGGTGGACCTGTCAACAATGGAAGAGAGACACGTAATAGTCACCTACAGACTTGATCGTGCAACAATCCATGAACTGTGTGCCCAGTTGGAGCCAGACCTGATGTCAGCTATCCGCCATCCCACAGGAATCCCCCCTCTAGTGCAGGTCATGTCAGTTCCATTTCCTGGCAAGTGGTTCCTTTCAAACAACAGTGGCCATTGCATCAGGGATGTCCCAGCCAATGTTCTCCAACGTGTTGTCCAGAGTGTTGTCTGCCCTGCTGAAACACATGCGTAGCTACATCGTGTTCCCTCAGGTGGAGGATTTGCCCACAGTGAAAGGTGACTTCTATGCCCTGGGACATATCCCCAATATCATAGGTGCCATTGATGGGACACATGTGGCCTTAGTACCCCCCCGCAGGAGTGAACAGGTGTACAGAAACCGGAAGAGCTACCATTCTATAAATGTGCAGATGGTGTGTTTGGCCAACCAGTACATCTCCCATGTGAATGCCAAATGTCCTGGCTCAGTGCATGACGCTTACATTCTGAGGAGTAGCAGCATCCCTTATGTGATGGGGCAACTCTAGAGGCACCGTGTGTGGCTAATAGGTGAGGACAAGGACCCTATACAGTGTGAATAGTTGTCTGGGTATGAGGTTGTCCTACGGGTTAGTGTGTGTCTAACAGTTGTCCCTCGATATTTGCAGGTGACTCTGGTTACCCCAACATGTCATGGCTACTGACCTCAGTGAGAACTCCCAGGACAAGGGCAGAGGAACGCTACAATGAGGCACATGTCCGAACTAGGAGAGTGATTGAACGCACCTTCGACCTCCTGAAGGGCAGGTTCCGGTGCCTCCATATGACAGGTGGTTCTCTCTACTACTCACCAAAGAAGGTGTGCCAGGTCATCGTGGCCTGCTGTATGCTGCACAACCTGGCTTTACGACGGCAAGTGCCTTTTCTGCAGGAGGATGGTCCATCTGGTGGTCTTGTGGCAGCTGTGGAGCCTGTGGACAGTGAAGAAGAGGAGGCAGAAGAAGAGGATATCGACAACAGAAACAACATAATCATGCAATACTTCCAGTGAGACACAGGTATGAAGATGTCACTGCCTCCCACATCTCATACTATTGTTGGAGCTAGCATAAGTCTGTCATTTTCACTCAGTGTATGGACCCTGACTTGTCACTTTGCCTTTCCATTTCACAGATGTGGGTCCCACTTTGTGCCCTCTGCAATATTTCCTCCAGCCCTACAGCTGTGTTACATCGGTACGTGAACAATTAAATTGACATTACTATATTCCATGGTTATTGCAATTACACGTTTGTGAAAGCACAGCCTGACTCCAGATTGTTTTGTGATTGAAGTGTGTTTATTTCTGTGCACATAAGTGGAGGGGGTTGTAAAATGGGCAGGGGTGAAGGTGGAGGAATGTCCATGGCAGAGTCCAGTCTATTTGTTTCACAGGTGCATTGTCCAAAGGGGCATAGGAAGTGGAGCAATGGCAGTTTAAGGATGGACAGGGTGACAAAGTGGGACAGAAGGGTGACATTCAGGGGGGTCTCATTTCCTGGCGGGGGTCTTGGCAATGTTCTCTGTCTTATTCCTGGATCTCAGGGACCGTTTGAGGGGTGGTTCTCCATCTGCAGGGTGTGAGGTGCTGGTGTCGTGGTCCTGTGGCGGTGCCTCCTGTCCACTAGCGCCGGCGGAGGTGGAGGACTGTTCATCGTCCAGGCTAGTGTCAGAGGCTCCTTGTTGTGCCACAGTGTCCCTCCCGGTGTTGACAAGGTCTTGCAGCACCCCTACAATGGTGACCAGGGTGTTGTTAATGGACTTCAGGTCCTCCCTGATCCCCAGACAGTGTTCCTCCTGCAGCCGCTGGGTCTCCTGAAGCTTGGCCAGTACCATTGCCATCATCTCCTGGGAATGATGGTAAGCTCCCATGATGTTGGAGAGGGCCTTGTGGAGAGTGGGTTCTCTGGGTCTGTCCTCCCCCTGTCGCACAGCAGTCCTCCCAGTTTCCCTGTTTTCCTGAGCCTCTGTCCCCTGAACCGTGTGCCCACTGCCACTGCCTCCAGGTCCCTGATTTTCTTGGGTTTGGTGGGTTTGCCTGGGTTCCCTGTAGTGGTGGACACACTGCTGATTGACGTGTCCTGGGGACAGAGGGATGGGCCCGCTGGGTGGGTGCTGTGCTGGTGTTTCCTGAGGGGGGAGGCTCTGTGGTGGCTTGTGCCAGTGTCAGGGGAACCAACTGTCTCGAGGTTCCTGATGGGCCGGGCTGGTCATCTTGATCCAGTTGTGCAGAGCTGCTGTCATCCCTGTGGGTCTCTTCTGTGGGGGGACTGGACATGTCTGGTACCTCCTGTCCGGTGATGTTGGGTTGGGGTCCTGCAGGGGTGTAAAGGCATGATTATTGCATCTGTGTGTGCCATTGTGTGCAATGGGTAAGTGACCCTGTACTCCAGTGCTTGCATTCTTGTCTTGGTCCTTGTGTGATATTTGGGTTGGGGTCTGTGTGGGTATTTGTAGTGGACATGCTTTGGTGATGGGTCTCCATGCTTTGGTGTTGCATATGTGAGGTGTTGGAGTGATGGGGATGAGGGTGAGGGTGGGAGTATGTGATGGCATGCAGGTAGGGTGGGGGATATAATAGTAAAGCTTTGACTTACCAGAGCTGAGTCCTCCTGCTATTCCTGTGAGGCCCTCAGGATGCAGTATTGCCAAGACCTGCTCCTCCCATGTTGTTAGTTGTGGGGCGGGGGTGGGGGTCCACCGCCAGTCCTCTGTACAGCAATTTGGTGTCTGGAGACCACAGAACGCACCTTCCCCCGTAGGTCGTTCCACCTCTTCCTGATGTCATCCCGTGTTCTGGGGTGCTGTCCCACTGCGTTGACCCTGTCGACGATTCTGCGCCGTAGCTCCATCTTCCTTGCAGGTGTGCTGCACCAGTGCTCCGAATAGCTGTGGCTCTACCTGGACGATTTCCTCCACCATGACCCTGAGCTCCTTCTCAGAGAACCTGGGGTGTCGTTGAGGTGCCATGATGTGGTGTGGGTCATGTGTGAGGTGGTGTGTGTTGTGATGTTTGAGGGGATGTGTTGTTGTGTGTTGTTTGAGGTGTGTTGATGTGTAAGTGATGGTGATGTGTGTCTGTGGATACTGGTGTTGTTTATGGTGGTGTCTCTCTCTGGCGTGGTATCAGAATTCTGGTAGTAAGGGTTTGTGGGTGATGTGGGTGTGTGTTTTATATTGGATTGGGTGTGTGGGTGTGGTGTGTGTATGTGTATCAGGTATGTGTATTTCGATTTGTCCAATGTGGTTGTGTTTTGTAAATGTGTGTGTATTTTGAGCATGGCGGTGTGTACCGCTAATGGAATACCACGGTTGAAAGACCGCCGCATGGATTAGTGGGTCGTGATAGTGTGGGCGTATTCCTGTTGGCGTGACGGTGTGGGTTTTGTTATCGCCAGTTTATCACTGACCTTTGGTGTGGCGGACTTGTGTGGGTGTCTGTATTATGGCGGATTCCGAGCTGTGGGTCGTAATAGCTGTAGCTGAATTCTGCGGGCGCAGCGGTATGTTGACGGTCTTCTGCACGGCGGTAAGCGGCATTTACCACCAGGGTTGTAATGAGGGCCATAGTAATATGTTTTATATGTCCTGACAGTGAAATATTGCTAAATTTGTTTTTCACTGTTGCAAGGCCT